>NC_051163.1:5652575-5972575 GCF_013339745.2 Dermacentor silvarum | reverse complement strand
TTCTAGCTTAGAGCCGCAGACGAATGCCTGGAGGAAACTATTTGCTATCCCTCATTAGTTACTAACACGTGCGGCCTACCCATTCGTTCTCTGTGTTGCGCGAAAATGTTCTCCAGCAGTGCGGTGCTGCAGTTACCTGGCGTGGAAGAAGACAATGATAGCATGCACGAGAACAACGGTTCTTCGATTTTATGCGAAGCTCAAAAGAACCCCCCTTCTTCTTTTTCCCTTATCGTGGGATGTGCCTTAGTCTTTCAAGGCAACAACTGCTCCTTGTCAGGGGTCACTGGTACGATGCCGACGGGGCCGTCTTTTTTTGTTGTCATCATCCTTGTAGCGAAGAAAGCAAACCGAGGGCACGGCTTGCATAGACATAAAGCACTTCAAGTAATGACATTCTGGAATCGTTTCCGTGTCTTTCGCATGTTTTTACGAAACAGGAGATTGGAAGAAAAAAGATCAAGAATGGTATCTGTCTCACCTGTAACCGCCGATGTCTGTGCAGATTTTCAGTTTAATTCGCAGGTACTGCCTTGTTAGGCTGCGCTACAAATTTGTCCTAATTTTACGAGTGGTGAAATTGCATTGACGTGTTTTAAAATACTGAACGTGTCCGTACGACTACCTTGTGGCTGAAAAAGTCGGCCGTAATGTCACGCGTTTGTGCCACCACATTGAGAAAAGCCGGTTTGAAGTGACGGCCGCTGCGTGGAACGATTCCTTGAAATTTCGTCAACGCCTCATTCCGGTCATGGGCTAGTGCAGCAGTATCGAATGCGCTAGTACATAAAGGGCTTCAGTAATCTTTATACTTATGTGGAATAGTTTCCGTTCTCTGCTGGTGCTGGCCGTAAGTGGCGCATACAACAGGTATCTTTTTTTGTATCTTATGCGTCGTTCAGCTACGCCTTGTCGCGCGTGCAACCATTCATGGGAGAATGTATAACATGTTCTGTTAAGCTGTTTTATGTTCGAACAGCAACGATGTTGCAGCCAACGTTGATAACCCTTCATAATGGTCTTTTGAATGCAGAAAAATTGCTTGGGACATGGGATATAAGTCATCATTACAGCGTTCAGCTCTGAAAGCTTTAATAACCTTCTTTACTGAAAGTGACATTGTATCTATGTATTAACACCTTAGTACCTCCCTGTGTGTTAGTTTTGTCGCACCATACTGTGTGGGTTATAGATTGATTTGTGTGCTGTTTTCTTTTCTATATTAACTATTATTTAGGCATGTTTACGAAATGTACTTTATTGCCGGATCATTTGTTTGTTCTTTCATATTGCCTCGTGTGTTATCATCCTTTGCTCATTGAAGAATCTATTGTTTGCGGAGAAGCCTGTGACTCAACATTTCCAATTTCATCACAATACATCGCTCACAGTCGTTTACTTGAGCTGAGCTCATGCGCGTTTTTTTCTTGCAGGATTCGAACGATGAACGAGAGCAAGACAATCACGGACAAATACGTTTGTTGCCACGGGTTCGCTCGAGGACGGAACGGACGGGCTGGCTGCGTCCAAGGTGCGCTGTCCGCAAGACGTGCGGAATTCCACGAATCTCGCGGCGCGGCTGCTCTCGGCGTCTCGACGCAGTGGTATACGACGCTGTGCTGTCGAGGCTCTGCATGCAGCGTTTTGTCCGTCAAGTATTATTGCGATAGCAATTATATGGACACTCAAAAGCAGATTTCTGCCGTCGCCGTCGCCGTGAGGTTCCGTATGACGTCAATGGAGATGAAATCGTCACCGCGCGCCGAACGCTGTATGTGCGAGTGAAAGGGCGCGAGGGGCATGCGCTTTCACGGGGAGTGAACGCACGGCAGAGAACAAACGCGCATTCTGCGCCGTGCTCGCTTAAGGGCTGCAGGAGTAGGCGTCTCTTTCCTCCTTTACAATCACCATACATGTAGAGCAAACGCGCCTTCTTCTGACGCGCGAGAGGCTGTGGGGGAGGGGGAGGGAAGGGAGGCGACGTTTAGCTGCGGCACCAAGTGCCTATTTATATCAGAGGCTCCGGCAACAGTCACCAACGCCGCACGCATTTTGAGCGAACGCGGGCAAAACGCCGACGGCGTCGACAACAGTTTTGCGTGTTGCCGGTGCTGCTGCATGTCCAAGTTTGTACAGCTGATAAAGCTAATATCATTACTCCGTATAGCTCTCTACAAACTTGCTATCGCAATTGATGCTTCGCCTTTCAGGTGAAACTGCGACAACTTTTTTTTCTCTGTAGCCGGTCTTCGCTTGCGAAAAGTTGAGCAATTAACAACCGACTTTTTCAAAGGATTAAAAAATATCGTACCATGAACAGACAATCAACACCGGCAATGTAGCCTCAGAAGGGCTTTCGATTAATCTAGCCTATAGTTGTATGCGAGAACAAATCATTTAATGCAGCTACTGAGTACGAAGCAGCGGTGATGCAGACGTGTTATGACGTTCCAACTTTTTTTTTTTTGCCGCAGTGAATCTCAAGGACCTGGTGACGACAATGAAGGACCTCGGCGCCTCGAAGTTTGTTGACCTTGTCGAGGAGTCCAAGATGGCCGATGAGCTGAACAAGGGCAACGTCACCGTCTTCGTACCCACCAACATCGCTGTCAAGGACTTCGAACACACTGTGAGTGGTTCGAATAGAGCGATGTAGCGTAACACGCAGAGAGCTTGCGTTCAACACTGCCGCGACAATAGGGCAATGATACTTGCCCTTTCTTAAGCTTGCTGATGCAGAAACTGGCACCTCTTACTAGAGCATATATTCACACTTAATTTCATCCAGTCAAACTCAAAAGATAAACAGATATCAAAGTACGCGCTTGTACGGCGCTCATGTATAGCTGACTGCCCAGGGAGCACGTACTTCTTCGGACGTATGTCGACAATGACAACGCGAAATTGTTTTAATATTTCGGTGCATACTGAGTTTTGAGTGGTCGAAATTTATCTCCCACGGCTAACGGCGTCTTTTCATAGCCGAGGCTTGATTTTCAAGCATACGAATGCAGTTGTCGTGGCTGTATACTTTTTAAAATCTGGTGGCGTCGAGACGATCTGCTCCTCACGAGTCGTGTCTACTGCAACGCACTAATTGAGGAAAAAGCAAGATTTGCCGGGGCGGATCGGCGACTGCGAGAAGGCTGACGGCGCTCTTTGCAGAACGAGGTGTCCAGTCCTCGCGATGGGCAGGCTGCCATTCGGGCTCACACCGTGGAAGGTGTGCTGCGCACGGGAGACCTCACCGACGAAATGGTTCTGCAGACCGTCGACGGCCGATCGAGCATTCGCATCAACGAGTTCTACAACCCGGCCAAGGTGCGCATATTGCTGATGCGTGGCTGCTGTGGATATGTGCTGTGCTTGGGCATTCTTTCCGGTGTGTGTTGTGTGCTCGTGCGTGTGTGTAAACAGTTTTGCCGCCTACCTGGGTAGTCAGTGGTCGATTGGGTAGCGTATCGGGCTGCTTTATCAGGGAACAGGTTGGAAACCAACCGTCGGACCAACTTGGGTCACAGAGGGCAATGCGCACATACGTGTCCCTCTCCAACGAACCTCTTCGATGCCAACTTGGCTCGCTGAGTATGTGCCGCTGAGTGTGCAGCAAACGAAGGAACCACGTTCGAAGGCGCCTCTCGTCTCGGAGGCCACGCGCGCACTACTCGGCAGCGCCACTAGATGGCGTGTCCAGAAAGAAGAGCCCGGGTGCCGCGATTCTCAGCGTTGGCACGCACCGGCGCGCCATTAATTTCCGAGCCACGCGCAGGATTCGTGGCGGCGGCGCTAGATGGCGCCGTGTGCTTTTAAGGAAGCTGGGTCAAGGAAAAGCGTAGTCATGCTAATTAGGCGAGGTATGAAGTGGCAAAGGGTAAAAGAGCCATGACATTTATGGATTACGTGGCAGTGCAAGAAGACGTGGCTTGGAGTAGCTTACCTATGGGCAGGTAGTGATAGCAAAAATGAAAATAAAGAATTGATTGATTGTATTAGAAGCGATGTTAATGAGTTAAAAAAAACTGGTCCAGGTGATATTAGGAGATCTGAATGCGCACGTGGAAGATCAGGCGGATAAACTGATCACAACGGTTCTGTAGTGCTGGATCTGTGCGATGAACAGAACATTATAGTGCCTTATAGTGAACAGGGCGAATAAGTGTCTGGGACAGATAACGTAGCCATGTGGAAATAGGCAGTCATGTATCGATTACGCCTTAGTCCCAGAAATGGTCTACGAACGACCAGACCAAATGATGATAGATGAACGTGGAAAAGATAACCTGGGTAGCGATCCTAAATGCTTAAATTTAAACTTTGGGAGATATTTCTAAAAACTAATGAATTTTTAAAAATGAATGAAAAGCAAATAGCAGAGATCGCTAATATGCTAATATGCTAATCCAGGCCGCCTTTCATGCATGATTGTCTCCCAGCGTTCTGTCTGTCAGCCCTGATGGAATCTTTTGTTTTGCTTGAGCTGTAGCCAGTTGGTACAAGTGCTTTGTAGCAAGCTCTTCGATGTAATTGTCTTCAGAAAGATGCGCTTTATTCCAGCGGCATTCCGGCGTTCTCGAAATTGGCAGACGCCAGTTTGTTACTGGTAGATAAAACATTAACATGCTACTGGCAGATAAATGTCACATGCTCTGGTGTACTTTAAAAAACCGTTTTCTTTCTGCCCGGTCTTGACATATGTGCCCACACGTTTTCAGAATGCGGAAACAATGATAAATCTCAAGTACTTCGTGCCGTGAGCATTAATGCTGCAGTTACGCAAGGGTGCACCCCTTATTTGCAGGCTTAGCACGCTTAAGACAAGAAACGCTGGAGGTTTTTCTCCTTACGCTTTACCAAACGTTTTTTGCTATATCGAGCAACGGGCATAGCAACCATGACAACAGCCTTCAGGTTTAACGGCGTGGTTGATAGGTTTTTGAAGCTTCTACACGCGTAGTGACGTACGGAGTTGGCTTGACAGGATAGACCCGTTTTCAGAGGAAAGAATGCGATGACAGTGGTCGCGACGGTCTTTAGAGCGGAGGGCTATAAAAGCGTTAACCCGTATCCTAAGGCCGGCAAGCGAAGAGAGACTCAAGAGCTATCGCACTTAGGCGCGCTGCTTATTTATCTGGTCGGTTCGGCACACAAACGCTGCTTACACCGACTTTCTCGCACGCGGTGTGCGAACTTTCCTTGGTGCTACGCAGCTGATGACAGCCAACTGCGTGCCCATCGTGTCCGCGAACAACCCGGCGACCAACGGCGTGGTGCACGTGGTGGACGAGACGCTGCCCGCGCCCAACCAGACCCTCTACCAGTTGGTGGCCGAAGACCCTCGCTTCAGCACGCTGCGCTCGCTGCTGCCCATGGCCAATCTCGAGGAGGCTCTAAAGGACACGCAGGGCCACTACACCCTGTTGGCACCCAGCGACGAAGCCTTCGCCAAGGTGCACAAGGACACTCTTGCCAAGTGGAAGAGTGGCGACGCCTGCATCGGAAGTGAGTACTCGCTTGCCTCGGCACCTTCGTCTATGTGCTGTCGACCAAAGACAACGCGTGTACGCGCTCTGGTCGTGCGCAATTTCTTAAATGCGTAAGCATTTCTATGCCTACACAACGAGGAAACCTGTCCGTCCGTCGGTCCTTCCGTCCGTCACGTAAGACCATCGCTTTCAAGGTAGGGCCCGCAGCAGCGAGTGAATTGACCTTCGTGCTGACTCTCGCTAAGCGGCGAGAACACAGCGCACTCGACGCACTCTGCCCCCATCGCAGATCGCTTTCAAAATGGGGCACGCGCTGCCGTGGTTCGACGAATTGATGCGGCTCATAATGGTTCGAATTGATAAGGCGCTAAAGAGCGATAATGTCTTATAATGATCGGAACGTCATAAGCGCACCTGGTGCCGCCACCTGTAGTAGTTTGCTTGCGTCATCGATTCACCTTGCGCCGCCGTCCGCAGCAGCTCGTGTCGTCGCAGCGCTGTCGTTTATACAGGTCGGATCAAGTTTCATAACATTGACACCTTGCTGCGTGGAGATGAGCAAGTGATATAATACTTACGCATACTTAGAGAACTCCCAGAGGAGTTTCAGCGCGAATTATTTTCTTACTACGGTGGCTGTTACGGTATCCCCTACCATTCGTCAATGGTGTAGGCGGTCGTCGTCGATATTCACAAAGGCTTGGAAAAGGCCCGGCCTGTGCACCAGCCTGTGCATCCAAGCTTAAGTGCAGGTGTGCCTGAACCCAGGCGCGCACACTTGCAGAGGTGCTGCGACCTCATAAGGCTCGCAGAATTACCGCAAAGCCGTCGCAGGCTTACTGCGATGTCCTATGGGTGTCACTGTTACTGTTGGTTGACTCTTTTTGTTAGTATCTCGGTGCTGTCACTAACTTGTTGAGTGCAAGGCACGAAGGATAGAACGCAGTCCGGTAATCTAGTCTGGGGCCAACACCACGATCTGATAACGAGGCTCAACGTAGTGGTAGACGTGAAGTATAGATGTGGGGGCGTGAAGGATTCTTTCTTCCTTAACCAGTGTAGTTCTGTCAGACCTGGTTCTGAGATTGCGTGCGCTCAGTAATCTTTTTATAGTTTCTCGCGTTGCTATCGATTAATACAAGGCAAGGTCCCCGCACTTCCCCGGTATCGTATTGCACGCCATTAATCTAACTCTCGTTGCTATCTTAACTCGTTTTACGATGAATCCGGGCACCGATTCTTTCCGTCTTGCAGAGCTGCTTCGAGGCCACTTGCTGAACCACGTGATCTGCACCACTGCCGTGCCCGGATCGGCGCGGGTGCGCAACGTCAACGGCGACCCGGTGACGCTGACCCGCGACGGCGACCGCCTCTTGGCCGACGGTAGCCCGTTGTCCGCGCGCGACCTGATGGCCACCAATGGGGTGCTGCACGTGCTTGACCACATCCTCATGTCTCAGGACAGCAAGCCGCTCGTGCAGACGCTGCGAGACGCCAAGATGAACGACCTCGTCCACCTCATCGAGGCGGCCAACCTGACGGAGTCGCTCGAGGCGCTCGATAACTTCACCTTCTTCGCGCCATCTGAGGAGGCCCTCAAGGAAGTAAGGAGTTCGGCTGTGACAAAATATGTAGCGAGCCCGCGCATATTAAATAATGATAATGTTCCCCCTTTATGGCTCGTACCCGCTAAGGGGTATAGGCCGAGAATCGGGCGAATAGATGTAGCAAGCGTCGTGTCGCCATTACGAACTTGTTTATTCTTCTCTTCTATCTCGTTCCCCCGCCCCCCGCCATCCGTTGTTCTTCCGAAAATCTTCTCTTTCTTCAGCTTTGTCACATTTCACCTGTGCTATGTTGTACTATTGGCATTATGAGATGGAATGGTGTCGCCTTGAAAAGTTATATTCTCAAGAACTTCTCAGGGTCTTGCCCGTGACGCTTCTTAACTGTAAACGTGTGCCTATCTAGAGCTTCCAGCTACAGTAACATATGAATGCTCCCAGGTCTACAGTAACATATGAATGCTCCCAGGTCTAGTTTGCAAACTGCTAAACAGTCTTGACGGAACCGCTCATTACACCGCATTAGAGCGGAATTTGGAGTATTTCTACAGCAGGCAGTCGAGACACGAAAAGAATGGTCTAAACTTAAACAAATTCTTAGATGTGTAGGCTGACAAAAATAATTAAATGATTCCAAGTGGTAAACTGAGTAATGAGTGCATGCAAGATGGACATACAGGGTGTTTCAGCGAACACTTTCAAAAATTCTTAAAGGTTGCCTGTGGCAGATAGCACAATTCTAGTTGATGAGCTGGTCTACTCGAAGAGGCGGGCATTACTTGCACAAGAAATTGAAATGCATAATCAAATAATTAACAGAAATTCACTAATTAAGTTAAACTAATTGCCTGATGGCCCATATTGCAATTTACAAATTGTAGCCGTGGAGTTGGCAAGGCTGATCCACTTGGAATGAATTCTCGGGATGACACCAGTTTCGAGATATTAATTCCACAACTTTGCGGAGAAATGCATTGGCGTTCCAGTTAGGTTCTTAACAAAACGTCACTTCATGCATTGAAGCTCAAAATTAACTAGAACGCCAATGCATTTCTCCGCAAAGTTCGGGAATTAATATCTCGAAACTGGTGTCATCCTGAGAATTAATTCTAAGTGGATCAGCCTCGCGAACTCCATGGCTACAATTTGTAAATTACAATATGGGCCATCAGGCAATTAGTTAAAAACTTAATTAATAAATTTCTGTTAATTATTCGATTATGCAGATCAATTTCTTGTGCAAGTAATGTCCGCCTCTTCGAGTAGACCAGCTCATTCACTAGAATTGGGCTATCTGCCACAGGCAACCTTTAAGAATTTTTGAAAGTGTTCACTGAAACACCCTGTATATACCTACTATCGTCGAGAGCAAATGAAATGGTCTGTTAGTTGCCTGGTCTCTTGGTTAGGTACACCATTTTTATTGCGAGGAGCGTGCAAATGCTGCTTTGGTGATTATTCAACCAGTCCACGGGGCTGCTTCTCGTCCTTCCGTGCTGCGCTTGACCCAAAACGCGTTGTCGTGCTGCAGATCTCGCTGTCCGAGTGGGAGGAGCTGAAGAAGAGCGAGCGGCTGGCCGAGATCCTGCGCTACCACACGGTGCCGGGCCAGATGCTCTCTCCGCGGGGCTTCTTCAACAACATGCTCGTGGGTACAGCGCTGGGCGAAGAGCGCCCCATCCGCGTCAACATCTTCCCGCGCCTCTTCTCCTTCGAGCGGCCCACCGTGACGGCGCAGTGCGCGCGCCTGCTCAGCGCCTCGAGCCCCGTCTGCGGGGGAGCCGTCTACGTCGTCGACAAGGTTGTCACGCTTTGCTCGTCGTCGCCTCTGCCCTGTGTGTAAGGGTGATTGCGGGTTCTGCTGCGCTTACGCTAAGGGAAAGAAAGCGGCGCGGAAGGCATCATGCTCCGACCGATCTTTTCTGGCTGCAGTTTCCCTTGGGAAAAGTGGGCTACATAGACTGTCGACGTTCGACCAAGGATTAGGCGATGTGTGCAGATATATTGAAGTGCCTTAAACTTGGTGTTTAAAATCGAAAGAAGTGAAACTATGAGTTACTCTTACGCCGCTTGGAACTTGCTGAAGAAACTGTCTTTTTGTTGGCGCCCAGTTGCGACCCTTCCTTCCCATTGCCACGTTTGTGAGCACGCTTATGAGTTGGCAGTTGTGTTCACCCCCCTCCGTTCTCTCTCTCTCTCTCTCTCTTTTGTATCTTCGAGGTTCGTCTGCAGAGCAGAGCGCCGAAGCGACAGTTCTCATGGCTAATATTTTTTTTGGCTCGTTCTACCCATACAAGTAGCACTCTTGGTCTTTAACCGAAATATCACAAATAATGCATTAACACAATCCATACACAATTGCAGCAACGCGATGTGGTCGCGTGACCGTAAAACGCGTTCTTCGATTTTATGGCGTCAAATAATTCTGACCTCCTCGCTTTCCTCCTCTGTACCGTCCTCAGGTGTTGACTCCGCCCGCCGGCAATGTGCTGGAGGTGATCGAGTCTGACCGTGAACTGAGCACATTCGCACGCCTGGTCCGCGAGTCCGGCCTGTCCGAACAGCTCCGGTCCAACGCTGGTCCCTTCACGGTGCTGGCGCCGACGGACAGTGCATTCGCCCGGCTGCCCCGGGGAACCCTGGATTCTCTGCAGCCCGAACAGGTCCAGGCCTTAGTCAAGCAGCACGTCCTGCCCGGTGAGATATGCAGGCTCGCATACACGAACTTGTTGCACGCATGTTAATATATCTGCGGCCAATCGATTTGATTGTCGTAGAGACATTAGGAACAGACAAAAGTAGGAACAGTAGGAACCCATAAAAACAGATTACATTACGTAAACTGTCATCGCGGGTACATTAGTCTTTGCCCAACTGTTTATTGTTATTTCCCCAACTCTCTCCCCAACCGAACTTCTTATTGATTATATAATTATAACTAAAGCTAACTACAGCGGACAGAAGTTGGTGCTATAGGCGCGAAAATGACGACGATGACACCACGTATTGATGATTTCCCCAGTAATTGAGATTAAGGAAGGCGTGTTGGAGGGTAGAGAAGCAGTTGACATTTCTTATTTGTGCCATTGATGGATGTCGCGTCGGCTTAGCAACGTTTATGCCTCTAACACTCGTGAAAAAGATTGCGAACAATTACCTTACAGGAAGACTAAAGTCGTATTTATGAACAGTCAAACTAAAGAACAAGGACTGCATAAAATATGTCCTCTAAATAAACACCAGGAAGTCGAATCCATGCTCGACTCTACATTCGTGGTATATCAGTACAGGTGTATATCGAAGCTTTGATATCAGCCACGACGATTTGCATGACACTGACACATCTGAATTTACGGCTTCTACACACAACGATTAGTTGACCATGTACAAGCACTTTGCACATCTCGACCACTCACTCAATAACTAACCTAGTGAAAGAGATATAAACCATGATGTGGAGCATCTATGTACTTCCTACTAATGGTGTGGAAGTCGCGGTTTCTTCCATCACAAGCCAGCTACGGACGATGTGTCCTTTCGCGTACATGCCCTTCTTTCGGCGCTATTAGGCAAAGTGTCCTGTCGTGTGTAAATGAATTCGTTGCGAATCGCCTCTAGTGTGCACTCCCCCCCCGCCCTATATAGGGGTTGTGTGCACACACACACTGTGGAGTACCCCCGAGTGACCACGTGGTCTCCTGCGCAGAGATCGCGTGCACCAGCGGCGTCGGCCACAGCGGGTTCCTGAGCCGGCTCGAGTACCGCAACCTGGACGGCACCGCAGTGCCGACCCAGCGCAGCCTGCGCGGCAACGTCTACTTCGGCGGCGCTCGCGTCTCGCGTGGCGACCGTGCCGCGCGCAACTGGCCTCGTGCACCACGTCGAGCGCGTGCTGAGCTTGCGCACCGCCGACGAAGACGTCGGCTTCAACTTCGGCTTCGACTTGCACCCTTTCTTCCGCTCGCTCTAGGCCAGGACTACGGATGAGTTGCGCGGTTGAAGAATCTGGGCGCTGGCAGCGCAGATAACCTCCGTGACCGCCCTGCTGCGCGCACTGCGTGGTCGGGCACACACGTTATTTATCTTCTGGTCTCAGTGTGATGTTCCCACCGAGTGTAGGTTTTTTTTTTTTTCTACGAATAAACGTCCTTTTTGTTACTGTTGTCATACGCACGGTTTCTTTCTTTTCTTTACCTCTTCAGATATTCTGGGAGACTGCACTGCGATAGCAGTCACAGACCGAGTATAGACGACATTTTTTACTCGAGTATGGACTTAAGTGCGTCGCTCTAGTCTCGAACCTTGCAGGCACTCGCACCATGCCTGGTCTATACGCGTACATGTGACAATATAATCACACACTTTTGCACCTAATTTCGCGATCCCACCAATGGGGCACCTATGAGATCCCGAAAATGAGTTTAAACCGATAAAGCATCATTACAAAACTATACTTTCGTGAATTTCAGGGTAATAGATTGGTTACCAGACGAGAAAGTGAAGGCCAGCGTTCCATTACGTACACTTCGCGCCGAAACCGCAGCGCTGGCTCGACTCTGTGTCGTCATGAATTTCAAAGCATTTTGATGCGATTAGCATTCTTAGGTTACTTCACGCACTGTTGCAGAACTGTCTGTTGGTGTCTTGTCTATAACCGTTTTCCCGCGAACTTGGGTCGTTGGGTAGTGCATGGTCTTATGGTTAGAGCATCGGACTGCGCTCATGAGTGAACTGGGTTCACGCGGACAGCGCAGGGGAGGAAACGGCAGCATTTTTGTATTGCCTGTTTTTTTTTTTTTTTGTTCAAAGAAGAAAAAAAAACTGTCAGCCCTTCCACTGGGGTGGAGATGGAAGACCAGCGAAGCTGTACTATGGTGGTAATTATGTATTTTTAATTATGACTATTAAGATGTGATGGTGTAATTGGTTATTTGAACTATTAAAGAATGAGATATATATGATCCGGTGGTTTTCATTTATTTAGTGACCACAGGGACCATGGCCTTATGGTCGCTACGTTACACCGCCGTGTACGGCAAAGGTTGGCACGTTCTTCATAAGCACGTCACCAACGCCGCGCGCGTTCGGTGCGAACGCGGGCAAAACGCCGCCACCGTAGACAACAGTTGTGCGCGTTGCTTGTGTGACCGCACACAACCGCTGTCAAAACGCTGGCTGCGTGACGGAACGGCTAAACGCCGTTTTCGACACTGGAACTCGTCGATTATCCGTTCCTGACAGTCTCGGACTGCCCGAGGCGGTGCTTTCAGCCAATGAGCGTTGCGTATGTAGTCTTTCGGACAGTCCGGGACTGCCAGAGACGGATAATCGAAGAGGCCTATTGTTGGGGAGAGGCGGGCGAGAGCCCAGAGAGTGGGCGGCAGAGGCCGGCAGGGCTACGCGCATGCGCCGCAGTGCGAGAGCGGGATGATGATGATAAGTGGTTCTTGAGGGAAAGGGAAAGGGTGGCGCTAGCGGGCACGTGCAGTAGTAGTAGTGGTTCATGTGGAAAGGGGAAATGTTGACGCTATCTTCTGCAGCCCTTGAGGGAGCACGGCTCAGCGCCAACGGGAAGGGGTAAGTAGTGGAGAAAGGAGGATAGGGTGGAGTCGCCATGGCTGGGCGAAGCAAAACCGGCAGGCTGTGGCGGCACGTATCAGGCCGGGATGGAAGGCCTTGGTGTGCCGCAGAGACTGCAGGGGGTGTTGTTCCGGACCTGTTAGGCCCGGGGTGGGATGGGAGGCCGCGAGGCCGTCCCGCTTGCAGAAATGATGTCTTAGAGGCGTGCGGAGAGCCCTGACGAGTCAAGGTACTCCACGACGCCTCGAAGTGCAGGAAGGTGGTGTCGGCCGGGGAAGAGGAGGTCTTCCTCCTTGCCAGAGGGGAGGCACGTACACGCACAGTCTAGGGTGCCTCGATGCCCTCCTCGCCACCGCTCCCCTTCCATTGGGAAGTCGCGTTTGCTCTCCGCCGTGCGTTCGCTCCCCGTGAAAGCGCGCCTCCCTCGCCCTCGCGCGCTTTCACTCGCACATACAGCATACGGCCAATGAGAGGAGGAGGAATGACTTTATTGAAAAGGGGTTGGGGTGAAAGGTTATGAGCTCGATGGGTGGGGCCCCAAGTCCAGGGCTCCACTGGCTTCTGCCGCCTGCCTTACGTGACCCAGAAGTGCTAGCTGCACCTCGCGGTCAGAGCTGGCGAGTTGTGCCTGCCATTGCTCCAAAGTGTTCAATAGTAGTAGTAGTAAACACTTTATTTAGGTCCTGAGAAGCTAGGCAAGGGGGCCTGCTAGCCGTTGGCTAGTCCCATGTCGGAACAGAGGCCGTGCCTCATCCGCTCGTTCACGGGCCCTCTGGACAGCCAGGAGTTGGACGTCTTGTCTGGGATCTGTGATGGCCTTCGTCCAGTCTTCTTCTTGGTTAAAATCCTGTAACACAGGGCACTGCCAGAGCATGTGATTTAATGAGCAAAATTCAGTGCCACAATCTGGGCAGAATGGATCGATGTCGGGGTGAAGTTTGTTCAGAAAGCCCCTAGAGGGGTAGGACCCCGTCTGGAGCATGCGGAGCGTGCTAGATTGTGATCTGTTGAGCTTATGATGGGGGGAGGAAAAACTCTGCCTATCCCCTCTGTAATGTGATGCGATTTCGTGAAAAGTAACTGGAGGATCAATGTGGAAGAGCTATCCCGAACGCACCCGAGACACCATCCCGTCGCGGCATATGAAACCTCGCGTACGGTCGTGGGCTATCTCATTGGGGTTCAGGTGACCCGGTAATACGTCTGATCCCATGTGTGCTGGGAACCAGACTATGTGATGAATAGTGTCTGAGGGGGGTCTGCCGTTGATAATCCTGGCTGCCTGTTTGGCTATCAATCCCGATGCGAACGCTCTAATTGCCGCTCGGGAGTCCGTGTAAACTGTAGTGCGTGTTGTATCAAGTAATGTGAGAGCTATAGCAGCCTGCTCCGCGACGTCGACCAATGAGGTCTTTAGCGAAGCTGCCGAGAGATCTCCCCTGTCATTGACTATAGCTACGGAAAACTTGTCGGAGCTCGTGTGTCGCGCGGTGTCAACAAAGGTCTCCGTTCCGGATAAGTTCTTTAGGAAAGCCCTACTAGCCCTTGCCAATCTTCGACCTTTATTGTGTTGTGGATGCACGTTTCTTGGAAAAGGGTCTACAATAAAGGAATTCATCGTTTGATTATCAAGTTGCGTGGTTTCTCCCTGATTAAAGCTAGGACGGAGGCCTGCCGCATCCAACAGTCTTCTGCCTGCTTTGGAGTTCGATAATCTAATAATTTGTGCTGATCTTTGCGCTTCAATTAACTCCGAAGTGGTGTTGTGTACTCCCAACTCCATGAGTTTCTCTGTGCTAGCCGTGATTGGAACACCAAGCACCTTTTTGACACTTTTGCGCATGAGCGTATCTAATTTATCTTTCTCTGTTTTTGTCCAATTGAGGGCCGCGACTATGTAAATGACATATGGCTCATGAGGAAAGCATGGTTCAATAAAATTTCAATAAATAAAGTTCAATAAATAAAGTGTTCAATGGTTCAAATTTACCTAAAAAGGTATTTACATTTGGTGGTCTATTTTGGCAACCCCACGAAATGTGGTATAGCGATGGCGAGCCACCACACCACGGACAGGTGTGCCCATACAGCGTTGGCAAAATTTTGTTTAATTTTTGTAGGTTTGGAAAGACCCCCGTTTGAATCCTGCGAAGGTCTATGGCGTCCTCCCCTTCTAATGATTTGTGGGGGGTGCTGTATTTTTGTCGCGTGCCACGCTGGTGAGCAAGAACTTCGCGAGGGGTCATTCGGGATGGGTCGTTGTCCTCCTCGGTTGACTCCTCCTGGAATGTTTGGGGGAATTGACAGTGCGGTCGAGGCTCTGCTCGGTTCGTGAGCCCTCGATCAAAAGCGTCCGCACTCTCGTTTCCCTCCAGGCCTGCGTGTCCCGGACACCAGATCAACCTGTATTGGTTTGTCAATCTCCCGCCTAGGAAATTTTCAAAGCCAATGAGAGCTTTTTTTTTTATTGCGATAGCAATTATATGGACACTCCAAAGCAGATTTCTGCCGTCGGCGTCGCCGTCGCCGTTGCCGTCGCCGTCGCCGTCGCCGTGAGGTTCCGTATGACGTCAATGGAGATGAAATCGTCGCCGCGCGCCGCCGAACGCTGTATGTGCGAGTGAAAGGGCGCGAGGGACGTGCGCTTTCACGGGGAATGAACGCACGGCGGAGAACAAACGCGCGTTCTGTGCCGTGCTCCCTTAAGGGCTGCAGAAGTAGGCGTCTCTTTCCTCCTTTACAATCACCATATATGAAGAGCAAACGCGCCTTCTTCTGACGCACGAAAGGCAGAGGGGGGTGGGGGGGGGGGGAGGGAAGGGAGGCGACGTTTAGCTGCGGCACCAAGTGCCTATTTATTCAGAGGCTCCGGCAACAGTCACCAACGCCGCACGGATTTTGTGCGAACGCGGGCAAAACGCCGACGGCGTCGACAACAGTTCTGCGTGTTGCCGGTGCTGCTGCATGTCCAAGTTTATACAGCTGATAAAGCTACTATCATTACTCCGTATAGCTCTCTACAAATTTGCTATCGCAATTGATGCTTCGCCTTTCAGGTGAAACTGCGACAACTTTTTTTTTTTTTCTATTGCCGGACGCGACCATCGAAGATTGAGCCCTTAACAGCTTCGCTGTAAAAGAAAGGACATTTTCTTGGGCGAGTTCGTTCATAACCGAAAAAAAAAAAACATAAGTGCGAAGGAAGCAAGGACGAGTGCTGTGTACTCGCCTGTTCCTTGTTTATTTCGCGCTTCTGTTTTTCTTCTCAATAAAGGAAACCTATTGTACTTACTATAGTTTATTTGTAAAAAAAAAAGGAGATGTTATGCTCATATTACCCATGGAATATTTTTGTTGCCGTGCATCTCTTGTACTGTATAATATATTTATCCTACACGGCTACTGCAACTAACTGCATTATTATAGCTGATATTGACGCGAGATAGGCTGGCACCTGCGACCACCGGCCACTTGAACGAGAACGACGAAGTGTGTTACCATTATTGAAACCATTATTAAAAGAACATAAAGCATTTTCAAGCGAAGCTTGTATACGGTAGCCTGCGCCGGCAATGTAACGCTAAAGAAAACCAGCTGCTCTCAGAGCTGCACAGGTGGTCTGCACGCGCGCGTGCCACTGCTCCCGGGTTCGTCGTCGTCGTCTGTTTCCACAGCTGGCTGCGTTGCCGCTAATCATTCCAGCGTAGAATTTCACTTCTCTTCGGTCGTTGTAATGGGGAGGCCGCGTTTACGGGGTTATGAGCCATTCATTGCCTTACGTGACGGACAGATTTAATTTTGAAGACATTTCATGAAAATCCATCCAGAATGAACGCGCTCGGGAGAGGGCTCGTCGTCGACGTGCCGATTCTAGCGTCAGGGCTTCCGAAGCCCAGACGAAACGTTAGCGAAGAGCCGCCGACCCCGAGTTGCGTGAGCGCGATGTTGCGGCCAAACGTCAGCGTCGTCTAGCCCTCCAGGAATCCGACAACGGTGATGCACGCCTCGGCAACGCTAGCGCCAACTTCCCCGGTGCGACGGTCAGGTTTCAACGCGAGTTTCTCAACCGGAACTTCGGAGCCAGCTGCAGTGCGTGTAACCGGTTGTGGTTCGAGCACAACGTGGTACTGGTCGGTACAATTCGTTCGGAGTAACACCGAAGAAACGCACAAGATTCGCCTACCCCTATTTCCTCGACAGGGGAAGGGCTACTTACATTTTTTTTTAAATTTTCCTGCCAAACCCAATAACAAGTGCGTGCTATTCGGCTTTCTTAGTTATAGGAAATTGATTCCCTTGCTCATAAATGTAGAATCTACAGTTTTATCCCCACAAGACATGACGGAGTCATTGAAAGTTATTGCCAAAGGGCTGGTACAACGCTTTTCTTCTAATGTTCCTACCCCTACGTTAATTTCCCCCGTTGATGAGGATTTTACGGAAATATCTCTGGATGAATTGTCAGATGTCTTACGGAAATTTCCGACCGCGGCTCCAAGCCCTGATGGAGTCACTTCGGCCATATCAAAAATCTTGTATAAAGAGTTGCGAGAAGATCTACTAAACATCACGAATTATTCTGTAAGACGTGTCCCCTCCCTTTACTCAGTCCATGTCCAGTCGCACTGTGGCAGCCATGTACGTCGCGGAGGTGGACCTGCAGAGCGTTTGCGCAAGAACGACCCCAGAGAAACGTAAACAAGACCATCTGATGATTAAAAAATAGATCCGGGTCATGAGTTCCAGAACATTGCGACCTTCTTTCTGGGGATGCATAGATATTTAAGAAAGTTGGCGTTGAAATGATATGTACCCGAATGAGAGGAGAAGGCAGGCGCGCTTCTTGATATGAGATGTTACTTGCGACAAATTTAAGGAGACCACGACATAGATGTAAGGATTATCGTTCGAGGCAAACGAAGGGCGAGTTTTGTAAGCAGGTCCGCCAGAGAACAACACGCAGTGGAGCTCTAATAACGGCCTTATTCGGAGTCTCGCGACTTGGAACCTAACGCATGAATCTCTAACGGTGGTGAAGATAGCAGGCCACACTGCAGAGGTCTCTGAGATACTACAGGGTAAAATGACCGCGACCTATTAGACATTAAATTTCTCGTTTGTGTGGTCAATGAGTATGCACCATTTTGAAAAGACCTCAACAACACCAACAATTAGTTACGGCGTCGATGCAGGAGCTGGAAATGCCGGCCAGAACACCACATCCCGCATCACAAAGGGCCAACGACCCTCCGTTGCATCACAAGAGCGCGCCTTACGCCAGATATGTATCTAGAAGCATTTATCAATCTTGCTTGATCGCTTGCTACCTACATCATGGCGTGTGCCCACTGTGGCCATGAAGCCGATGGGGGGACATAGAATTTGAGAGAAAGAAGTATATACTAGGGTAAACTTGAAATTGTGCAAGAAATTAAAGTAGACAAATTAATTTTCTAGACATTTATTTTTTCCTCAGAGAAAGACGTGGGCTTTATGAGAGGACAGCAAATTTGAAGGTAATAAAATGTTCTGAATTTTGAAATTCATTTGAATTTCAATTGAAATTGAATTCAATTTTGTGGAATATGAATTAATAAATGAGTAAGTTAAGCAGAATTGCACTCCTTGCGTCACAAAGGATTTCGCAGACGGCCATGCATACATTCCCGTGGCTAAAACGCAATGTAGACGCCCCAAAGGAGAGAATATTTTCACTGTTTACCCCAATGCCTAACTAAGTTTCCCGCCTTTGACAAAGATAGGTCCACCTATCGAAACGTATGCTAGCCTTCCTGAGGCACTTTACCCCTGTTTGTGTAGCAGTGCGCTACTCCGTCTGTCGGCCCCCTTCTTGGTTTCGAAGCTTTATATTGACACGTATACATGTTTATCTTTCGCCGATGGCCGCTTTCCACCGGCTAACAAATGTTAAACGCTATCGCTCGGCGCAGGACGCGCCTGTATAGGAAGTTTCTAGAACGTTATCGATGCTTCTTTCCGTTGCCTGTTTTCACCGACGCTTATGTTATCTGATTGTATGAGCGACGCGAATTGTCTAGAACTTTCTGGAAGACACGCGCGTACCAGGGATTATTCTGGAACCTTCGATGACTCAGGTATAAAAGCCGACGCGTTTTGCCGCTGATCAGATTTCGACGACCGCCGACTGTGTTCGCCGCTTTCGTTGTGCTTCGAGTGTAGCTTGCTTTTGTGGGCACAGGTTCGCCCAATAAACAACCAGTTTCGTCATACACAGTTTTGCGACTGTTTACCGTCACTACTACGTGACAATATGCCTAGGTGAAATCATATGTCGCTAGGCGAAATCTCCAGTGTACACAGAATTGTCATCATCAGCATTGTCTTCTTCCGCAGCTGGCTTGTTGGCGCCCCTCCAGTCGTGCTCGGCACGCGCTCGTGCTACTGCTCCCGCGTTCGTCGCCGTCGTCTTCTTCCACATGCAGCTGGCTGCGTTGCCGCTCATCATTCCAGCGTAGGATTTCACTTCTGTCGTCGTAATGGGGAGGCCGCGTTTACGGGGGGTTTGAGCCATTCATTGTCTTACGTAACAGGCAGATTTAATTTTGAATCAGTTTAGTTTCGAATAATCGCAAGCGGCAATGGCGGGCGAATGCCGCTAACCACGCCGCCGAGAAAACTCGAGACATCGAACGCAAGCGAGAACGGCGGTCTGCATGCGTACCGTCAGTGACGTGGTTCTCTGCGCTGCAGCCGAACGTGTGTGTAACCTCACAATTGAGAAATACTTTAATGAACCCTCGGGATTAACCTAGTGATAAACACCGGGGCCGCACGCACGTTTTAGCTTCGCTGGAACCATTTTCGCGGAGTGGAAAGGCCCACGAATTTTTAAATTTTCGGAATGCAATTTCGAAACACTTTATTTCCCTGGTTCGTAAATGCAACGGCAGGTCTCCAGCTGTCGCAGCGGTTGCTGGCAGAGAAAGAGGAAACCGTCGTAGCGGCAGCAGCGCGGAGCGCGAGCGTTCCCGAGACGACGAAGCTGTGCCCGCCTGGAAGGATGCTCCTGCTTCTGGGCACCGGGTTCCTCCTGTCGGCGGCGTTCGCGCCCGCCGCTGCCATGGCGCACAACAGTGAGTGCACCGTGATGCGCAAAGGCGCTGTGTCGAGGGCTAGACTGGCGAAGCGAGGTGCAACGGGGATCACGCAGTCCGTTAGACGCAGACAGCTTGAGAAATCGGTACTCTATACGAGGACGCGAGAAAGGACAGACGCTTCCTTGATTGCATTCCTGGGACTGCATTCATACCAGTAAACTCATTTGTTCGAGTGGGGATATCGAATCGATGAATGCCCGTTGCTGGCAATGAGCGCATAAACGTTAGTATTTTTTCTGTTTCTGTGGTCTGTGCCGCTCCTGCGCCGACTGCTGGCCATTGATTCACAGGGATTCCCAGGGATTCGCGGAAGTTAATGTTTGCATAAAGTGCATCGCCGAGGCGAGCGTTTCGTTATCGCGGCGATCGCGGTCAGCAGATCATGTTTCACTGGAAGCCGACCGTGCACTGAAGCTTTCCATCGCGGCAGCAGCCCCCATGCGTTTGAAACAAAATGGGAGGGACGCAATAACTGTCACACCTCCGGTCAGTTAATCACTATTCAGCAGTGTCTGAAATCTCAAACAGACCTATCGGGCATGTTCAACACGACTGCAAGATATACTTGCAATCTAGATCAGAAGCGCAAACATTCCTTATCCTCAGGTCTGCAGAGCTTGGTGGGTAAGTCAGACGAGCAACGGAGCATGGGTCGTTGTCGTCCCGAATGCCGTTTCGTTTTCGTCCCGTTCCTAGCGGCCGGTGACCGAGGTGATAAATGAAAGCATTGTAGCGCCCTCTAACGGGTGCAAGGTGACTATACCTGCGTAGACCGAACACTCCAACTTTCTTCCGTGATCGGTAGAACTAAAGCACCTGTGGAAAAATGATCGCGAGAAATGAAGTTTGCGTGTAGGGGCAGAATGTGGTTTTCGCAGGCATAACTGGCTCCGCACACGTCATCGTTACTGTACGCTTTCCTCATTGGCTGCCGGCAAAATACCCATTCTCATCGCTATCATGAGTAGTCCGAACGCCGACCAATAACGAATGCATGTTGCATAAGAAACGTTTTGTGAATACAGGTTAACTTTAGTGCATGCCATTGCATCTTGGTTATGCTGAACGCGCACATATATTGATGGTTTGCGCAGTGGCACAAAATAAGCAATTATAGAGCGTGGACAGCTGGGAAGATTAATGCCAGTTAATACTGGAAACAAAGCCCCAAGCCCGGGTTTCGCTTTCCTGGCGCAATTTTCACCGGGAAGGCCTCGACTACTCGGTGAGCGCGCGCTCCCGCTCACTGCTGTCGTAGCTGGCGTGCCGAGAAGTAACGCCCTGCAATGCACGGTTCTTCTGTATATTATTGTACCAAACTAGCACACATATCCACCCCCCTCCCCCAGAAAAAGGAAAGAATGAAAAACAAAGGAATTTTGCTTATCGGCTAAAACGCCACTGCATGAATTGCGCGGTGCTCGAAAAAAAAAGAAGAAGAAAAAAAAAAAGAAAACGGGGCAAGCAATCAATCAAGCAAACAAACAAACAAGAATGGCAAAGATGAAGAGAATTGTCCCTCCACTAAAGCACTTTGTGCGCAAGCAAGCACTGTCGTCAATAGCTTGGCTGTCGCGCCATTGGTCGCATTCCCTTATTTTGAGCTCATCCGTCACTGTTACATATCGGAGCCAGCGTACTCTCAACTATTCCACACTTATTGAGTCGCCATTGTAACGGTATCTGCAGACACTGTTCCACATTTTTTCATGCTCGTACTTTTGTTGAACGTTTGCATTGTTTGCAGTATTTCTTGTGCTAAACTGTGTGACACACTGACAAGTAAGTGACGCCGCAGAGGCAGAAACACTTGATGAAGTGATAGAGGAATAGACGTCTTTGTTGGGCTAACTTGTGTCCAGAAAGCGAAGCAACACACAAGTAACAACGATAGTGCGAACGTAGTCGGCGATTGTCGAATCAATCTAGACTGCCCAAGTTTGACAGCTAGAGTTGTCGCTGGTCGAGAATGCACCAGCTGTTACTATACACTCGATGGTATACACTACGCGACGTTCCAGTTGTGTGCCCTGCGCATGCGCCACTGCAGCATTCGTGTGCCTACCGAAGCCGGTCAAGTTCGACACGTGCACCAGCATCCGTCTGCTGAGCCCGTGCCAGACGGACCAGGACTGCGACACGCGTGTCTGCTGCAAGGACTGGTGCGGCAACTATTGCGCCTTCAAGCAGCGTAGCTTCGCTGTCGCGAAGCCGCCTCCCGTGGAGCCGGGGCCTGCCGCGATCGACGAGGACGAGGCCGAAGAGACCCCGGCTCAGCAACCACCGCCGCCGCCACCGCAGCCCGCCAGGGGCAACCGAGGTCGAAATGCCGACGAGGACGAGGAGCCACCACGCCGCAACAACATGCGCAGGCGGTACAAGAAGTGAGTCGTGTCTGCAGTCTCGTCCGGTCTTCTCCGGATTCACCGTCGTACGCCTGCATGCCCGTGCGTACGCGAGCGCGTTTGAAAACGCTTGTTTTGGGAAAAGGAGGACGAGTGCCGCGCGCAACCCTCGCAGGAGCCGAGTAGGCATTGTGTAGATGCTGGTGAGAACGTTAAACAGTTTGCGGGTTAATCGCGAGAACCTCAGTTACTAAAGCCGTTATATATTGCTCATGCTGCGTATAACGCGCACGTTCAATACCTGCGGTCGCACTCCGATGGGGGCCAATTGCAAAAGCGCTCTCCTTAGCCTCTGATACGGCATCTCTCGTGTAGTTTGGGTGTAGCTTGCATATTCAGAACTTACAAAGTGATAAACTAAAGGTGATTGATCGAGAATGCGGCACCCGCAGCGAGTTGTATGACGGTGGTACACAGTGGTAAGAATGTGAACTACTGTCGCGGAAGGGGTTGTTAAACGCTACGAGGAGCTTGCCGAGGCACATCAATAAACTACTTCTTCTTGCCAAGACGAAAGCATCGTCGATTTGTAGATTTGTGATCGACGAACAGAGCGTACAAGACAACACGAAAGAAAAGGACCCGAATAAGCTGTCTCGCAAATAAGATGTATGCCATGAGCACAGAAATTAGGAACCACTCTTGCACCAACTACAGGCAGCCACTCAGACCGACGGCATGCCGACACTTTTAACATGGGATTTTGGTGCGTTCAAAATGGCGCACACACAGAAAAAAAAGTGAAAGTGGCCGAGGTGGGGATCCGGCCGGTGGGTGAAGTATAGGACCGCCGAAACGTGCTAAAAATTTTCGTGGTTCTTGCCAGTGAACGGGGCTCTAACTGCGGTTCTAGACATTGGTTCTGGCAGTGTGGCTTTCCCATCCACGACAGCTTTTCGCTTTCACATTTTCTCCACATTTTAGGCCAAGGGGACATCCCTTCCTCGATTTCTCATTTCAGCGGTCAGTAAACCAAGTGGCACAGCACGTGGAAGTAAAACACTCAAAGAAAGTCTGACAAGCATGAACATGGTACAAAACCTTGGAGGACGCTTAATTTTCGCCTTTAAGAGTAGAACGCGATAGCGTTATCGGGACCCGTTCGCATCGCATCGTTCGCATACGGCAAGTAGGCTTCATTCACTGTAACACTGAACGTGGAAAAGCCAGCTTACAAAGACCAAGTTTACACCGATCCCCTTAAAGTCGGCTTCACTTTTAAACTGAAATGCATTGCTGGAAAGACGTTTTTCCAGGGCCAATATAAGTGGTCATATTAAAATGTGAAGGCCCTAGCACCTTTTTTATTATTTTATTGTTTGCTATTGCCCCGGCCCGCTCAGGTCTGGTAGAAATGTTTGAGTTTCCTCGTAGCAGAATTAGGTTTTCTCGTACACTCAAATTACAATCCGACGCCGATTGGTAAACAATCCGACGGCGAATCCGACGCCGATTGGTAAACAATCCGACGGCGAATCCGACGCGGAATGGTAAAGTCGTACTTTACCATTTTTCTGACGGATTTCACCCTGAGAAATTCAATTTTTGTTCACCAAAACCTTGCACCACGTGGAGGGCCTGCGCGGTCGATGTGGAAATTAATCCGGAGCCCTCCACTATGGCGTGCCTCATAATCGGAACTGGTTTTGGCACGAAAAACCCAGAAAGACGAAAGAAGAACATTTATTATACCTACTTTCAACACCCGTAGTTACCGCAGAAAGGGGGGGGGGGGGTAAAAAAGCAAGAATGTGCAGACAGTTACTATTATTTTAAATGTTAAGCGATAACGTGGTAGATTACAATCTTGAACGAAGATGCGTCTGGGATGTGAACGATGGAAGCTGGAGGGTGGTTCCAGTAAACACATGGACGAGTAAAAAAAAAAAAAGTCCCAGTTTCGCCCGCAAGGCGAAGCATCGATTGCGATAGCAAATTAGTAGACAGCTATACGAGGTAAGGGCAGTGCTGTTATCGGCCGTTTAAAGTTGTAGATATTCGCTTACTAACTAAATAAACAAGCACGGTGTCACGCGCGCACAGGTAAACATGAACACATCTCGCTCGATGACCGCGGATACTCGTCAGAACGCTGGAGTGAGAAAGCGTACCAGCAGACGAGGGCAAATTGACCTTCGCGCTGTCTCTCATCTCCCTTCAACGCGAACTGAATGTCGAAAGCACAGCGCATACGAAGCTACCGGCACTCGGCGCATGCACTTTGTGCCTATCGCCGATCGCTTTGAAGATGAGGCCCCCGCGGACGCACACTTCGGCTACATAGCAGATCGCTTTCAAGATACGGTGCCCGCGCGGCAGCTCCGTGAGCAGCAGCCGCAAAAGCAGAACACACCCCCCACCCCCACCGTCTCCGTCGCCTCTTCCCCGTGCCCCGCGAACGAAGACCGTGGGCTTCCGGCCGCCTTCCTCTCTCGCGTGCGCGAGATTAAGCTGCGGTTCCTGGCTCACCCTTGCACGCTTTCACTCGCACACACAGCGTACCGCGCGCGGCGACGGTTTTATCGCCGTCGGACGCTATACGGAATCTCACTGCGACGACGAAGGCGACCGCAAGAAAATGTCACAGTTTCGCCCTAAGGGCGAAGCAATGAATGCGATAGCAACACAGCAATGTCATACGAAGTAAGGTGAGCGGCTTTGGTAGCAATATGAATTGTAGTAAACGTGAGCTGATTAAGTAAGCAGGTGTGCTGCGGCGTAAGTAGACCGACATGAAGAGAGACTCGATGACCACGAGAAGGCGCGTGTGAAACGGCGGTGTTGATGAGAAGCGCTGCCCGTGGGCAGCGCGTGCGAAGGGACACACCTGTAGCGCTGCACTGCCGATCCGGGCAGCATTGCATGTGTAGCGTGCGTTGGAAAATGTGGCCCGACTATTACTAACTGAATGAACAAGCGTGGTGTGAGCGCGCACAAACAAACATGAATAGATCACACTGAATGACTGCAGACAACGACTGTCAAAACGCTGGCAGCAAGCGCATACGCCGCAGCGGGCCAAGGTACGTGCGGTCTATCGCTTCAACGGAAACTGAGCGGCGAATGCACGGCGCATAAAGGTCAGAGCCGTGTGGAGATAAGAGACGGTGCGGGCGAGCGACGAGCGCGGTTGTTGGCAAAGTAGAAGTGCGCCCCCCCCCCCCCCCCCCCCCCCCCGCTCCCTCCGGCGCTGGCTTCCGGCTTCCTTGCTTGCGCGTGGGAGATTGAGTGCGTTCGCTCTCCGTGATATGATAGCGCGCGTCCCCGCACGCTTCCGCTCGGGCATACGGCGCGCGGCGAAGATTTTATCTATAGGGCACCTCACGGCGACGGCGACGCCGACGGCAGAAATCCGGTTGAAGTGTCCATATAATTGCTATCGCAATAAAATGCGCTTGGAGTGTCCATATAATTGCTGTCGCAATTAAAGGAAAACGGCTGGTACCACTGCTTGCAGCCGTGCGGGCCGGCGCCGCCGTCGCATGGACGCAGCGGGCTCCGACGGCGCGATCATGCACGGACCGGGCAGGGACGACGATGACCGGGAGCCTTCCGGAAACGGCTTAGGCGGCCAGCTGGAGCACGAGTACTTCGACGTCAGGAAATAAAGTGTGCTGGCTGCTCTCTTGCTGCGCGAATGCTGTACTATAGCGAGAGGGTTATCAGCCATGTCCTACCAACGACCGCGACTGGCTGCACTGGTAATCTGTCGCCTGCAGCAACTGCTCTATTTTGCCGCACGGGAAGGTGAGGTCTAGCGTTTGATCAAGGTAGGATGAGTTGGTAATGGGTGATAAATCTGCAGCACACAATAATCGGGACGAATAAAGCAGGCACAATACACCACTTCAGAATAGTGTTTGCCTGAGCTCGTTGGTTGCACATAGCACAAATGGTTTCCAGCAGAACGTAGTCACGGACAGAAAGGGGCGACGACACACGCTGGACTAGCAACAGAACGTTTATTCGTTTTCCAGACTATAGCAAGAGACAGCTAAAGCTTCTTTTTCTTTTTTGTCACGCCGATTAACCGTCTCTTAAGGTGATCGATCGTTTCTGCGCAAGTAGCCCTTTTCGTTTTCTGCTAGTATTATTGATGTACTCATGCATGATTGCCCGCTTCTGACAATGGCCATTGCTTATAAAATATCGCGCATGAGCTTGCCCTTTTTTCTAGAATCCTGATGTAGTGAAATTGTATGGTGCAAATGCAATGGCCATGATGAAAAGCGGGATGCCCAGCGGAGATTCTTTCCAAAGACGATGCATGTTCTCTTGTCCTTACACCTGCCTCTTTGTTCTATGCATCGGCGGCCACGTGATATAGGTATATCACGTATCACCACTGTCTTCCAGGCAGTCTACTACTTGTGGGTTTTTATACACTGCTTATTTTTCAGGCCGTTCTTGACTCGTGCATACATTGAATACGCCTTGTTTGGTGCTGAACATAGAACCGTGGCGCTTTTTTTTCCCGGCTATCGTTAGTTTGTGAGTTAGGACGTGTACATAAGGCACAACCGCAACCTTCTTACTTTTTTGTTGAATGCTTTTTTTTTCTTCTTGAACCTTGCTGGTCAGGGATCTTGTCGTCTTTAGCAGACCTTCGGCGACCACTCTAAGCAGGCCTTTGGGATAGCCAGCGTTGTTGAGCCTGGTTATCTGGTGCATGAAGCTTTCTTCCAGTACGCGATGACGCGACTTCTTCAGGGCGGCTTGTAGCACCGTGGTCCCGATGGCTCGTTTAACATTCTTGGAATGGTCAGAATCGTATGGCAGGAACCCGTTGCAAGAGCTGGTCTCCAGCAAGTGTGCTGCTTTTCGAAGGTGACGACCAAATCAGGGAACCTAATTCTTTTTCTTTCTGGCATTTCTAAGGTGAAGTTTAAATTCGGACATGCTTCGTGGAATGTGGCAAGGACACTTTCCCTGCATTTGATTAGTTCGAGCTCATCTGCTGTATTGTATAACACGAGAAAATAATCTACGTAGCTAAATATAGCTGGAACATGGTTGTTTTTTAATGCATCTTCAATTCTTCCGCCAACTGCTACAAGGGAAAAGGTCACACAAGTATGTTGCAACTCGTGAGCCGATGTACACACACCGCTTCTCTAAATAGTACACCATCGTACTACTAACAGAAAAAGAAAAGGGCTACTTGCGCAAAATCGATATATCACCCTAAGAGACGGATAATCGGCGTGACAAAATAAAAAGAAGCTTTGGCTGTCTCGTGCTATAAGAAGTGTGGAGAACGAATACTTTGTGCTCTATCTATAGGCACCAAACCAAACCAAACTAAATTATTGAATCGGCCTCATTTTTAACCATCAATGGTCTCGCTCACGTTGCCCTCAAGTTTTCGTACAAAAGCTATTGGATACGTTAAATGTGCACCTACGCGAGGTGGTCATACTAAATTCCTCTGTTCCAGTCGCTAAAATTGAATTGATATTTCCACACAATGCTAAACATTTGTCCTATCAATATCTGGATAGTATTTTGGAAGACCACCTTACTTCCTGGATACAAACACCGTGATAGGAACTGATGCTTCCGTTTGTGAAGAGAAGGCAGGTGTGGGCATTGTATCACCATATCTAAATTGGTCTTCTTCCATTCAACTACCTGAATTCACGCCTATCTTTCAGGCGGAATTGCTGGCAATTGTTAAATTACCATCCTCTCTGTGATCAGCCGTAATTTTAACTGATTGTCTGTCTTTCTGTTCTTCACTACGTCCACATTCATTAGAAACTGTCTATTCTCTCCTCCCAAGACTTTTACGTCCCGTTCGTTTAGTGTGGGTGCCAGGCCACAAAGGTCTAGCCCTAAATGAATATGCAGATGCTCTCATCCGAAAATGGTCCTATAATCCCCATTTTACCTAAGTCGGCTTACATCACTGTGGCGCGATTCTGGAAATATACTACTGCAAATAATTTCGCGAAATCATTGTTGTCAACATCTGATTTCCCGCATCTCAATTTTCATTGGAACAATAAATGGTGTTCCGGTAGAAAAATTGAAGTAACGATTACAAGAATACGGTGGCGAGTCCTCCCACTGCACTTTTACCTCCACAGGTCTGCTCTGGCCTGTGGTCGTATCACCCCTACCTGGCTCCACTCCCATCGTAAATGCGGTTGATTTCAACAGACGTGTCTCGGCCAGACGGAAAGTGGTTCGTGGCGTTTCTCTTGGAAAGGTTTGGCATTCAATGTTACACAGTCAGCGTGCCCACGACGCGTCATCCACCTTCACAGAATGGAATGGCTCTGAATTTTATTTTCGATAAGTTGCAAAGTCAGCCATTTATTTTAACTTGCTCTAGAGTCGCCAGCTGCGGCACTCTTGACTGCAACATCAGCGAAGTAGCTGAGAGTGAGTGAGTGAAATAACTTTATTTAGGTCCAGAGAATACGCAAAGGTAGAATCTTAGACTGACAATCTGACGATCGGTTCGGAGTTGGAACCTTCGAGGCGCACTGCGATTTTATATTTTTAAGAAACCGGCGGCACCTGTGAAAATTAAGACGGCTAGGGAATTAAGCCCATAACAGCTGTCGGTGTAAAACAACAAATGAAACTGTCGAGGACGAAAGGATGAAAGAGCTCATTGTGTGTAAAATTGAAATACAGAGGATGGGTACTGGTTACTTCTTTGCACAGGAGGTACTCTTTATTGGATTCGGACACTGCGCGATAACTAGTGTTATGGATTCCTTGCAGCACACGTAAACCTTGATGTAATACGTGCCCGCGATCAAGCCCGTTACAGAGTGAAACAATCTGCCTGAAGATAAATGCAGTGTTGCCAGATGGCGCCGAGTGACATAGCCAAACAGATGGATATTATAGCCCAAAAGTAGCCAACCATGCAGTTGGGCCTCGGTAGCTTGTAGCCAGAATGTAGCCACCATTTCTTCTAGCGTAATATGGCAAAAAAAAATGAGTCATGGCAAGGAACTAGTAATGTTTTTTATTAAGATTATTTGCATACACGGCCAAACCAGGTGTTTGACTAGACTAGCACACAGCAGAAAAAGTAAAAGTATCAAGCACAAGCCCAAGGAAAGGGTTGACTACACGGGGTTAACCACACGAAGAAAAAAATATCAAATACAAATCATTCATCATGGTTGCCCAGTGGCTAACCGCACGCACTATTTCGAGCGATGATGATCGTATGGTGCTCTTTCCTTTGTAACGGGTGGACGTAGAAATTAGGCTCTAGCACAAAACCCGGTGCATCGTACCATGCCATGGACGCAGATGCGGAAACAAACAGAAAATGGTTGGACCAACAGCTCGTCGACGGTAGTGAGAATCTTAAAACACACTTTTTAGGGGCGAAGCTCCTTATAGCGGCACCCGTTCCGTCCCCGTCGTCGTAGTAGTAGTGTGTAACCAGTAGTGTGTAACCAGTCGGAGAAAAATGAGAAAAAAATTCCGAAGTTGTGTCCGTAGCGCGGAATCGAACCAGGGACCCCTCGCTTGCGAGCGCGCGGCGTTAGCCCACTACGCCACGAAGCGGACATAGACACACGCACCACGATGGCAATAAATACCCAACATTAACGAAAGGCCGCGTTTCTAACGCGTTTGTGCTAGCGCGTTACGGCCCGTGTAAGAAGCTGGTGTAAGACGCTGTGGCCTCTCCGCCTTACCTTCAACGCGTTTCGAATGCGCTGCCCAAAGCTGTGGCAAGTCAAGTTCAAGTCGAGGAGCGTTTATGAATACGGGGGGTATACTCTCTCAGCAGTCATGTGATGGCGTCGGCAAACGCGGTGCACGTTCCGGCATGTGTAAATGGCTGCGTAAAAGACGCTGTGGCCGCTCCCCCTTACTAGAGAGTACTGCACGTTTCTAACGCGTTTGTGCTAGCGTCCCCTTAAGCGGGAGATCCGATGATTCCCTCCGGAGCTTCACCCACTCATCATCGTTCACCCCGTGGATATGCTGTGATTTTTTTACGATTTCTGATCCCCATAAATATGTAGCTCAAAATAGCCACATAGCCAACTCATCTAAAACACCGACAAACGAAAATGTTAGTAGCCCAATTTGGCTAGAAATATTCCAATCTGGCAACACTGGATAAATGGTGTGTCAACCACGCTTTTCGGTCAACGTTGAGGCAATTTTTTTTTTTTACCACAATGTCTACATTCGGCTGAAGTGAGTGGTTTCGTAACTAGTGGCGAGCTTTGCAATATATTTTCCAAAACGCATTTATAATATATTTCTGAAATCGTAGGAATTGTTGCAAGGCGCGAACGCAAAAGCGTGCAAGGTAGCGGCCCGAATTCGTGGCGGCGTAGCTTCCCGTGCGTTGAAGAGCCTTCGTGAAGATCGCACGCCGCGCATCAGCGCCCAAGCGGTTCCACGATGACAGCGGCACGTGGCGGACATGCATTGTGAGGACGTTGCGCCGACACCGCACGCGGCGCTGGCGTGTCGCCTCTGCATGCGGGTGAGCAGATTACTATAGGCCCCGCTTTGCTGCCGCCGCCTGCGTCTATAATGCACGCAGCCTAACACACGCAGCACTAAAGAAATTTGCCTCGAGCGTGGCAGCGGTGCTCTCAAAGGCGCGTTTTGCCTTGTCTGCCGGATGTCATCGGTTCCAGAACAGCTTCTTTGAGCGTATGTGCTGACACGTATGCCCGTGCTGCTCTTCGTGCTTCTCATTCTGCGATTAGCGTCGACGATCCAGTGTTATCGACATCACCGCCCTGCACCAGCAGTCTCGTGTTGATTCATTTCACGTAGAATATAGACGTGAGCAGGGGGCCCAACTATCATGCAGAATATCAACGTCCCCCCCAATAACTTCCACTCGGTCCACATTTTGTCGCGTGCTATTCACCCTGGTATATCACGAGGACATTCAATGAAAAATGCTAAACAGCCACAGAATATCATATCTGTTCCGTCAGTAATCTCTTATCACACTTCTACGTTATGAGGCGCTAGGATTATTGTGTAACTAGTATTTTGTCCACAGCTATGTGCCACGAGGCACTTTAACAGAAACTGATGCCTACGAACGATGCTCCTTACAACGATACTCCAATACCCACAAACGACAAAGGCTCGTGGTGTATATACGGTATATTTATCAGTGGCGCACCGACGGGGGGAGGGGGGGGGGGTTCGGTTGTTGTAAACCCCCTGAAGCCGAGTTAAACCCCCTTCCACGCGTACAGCTCCACCAGTCCAACGTGTACCTTCACCGCTCTGTTTACATTGTCATTACAATTCAGGAGGTGGCGTGAGGTCGAATTTTCCTGATTAACAAAAACAATCTATCACTGTCTTGTATTTATTCATTCACTCTTAAATTACTTTGAGTAAAGCGCTGAAGAAATAAACATCGTCATCATCCTTGGTGTCATTATTATAATTATTAGGGATTTTATTTGCCGTTGGATTCCTCGTGCTAAAGCAAGGAAATTACATATTATGCAAAGTGCTGGCTCCCCCCCCCCCCCCCCCCACACACACACACACACAAACAAAAATATACCCTCCCTCCCCCCTGGCAGAGATCCTGGGTGCGCTACTGATATTGTAGCGATACACAAAGCTCAGAGGCTTTATTATAGAAGCAGCTGCACCGCGCCGTACTCGAGAGAAGATACCAGAGAGGCGCCAACAACACGAATGTCTTTTCTTGATGCCTTCCGGAATCTCGAGCAGCCCTGTCATCATCTTTGTCGGGCGCACTTCTGCACGAATAGTGACGCGGCATTATATATATATATATATATATATATATATATATATATATATATATATATAATATTGTCCGTGAGTTTGAGTGTTCCGTTTATTTTGCCGACCTTAGATAAGGCCTGCACCCGCACACTACATGAAAGCTTTTGCGTTCTCTCCTCATCGAAGATGCAGTTAGCGCGGCCGGGAGTCGAACGTGCGATCTTGTACCCGGCAGCAAAACGACGTCGTAATCGAGCCACCGTGGCGGATCTTTCATTAGCTGGAAAAAAAAAGAAAAACGCAGATCCAACGCAATGTCGGAAACTAAATGACGCGAAGCTAATTGTTTTAGTTAGCTAAGTATAGTAGCTGTTGTGCATGACACAAACATAACGTCGTAATACGAAAAGAAAGCTTCGCTTTAAAAATTAAAACGGCCGGCTCTATAAGGAATGCCATACTTACTGTCAGGTTATAAGCATATTGATTGCTCTATGATTTATTAAGGAATATGCTACGATTACGATGATAGAAAATGGAGGATGGTTGATTGGACAAGGGACTCCTAAACCGAATGTTCAGGGGAGGGGGCGTCATAATATTCCTTTGTATTATAAGCTCAAGGCGAAAAAAAAAAGCAAGAAAGAAAAGGAGCGGCGTAATACAGAGTCAATTGTCAGTATGTTGTATAACTTTTATGAAGCCACGCATTGCGATTCATACGTGACAAGATAACGCTTTTCGTCAATGTAATTTATTGCTGCGTTAATTCTAGTCTGCAGTTTAAGGTGAGTGCTTGATTGAATCATGAACAAATGCGCGCTAACTCGTGTTATTCGTAACGGGATCGAAGTCAACTTCCTGCGCTTTCACCGTCGCCGTGGAGGTCGTCGCTGCACGCACGCCACGTGCGGTTGCCACTGTATATGATGCCGCTAGCCGTGGACTTGAGCGATCGAAGCACAACGCTGTGGCCCATTTCACGCAGCATGGTCGCCTGTGACGTAGAAGTGTTAGTGTAAGGACATATACGCGCAGACAGCACGTGCGCACGAATGCCTATCCGCGTATACTACACAGAATGTATACAGGGTAGCGAGGGAAATGAAGAGATGGGACACAGCTGGCATTATTTCGTGCTCGTTCCCAACGTGCTACGCCTACTGCTCGTAATGGATCACCAACAGCTCGAAGTTACCACCAGAGTATAGTAAACTACGTGGATCTGCATGCCAGAGTTCCAGAGAATTATACGTGAAGCTACACAAACAGTGCGCTATTGCAAATAATCACGCTCGCGATCAAAAGAAAGATCACCTTTCCAACTAATTTAGAAGCTGAAATACAAGTACTCAGATGCAGCGAAAGGCGCGGCATGGTGTGATTGGGAATACCAGAAAGGCAAGTGTCAAGCATACGCGCTATGCGTATTAGGTGTAAAGCAAAACGGTTCCGCGAGCAATGCGCACCTGGCGGGCGACTTGATAGCTTGATTTGGCGTGCATGCTACGAGCGTGCGCGCGTGCTCACGCACAAGCACACGCACAAGCACGCACACACAGACGCACACGGCAGGCATGCATGCAGGGACACACTTGTTAAATAATCATGAAAACCGTATAGTGTTTTCCCATTTACAGGCATGCCCTTCGCGGTCGTGGTATCGACAGGTGTCGTCGTTCTTCCGTTAATCATGTGACCTTTGTTTTCTTCACGCCATTCGTCAATTCTCCTTTTATTCACCTCTACTTTTTGCTTTTCACGTGGGCAATTTTATACCTCATACTACATATGAATATTACATCCCTTCGGAGCGTATCTTGACCCAGTCAATTGTGGTCTCACATACATTCTCTTTCTTTAACACACTGCCACACTTGCAGGCACTTCCCTCACTAATTTCCTGTCAGGAGCGCTATGTGACTCTGATACGCGCGTGGCGCTCGTTACCCGAAAATACCGGGAGCTTGCTTCGACTATTTGAGGCTGAGGACATACACTGCTAATCGTTTCCGTGACTTGAAAGTAATAGCGCCATCTTATCCGCCATGCGAAACTTTTGCCGTTGGTATTTTGTCTTATGCATCACACAGCCTCAAAAGGCAAAGCGCTATCGCGAAGACATTTCGGAGACCCTTTAGTGATGCCGACTGTCAAAACGTCTTGGCGTGGCCTTTAAGATCACGAGCGCGACCGTGCACTGCCTTCACATTACCGGGTCGAAGACGCTACTGTTGCCGTCCACGTAGACGAGCGCGTTCACGGCCTCTCGAAACGTGGGCTGCATTCGGACGTCGTCGAGCGTGCACCTCCACAGTGGGAACGATCTGAGGCAGGTTATCAGCTGCGATAAGAAGCAACACGTGAGCAAGCGGCACGCGATCCACCAGCACCAGATGTTTCCACGAAGTTTCATCATCAACACCATCATCAGCCTATATTTATGTCCACTGCAGGACGAAGGCCTCTCCCTGTGATCTTCAATTACCCCTGTCTTGCGATAGCTGATTCCAACTTGAGCCTGCAAATTTCCTAACTTCATCACCCCACCTAGTTTTCAGCCGTCCTCGACTGCGCTTCCCTTCTCTTGGTGTCCATTCTATGTAACTCTAATGGTCCACTGGTTATCCATCCTCTGCATTACATGGCCTGCCCAGCTCCATTTTTTCCACTTAATGTCAATTAGAATATCGGCTATCCCCGTTTGTTCTCTGATCCACACTGCTCTCTTCCCGTCTCTTAACGTTAGGCCTAACATTTTTCGTTCCATCGCTCCCTGTTCGGTCCTCAACTTGTTCTCGAGCTTCTTTGTTAACCTCCAAGTTTCTTCCCCATAAGTTAGTACCGGTAGAATGCAATGATTGTACACTTTTCTTTTCAACGACAGTGGTAAGCTCCCAGTCAGGATTTGGCAATGCCTGACGTATGCACTCCAACTCAATTTTATTCTTTTGTAAATTTTTTTCTCGTGATCAGGGTCCCCTGTGAGTAACTGACCTAGATAAACGTACTCCTTGACAGACTCTAGAGGACTGACTGGCGATCCTGAATTCTTGTTCTCTTGCCAGGCTATTTAACATTATCTTTGTCTTCTGCATGTTAATCTTCAACCCAACTCTTACACTTTCTCGGTTAAGGTCCTCAATCATTTGTTGTAATTCGTCCACATTGTTGCTGAATAGGACAATGTCATCTGCAAACCAAAGGTTGCTGAGATATTCGCCGTTGATTCTCACTCCTAAGCCTTTCCAGTCTAAGAGCTTGAACACTTCTTCTAAGCATGCAGTGAGAAGAAGTATTCAAGCTCTTAGGCTGGGTAGCGTGGTGGCGAGGAGCATAGGTAGAACACCCGGCCTCTAATCTGAAGGTCGCAGGTTCGAATCCTCCTCCAGTCCACTACATTTCCAGGCATGGAGTGGCGCCTGACACCGACAAAAAAAAATATCGCAGAGAGCTAGTGGGGCTATACTAATCCAGGTGCAACCAAATTACGAAGGCCCACTAAGCTTCAACAAAGTCACTCCCTCACCAGAACAGGAATTGGCCTCCCTGGTGCAGTATTCGACCACTACCTCCCTCATGACTCCTACAATTAACCACGAAGTTTATGCTGATTTAATTACAGCAGTAAAAGCGGATAAAAAAGACGCAGTTTCGCCCGATAGGCGAAGCATCGATGGCGATAGCAAATTAGTGGATAGCTATACAAAGTAAGGATAGTAGTTTTATCAGCCGTATAAACTTGTAAACATAGGCACACTAAATTAACAAGTATGGTGTCACGCGCGCACAAGCAAACATGAACGCATCTCACTCGATGACCGCGGAAACTCGCTGTCAAAACGCTGGAGTGATTCAGCGCAGCAGCAGCAGCGAGCGAATTGAGCTTCGTGCCGGCGCTCGCATCAAGGCGATCCTATAGCCGCAAAAACACAGGGAAGGCGGACTCTGCCCTCGCCGCAAATGGCTTTCAATTAAGGTACTGCCGCGCGGGCGGACGCTCGCGGCGCAGAACGCGCTTTTAAGAGTGGAACGTGATAGCATTCAAAGATCCCTGACTGCTTCTCATACTTCCCGACAACTGCAGCTTAAGCAACCGTAATGGTTACCGGTAAACAGTGGCGGCGAACGCCATGCACGAAGGCGAGCTTTTTGCGATCCCGGAGATATTGCACAGCCACGCCAAAAAAATTGCATAATTTTCAGGTTTCCGTTTTTGTTTGGTACTTTTATTGTTTCATTCTGGGAAGACTTAACATAAAAGGCATGCTCTGTGGGTGTTTTGTTTCATGACATTTGTTCGTGGATTGTCATTCTCAAAATTCTGAGGAATAGCTTTGCCAAGAATGCAAGACAAGGTATGAGCAACATTAATGATTGAATGGGGTGGCATACCTAAATATATTCGGAGGGCATGCGTCGTTGCGGATGATTTCGCACGCCGGTTGCAGATGCCCGATTTTCCGCGACACGGGGCCCTTTCCCGCCTATGCGCTATTATTAGAGGTAGTTGACCTCCGCACGTGTATTACAATTATTGATTGAACAGTTATCTAGTGTTCACTAATCATTATAATAGTCAATTACTTGTAGAAACCTGTCTCGACCGTGGCAATGACGCCGGGCAATAAGAAATTAGCAGGGATGCCGAGACTGGCACAAGTTTCGAAATATTCGTCCCCAGAATTGGTCACGAAACGTGCTCTGCGTGGTCGACGTGCGAGGAAAGCATTGAGCGTAACTGGAATGTGCAATGCGAATGTGCACCGGTGTGAAGAGGGGACATCTCGAAGCCGAAAGGAACCATGCGGGATGACCCAGCCTGAAAAGCTGGGCGAATAGAAGACATGCCATACAAATTCAGACCTCATAGTTTTAATGCGCAAGCATTCTAGGGCCAATTCCCTCGACAATCTGTCCGTCTGTCTGTAACGCATGACACGATGCCCTCCATAGCTATGCACAGGGTCCTGTGGGGGTATATATGAGAATGCCTTATGACTACGTATGGCTACTGAGATTTATGATTATGACTATACCTATATATAGTGAGTACTGAAGAGGTACTAAGGGTAATTAAGGTTAATAAAAGAATAAGATTATTACAATGAAATTACTTAAGCCTCAATAGGACTCCTGAACAATAATGAAAAGTAAGGAGGCCTAACGGGTATTAATTAATTAGACTAATCAAGAGGCTATAAGGCTATAACAGTTAGACCTAATCAAAATTAAGGATACTCAAGAATAATTAGGTCTAATTCGGTTGATTAACAATAAATTGAATAAGACTAATCAGGATTAATTGTTAATAATTAAGATGACTTAAGCCGAATTAAGATTAATTATGGTGACACTACTTAAGCCCAACCAAGAACAACAAGGGTAATGAAAGTTATTTGATATTATATTACTTAACCCTTATTCAGACTAATTACGCTCCCATTAATTCCGCCCAATAAATTAATTCTAACTAATTAGGTTCGCCAATTATGTAATTTCTACAGGTCATTGCAATACCTGCAGCGCATTTCGTCATCCTCGACACAGTGAGCCGCGGTTTGTGTAACTCGGTCCCTCAATCAATCATTCGTTGTATGAGTGCAGGATGAGCGACTGGAAATAACTACGCATTATCCGACAAGTCCCACTAGGGAGTTTCTGCAGTAATTTTTTCACAAAATTCGCTCACTGTTTTACACAACTTTTTTTTTAATCTCGCGTATTAATTATACAAATAGTATGCTATAGCGCCCTCTTAAACAGAGCACGTGTTCCGCTTAATATAGGGCGCTACAGTGTGCACCTATATAGCTCATATTGCCCTTGTTACGGCTGATGTCTTGAACGAAGCCCTGGGCTCAGTTTTATTGATCAGTGAATGTCACTGTAACAGTTATGGCCATTTTAAATTAATTAGCTGAAGCTATGCTGAGTAATACGTATGTGCTCTTTTTACGAGTTGACCACGCCGGTTATTCAGACAGCGTACGCTTATGGCGGACCATGGGTTGCCGCTCCGTCTCGCATGCGGTATTGGTGAAACGGCATGCACACCCGGAGGGGTTACCTGGGCCATTGCCGAGAGACCCTCGAGTCCACCGCTGGCGCCGAAGATGCCGAAGATGTTGGCCGGCGCCTTGCCCTCGGTGATTATGGTGGGCACCATCGAGGTTAACGGTCTCTTGCCAGGGCCCAGCCGGTTGGCCGGCGACGGCTCCAGGTCGAGCTGGCGGCCGGGCTTGGCAAACGCGGCCATGTAATTGTTGAGTAGCAAGCCGGATGGGGTGACGAACATGCTACCGAACCTGCACACGTAGGGAGCAGGGTAAATCGCGCTTACTCTCACAAGAGGTCTTAATCGGTGATCGGCGTGCTTAATTTATTGATATCTAGCTCAAAGTGGTTGTAGTACACTGAATCTACTTTCCGCGAATTTCCTGCGTCGCTCAGCGGCAGCGCGTCCATTTTACGCTGCCCTGAAACGTTGCTGAAATAAATACTATGGGTTATCTCCTGTCACCGCTAACTGCGAGAAACAGGATTTCGGCCGAAATTGCAGCGCCATCACCACGCAGCGAAAAATTAAAATACCGACGCTAGACGGCGCCCCGACTGAGGTACGGGAAGGCATGTATTTGCTGATGAGGCATGTACATTAGGCATGTGTATGCTACAGCAAAAATCCGGAGACCACTCAGCAAATCCTAATGGAATACGAAGGGATTCACCCAGTGAGAACCGCAGGTAACGTACACCTTCCAGAAGCGCTTGGGTTCAAAGTGGACGGAAGCATCAACCGGTCAGCAGTCGAGATAAGCAAGAGGCGTTTAGGTGACCCGCCGCGGTGGCTCAGTCAGCTAAGGCGTTGCGCTGCTGAGCACGAGATCACGGGATCGTATCCCAGCCGTGGCGGCCGCATTTCGATGGAGGCGAAATGCAAAAACGCCCGTGTGCTTTCGTTGCAGTGCACGTTAAAGAACCCCAGGTGGTCGAAATTAATCCGGAGCCCTCCACTACGGCGTGCCTCATAATCAGAACTGGTTTTGGCACGTAAAACCCCAGAAAGAAAGAGAGTACTGGTGGAAAAAAGCAGGGGAGAGATTGATACGACCGGATCTCTTACAGTCATAGGTAGGGGATCAAGGTAGATCTTGAAGCAAAAAAAGAAAGAAAGATTCAGGAGATGTAGACAAAAATGCTAGATAAAAAATTAGGGGCAGCTTCACACTAAGTGGTGCGAAGACTGGGCAAACAGCGAAGCTGGTGGCCCTTCCCAAGCATTAACTTTCCTTTGCTTAACTTGGTTTGCATTGGCTGGCTCTTAGCCAAAGTTAGCCGAGCCTGAGTATCGTCGCGATACTCGGGGTCGGCTAAGTTTGGCATAAACGGGGGCAGCCCATCTTGCTCGACGAGACACGTATGCGGTCCATTCTGGGTGACGAGGCGGGCGCGAAATTCAACATGTCGCATCTCGACGCTGGCTGCCGGATACGTCGGCCGCGCCTCAGTGCGCTGTGGTAATCTGGGAAAGGGTGGTAACCTCGCCGAGCGATGACGTCACGTGCGTCGCGCAGTTTTTTGTTCGCCGTAAGCGGCCTAACCAAGAGCTTTAACAGCTTCGCTGTTAAAAAAAATGTCACAGTTTCGCCCTAAGGGCGAAGCAATGAATGCGATAGCAACACAGCAATGTCATACGAAGAAAGGTGAGCGGCTTTGGTAGCAATATGAATTGTAGTAAACATGAGCTGATTAAGTAAGCAGGTGTGCTGCGGCGTAAGTAGACCGACATGAAGAGAGACTCGATGACCACGAGAAGGCGCGTGTGAAACGGTGGTATTGATGAGAAGCGCTTCCCGTGGGCAGCGCGTTCGAAGGGACACACCTGTAGCGCTGCACTGCCGACCCGGGCAGCATTGCATGTGTAGCGTGCGTTGGAAAATGTGGCCCGACTATTACTGATTGAACAAGCGTGGTGTGAGCGCGCACAAACATGAATAGATCACACTGAATGACTGCAGACAACGACTGACAAAACGCTGGCAGCAAGCGCATACGCCGCAGCAGCGGGCGAAGGTACGTGCGGTCTATCGCTTCAACGGAAACTGAGCGGCGAATGCACGGCGCATAAAGGTCAGTGCCGTGTGGAGATAAGCGACGGTGCGAGCGAGCGACGAGCGCGGTTGTTGGCAGAGTAGAACTGCGCCCCCCGCCCCCCCCCCCCGCTCCCTCCGGCGCTGGCTTCCCGCTTCCTTGCTTGCGCGTGGGAGATTGAGTGCGTTCGCTCTCCGTGATAGCGCGCGTCCCCGCACGCTTCCGCTCGGGCATACGGCGCGCGGCGAAGATTTTATCTATAGGGAACCTCACGGCGACGGCGACGCCGACGGCAGAAATCCGGTTGAAGTGTCCATATAATTGCTATCGCAATAAAAATTGTCTGTGGCTTAACTCAGTTATGCCTGGGTATGTGTAGCGAGAGGTACGGTTAATCTTATTGTTTAGCTTGGTTCTCTCTACGGTTACATCTTTATCATTTAGCTTCGTACGTCTGAGTGTTTAGGTTTGGTTGTTACCTCTCGTTAAGTTAGGGTTACATTAAAGACTAGACGTTTTTAAAGTGTAACACATTATTTTGAAAGTCTTCATCTTGTTGTTTCTCAATTGCCACAAAGACGGCCCGACCCGATGGTCGGTGAGGCTGGAGGATAAGGGGTTGTCGTCCAGTGACTTGAACGCATTTCGGGTGCTATCCTCATCTGAATCCGCTCGCCCGGCCGCTTCGTACTTACGACGCTTCTCGAGGCGTGCGGCTCGTTCTTCCTCCGTCTCCTCGGCTCGCTGCCTCTTCTTGGTTTCGTTCCAACGACGAAGCCAGGCTTCTTTCAGACTCTCCGACTCACTTTCCATATCTGCCGACGAATCCCACCGAGCCGCCCCTTCTACATATACGATACAACGCCGGCTCCTCCTCTGTTGTTGCAACGCGGTTTCACCGGCCACAGCGAAACGGCGAGAATACGGCCAATGTAGCTCTCGCTACAAAAGTCAGAGCCTTCTACTACTGTGAAGATGGACGCCAGCGAAGCTGTGACTATGGTGGGTCTGCTGTCGTGAATAATGCCCCCCTCCCACGATTAGAATGGAAGTATGGTCGTTGGGCATCACTCTACCGAATATGTCTATCATGAACGTTCCGGCTGAGAAATTCGCGTTGAAACCTGGCCGTCGCACCGGGGAAGTTGGCGCTAGCGTTGCCGAGGCGTGCACCACCGTTGTCGGGTTCCTGGAGATAAAGACGGCGCTGATGTTTGGCCTCAACATCGCGCTCCCTCAACTCGGAGTCCGCGGCTCTTCGCTGACGTTTCGCCTTGGCTTCGGAAGCCCTCACGCTAAAATGGAACGTCGACGACGAGCCCTTTCCCGAGCGCGTTCGCGACGGCGTTGCTCAAACGCGTTAGGACACGTCGTCAGTTGCTCATGAATGGCTCGCCTTAATGAAAGGCTCATACCCCCGTAAACGCGGCCTCCCCATTACGACGACAAGAGAAGTGAAATTCTACGCTGGAATAATTAGCGGCAATGCAGCCAGCTGTGGAAGCAGACAACGACGACGAACGCGTGAGCAGTGGCACGAGCGCGTGCCGAGCACGAGCGCAAACTTCACTCACTCCCAGCTCACGCTCTCCCAGCTTGGCGATGCTGTGCACGACAACGGCAAGAGTCCCAGGCTACATCCAGAGCGTGGCCTTACCAGGAGGGAACGCGCAACGCTGCTTCGACTGCGCACGGGCTGTGTCTGGACGGCGGCGCGGCTGCACGCCAAGGGACGCTCCAGCTCACCGGCCTGCGAACGTTGCGGCGACCCCGAGACCCTCGAGCACCTTCTCTGTGCTTGGCCAGCGCTGGCACAGAACCGCTCAAAAGTCATCACTGCCTACAGACAACAGGGTCTACCTGCTGCGACAACCAGCGACCTCCTGTTCCCGTCGCCTCCCCACCTCCGAGCTCTCCATAGCCTCTTGGAGTTTGTGGAGTTGAACGGGATCACCGTCCATCGCTAAGCGCTCGCCCCCAGCAGGCCATCGCCTTCATCACCGGCCTCCACCATGATCGGATGAGACTACTGCGGATTCTTCTTCACTTCCCTTCCTCACATCTTTATCTCCCACTTCCCCTTCCCCTGACGCTCCTCCATGCTCCCTATTGGGCAGCAGAAATAGGCGTCATTTTCCCTTAATAAACAACTACTATGACTACAAGACCAATATAGTGAGCCTTTAACAGCTCCGCTGTAAAAAAAAAAAAAATGTATAGCCCGATTAAATCAAGCAGGCTATAGTCAGGTACAACTTTAGAAGACAGCAGCATTTGCCCCTCAAAGGCGGATGCACACGAGCCTCCACCAATGGCCGCGCTCTATAGACTGACGTCACGAGCCGGACGGCCGGTGACCCCGCCAACGGAGAACATGCAGCCTGCGCTTCGAGCTAGGCTGAGTCGCGTCAGCGGGACTATTTCTTTAGTCGCGGAGGCAAATCAATCGTTAGGAAATTACGGTCCTATTCCACTAACTTCGCCATATTGTAAAATTATCGAACGTATCATGGGTACTAGTATAACTAAATTCCTAGAAGAGCACTCTATATTGACTAAGCTTCAACATAGGTTTAGGAAAGAATTCTCAACCGTAACTCAACTCGTCACAATGCTTCATTCTCTTGCATTAACCCTCGATAAACATGGTTAAATATACTTTTCTTAGATTTCTGTAAAGCTTTTGGCATGGTTCTTCACGGTAAATTAATTTTCAAACTTAGAAGAATAGGTATTCCAGAAATTTGTTTTTGGATTTCAGCCTACCCAACTAACAGCAAGCAATACGTAGATGTAGGGGGTCAACTCTCGGATTGTCGTCAAGTCACATCTGGTGTACCACAAGGCAGTGTGCTGGGCCCTTTGCTCTTTCTATTGTATATTAATGATATTGGTGATGTTAGCCCTGGCGTAGAAATTAGATTGTTCGCTGAGGATTGTGTTTTGTTTAAAGGAATTATTTGCACTAACGATAACAACGACCTCAACCCCAGTCTGGGTATTATACATGAATGGTGTGAACAACGCCGAATGTCACTTAACACGAGCAAATGTGTCTGCCTTCCAGTAACTCGTCAAAAAGAAAAAAAAAAAAATCCGCTTTCATATACGTACTTATTAGGGTCTTTACCATTACAAGTGTGTTGCTACAAATATCTCGGTGTTGCACTCGACTTCTAACCTATCTTGGAATCTTCATATTGATAATATTTGCTCATCTGCCTTCCGCGAGCTATGTATCCTGAAACCTAAAATTCCTCGTGTCCTGTCCCACCGCGCAGTCTGTTAAAAAAGATGAATCCGTACAATCTCGCCCAGCTGTCGACTATTCTAACTGTTGTAAGTTCACGCATCACCTTGCAATTCTCAGCGTGTTAGCCTGTCCTCGATAAAACGCGGTCCAGAGAAAAAGGCAGGCAATGTACGTCTCACAATACAGTGTAATTATTTTCCACATACGCTAAGAACCACAGTCCCTGTCAATTTACTTCACTGAGAGTACGATTCAGTAGGTGTGGTTTCGATAGACATGAGTAAGTGGTCTTGTGGTAGGTCTGTGGTAGCAGAACAACGAACATATTTTTTTTTTTCAGCTTAGGTCGTTTGCACGCCGTCCGACAACGTGGCATTTTGTATATCAAGTTTAGAACGATGGGGGCAATATGTTTACGGCGGAGTCTAACTCTCCACGAAAAGGCGACGCCGTGGTGGGGATGTCTGCACTGTGTTATTTCTTTCACAGTTTGTCTGCCTACAAATGTAGATACTTTTCGGCGTGGTTGCTTATGTCATGAGCATGAGTGGTGCGCCTTGTTCTCTTCGTAAGTTCGCGGTGCCAACGCTGTCAGCCGGTGGCGGGCGCCCATCAGTCTATGCTCGACGTACTATTTCCCTCCTCATAGTGCAGCGACCACCGGTGGGGCGCTATGCGATTGCCTGAAAAAGGTCGATTTGGCAACATTTGCCATTCTTTTTACAAGAGCGTGGGCTAAATAATACGAAGCCCCTAACCTGGCTGTACGTAATCATTTTGCGCGCTGACCATGTGCAACGAGTGCACTACTATGAAGTTCTGATTTTAATACTTAGCTTGTATTCGACAGTAACTAGATCACTCATTATTTGCGAAATAGATAGTGAGCGAATCATGGTGAATGTGTTTCAATAAAACATCTTGATATGCACTGTTTGATGCGTGCAAATATCAACTTGTCGGTAAAACCAATTTAATGCACTTCATGAATGTACAGCTTAACATTTTCTACGGGTGCATAATTATATCACTTTTCTTAAGACTTAGTGGCACCATTCCACACAGCCTCTGGGATTACAACATCCTTCCAAAGCACTAACAGTAACACATTGGGCACTTGAAAGCACCAGGTTGATATCCAAGGAAGAGCACAACGGGAGACAGCGGTGATTAAAAGCCTTGCGTACGGACTGTATACGAAGCGCACTCTCGTTGTGCCTTGCATGATCTCATCAGCGGAGTTGCCTGCTACTTGAGCATGGAGGAAGGAAAAGATACGTACTCGAGGCAGTATTACCGCAACTTTCGTTCCCCTTAAATGAAATTGTAGCTGTTTTTAAATGACAGAAGCAATTTTCTTTAGTTTTACAGGCACCTTGCAAGGTTTCGTAAACGAAAGCACGCGTTCAGATCCAAGGGTAGCAAAGACAAGAAGCACCAATAGTTATTTTTTGGCAGTGCTGTCGCCCATTCACAACATAATGGATTACACTTTGCACCCCACATGTGGTGAGCATAACTCATGAAACATGCTCGCAAACACATGCGATGCAACAAAGGGTGCCGTGTTTCAGCCGTTCCATTCGTTGCAAAGGCGGCGTTGCTTGCAAACACCACCTTTCTTTATAATGTGCCAGAAAAAAAGTATGAACGCCTATAAATATAATGAATGCATTTTTAAAATACAATGTGTGCTTCACAGAACAGCTAACTTACGCACATGAATTTGCAATCGGGTTGTGGAGCTACAATGCTAGTACAAATTCACAGCATAGTGTCACAGCATGCAGTTGTTTCACAACTTTCTGTAGCGACTTAAAATTATACATACCGCAAACATTATACTGAATTTTGCAAAGCATCGTGGAAATGAAAGCTTCTAAAGAATGGTCTCTTCATTTGCACCATAATCCTATGAGCTGTACCGATCGGTTATCGCCCCTTTAAGCACATTAGTGCGCTTCAGTGCTGTTTTCACTGGGCTGCATATACAGACAGTAAAACTGCCCCAGAACTGGAAGCGTGACCTTCCAAACTTCTGAGTTAAACGTAATTCGCCCAAAGTATCAGTCTGTACCACTGCACACAGCCAATCGCACCACTACAGTCCAGTAACACCGAGCTGTCCTTGAATTTGAAAGTAGTATTTGTGGCGGTGGCTGAACTTGCCTGCTTTCAAAAAGGGTACTTCTTTTGATTAATTGCCTCTTCAAACGAGATGCCTTCTTTCATGGCTTTGGCAAGTGTTCTGACTTCCAAAATACCACGCTCAGTAATGTGGAAAGTTGGGCGAGTTGGTGATTAATCATCAGACCGTATTGGTGAAGCAGCGCACTGACAAGGACAAAGTGAGTGTCGTGTATTCTTGTGTCTCTCCACTTTGTCCTTGTCAGTGCGCTGCTTCACCAATACGGTATGAAGACCATGCTTGGTTGTTGTCCTTTCCTAAACAAGGACATCTGAGGAAGCATCAAGGAAAGACACAACGGGGTTTACACACAGGCCCACATAGTATACTTGAAGATTTTACTGTTCCTTAAACTGTTTTATGGCACTCGCCTCATTTTCCAAGTCTGCCTTCATATACTTTGCGAGAGGAGCTGTTCTTGATCCTGTATTAGAGACAAAAAATTTTTCAGTTGCAGGGGGATTTCCTTCGCCTCCAAAGCGGTATGCAGTAATTCTTTTCCTTCGTTCTTCGTACCAGAGGGGGTCATTACACTGGTCTCTCGTCATTTCTTCCAGGGCATGAGCCTCTTCAAGGGACATAGAACAAACGTTCATGTCATCTCGTATCTCGTGTTTATATTCTTCCACAAACAACGGCAGCCTTAACTGTTGCTGCTCAGACACACTTTCAGCCGGCTGGCAAATTTGGTTGGCAACTGTCATTCTCAATCACAGCAACCCCGGATTCTTTCAGACATGTACATCGCTTCTTCAGTGCAGGCACTTTTATGATAACATTGAGCTTTTCAGCTGAGCGTTCCTTCTGCCGAGACACTTTACCTGGCTGATGCTTTGTAAATTTCAGCTCTGAAAAGTCCGTTGTCTCATGTTCAGGCTTTGAACTCTGACAGCCCCCAAGTTCTTGGCTTAGATGTACATGATACACTATCTGGCACAAAGACATGGCCTGTGCGCTAAACGTCCAGCAAGTACTACAGTAACACAGCGACATACTTGCATGCGCCACCTGCACCAGCAGCACATGTGCAGCGCCCACATTAGACTGTGCCGTCGGAGGAGAGTGCGCAACTAGTGTCATTCATCTTGCCAAGCGAACAAGATGCTTTAGCAAATGTAGGGTCATGGCTGTAGTGCAAAAGCACAACGCTCACTTTGTCGGCATTAAACGTGCGGTATCCAGAAGAACAGTGCTTCTCCGCTCCACATGCTTTATCATGCTTCTTGATGCTTGCCTCACAAAAGGTGGTTGAAAAATCTTTCACTTCTTTGTGCATGGGCCTTTAGGAACCAGAAATTGTTGTAAAGCAAGTACCGGCCTGCAATAAACGGCCCAAACATAGCAAGCGAATGAAACAAATCAAGACGTGGGAGATGTAAAACTGTTAGTGCACCGACACCTGTTGCAATGTGTCACAGAATCACTTGGTCTTGATTAAACACAGTTGTCCTTTTTTAAATGTTCACACAGTTCTCAAAAGTCAAACACAGCACTGATTTTTGCTTGCCTGCATTCCTCTTCTTAATCAAGAATGCGGTGACACAAATGTTGGAATAAACTTGTCCTGCAATGGTTGTCTTTTTACATGTGTTCTGTGCTCTAAAATAAACCATTGTGCAGCCATCTCTGAAATATTTCGTCCTGTGTTTTTATTAAAGTACATGAAACTTGCATTCATCCCATACAATGCAGTCCTTGCATGAAAAAAAAAGCCGCAGTTTCACCCGAAAGGCGAAGCATCGATAGCGATAGCAAATTAGTGGACAGCTATACAAAGTAAGGATAGCAGTTTTATCGTTCGTATAAACTTGATAACATAGGCACACTGACTAAATTAATAAGCATGGTGTCATGCGCGCACAAGCAAACTGAATGCATCTCACTCGGTGACCGCGGAAACTAGCTGTCGAAACACTGGAGTAAGCCAGCGTAGCAGCAGCAGCGAGCGAATTGAGCGTCGTGCCGGCGCTCGCTTTAACGCGATCTTAGCCGCGAAAACTCGCGGAGAGTGGACTCTGCTCCCGCTGCAGATGGCTTTCAAGATACAGCCGCGCGGGCAGGCGCTCGCCCCCCCTTCTTTCCTCCCGGAGCGTTCCATACCGGCAGGACCGCGCAGCCGCAGTAAAGCGTGGCCCCTCCAGCTGCGCACCCTCCTCCCGGAGACTTCCGGCCCGGCGGGAGCCCGCCGCCGCAGTGAAGCGCGGTTTGCCACCTCCCTACCCTCCCTCCGGAGCGTTGTGCGTGACTGGAAGAATGCGCGCATCCTTCCCGCTTCCCGCCCTTGCGTGCGCGAGCCGCGATTGCCGGCTCAGCGTCGCATGCTTTCACTGGCACATACAGCGTACGGCACGCGGCGACTATTTTATATATGGACACTTCAAACGGATTTCTGCTGTCGCCGTCGCCGTGAGGTTCCGTATAGATTCCAAGGGCGATAAAACCGTCGCCGCGCGCGGGGACGCCGCTATCACGGAGGGCGAACGCTCGGCGGGATAATTAATTTAATTAATTTTTAATTGCAAACGTGACCGTCGCGCAAAAGACCGTGGGGGTATGGGAGGGAGGGAGGGAGGCAGAGCGGCGCTGTGCTCCTGCACCAAAGGCGTATCTTGCCACTCAATCTCCCACGCGAAAGCAACAAAGCGAGAAGAGGGGGGGAGGCAGCTTCTCCTCTGCCAACAACTTCTTTGCGCTTTGCCCGGGGATGCCCGGGATGCCGGTCGTCCGCACCGTCTCTTATCTCCACACGGCTCTGACCTTCCTATGCGCTGTGCATTCGCCGCTCAGTTTCCGTTGAAGCGATAGACCGCGCGAACCTGCGCTTGCTGCCAGCGTTTTCACAGTGGTTGGCTGCGGTCATTCAGTGTGATCTATTCATGTTTGCTTGTGCGCGCTGACACCACGATTGTTAATTCAGTTAGTGAGCCAATGTGTCCGTTTATGCAGCCGATAAAACTACTATCCCTACCCCGAATAGCTCTCTACTAATTTGCTATCGCAATCGATGCTTCGCCTTTCGGGCGAAACTGCGACATTTTTATCGCCCGTGTATTTTATACGGAACCTCACGGCGACGGCGACGGCAGAAATTCGCCTAGAGTGTCCATATAGTTGCTATCGCAATAAACTAATAGAAAACCAGAATTACAGGAAATTCTGCACCTCCGCCTACGTTAATCATAGGACTATAATTTATTTTGCTTGGTGAATGAAATCAATGGCTTCATAGAAGTTTATATTATTACAATATAAGATATAGTTTGTCCGTCTTAATTTCCCATAAGTGGCAAATACAGTATATGTTGAACCACATAAGCTTATAAGCTTAAAGGTTGTGGTTAGAAAATGGTGATATTGCAAGGTTAAATAATTCTACCCAGTATAATAAACAAGCCCCAACTACGAGTGTGAAACACATTGTCAGTTACTAATGGTGGAGACCGCTTCATCATATTACCTTGTCAGTAATAATCTACAAATATTAAATCCCATCACTGTAGTTAGGGAAATACCCAGTCATAGCACATTTGAGGTAGCCCATGTACATGCTGCTCGCAGGACGAGCAGCCTCAAATAAATGCTCAGGTGTTTCTGCTCCCGAAAGTTTATTTTAATTGCACAGACTAGCTACGAAAAGACGTTTCGGAAGCGATCAAAAAGAGCCCAAAATCAGAGGCGCAGGACGGCATGGAAACCTGTGCAAGCTTTAGGCATGTTGGACACGTGTTCTAACCTTTGAAATCCATGCAACTTTATGACTATCAGTGCTATTTCGGTAGTTTCGCTAGTCGCTGTCCTTCGATAACAGCTGCCATACAATATTTCTAAAACGCTCTCCCTGAGTATACATCACTGCACCCAGCATATCTATTATTCGTTCAGAATCTCGGATGTTCGTCAACCGCTCTAAGTTTAACAATAACTGCATGCTATCTGCTTTTCGATAACACTGATTCACCTCGGCACCATACAAAGGAAGCGTCGAAGTGCGTTACCCGATTCTAAATACAATATTTCGCCGTACTACTTTAGGAGGCACAGTCACTGTTTACAGCCCGGCCAAAGCTTCAACTTTCAAATTTTTACAAAGCGTACACTCCTCTCTTTCACAGCGGCCATTGTTCCAGCCCACGCGATGGCGTTTGTGGGTTATTCATTAGAGTTTTAGTATAGCGGAAAGCAGCAAACGCAAGGATTTAGCGCGTTGCGTGCTACAAACTGCGCTCTGCGCAGAACGTAAACGTAGCCAGAACTCTTACGTACGTACGCTAACGCACGCAAGGGATTCCGTACGTAGGGCAAGATGGCGGCGCCTGCTGAAGCGAGAGCCGTCCACTTCGGATCTATCGAGTCGTCGGCCTGCACTGTTCGGCTCATTCGTTCCCCACTAATGCTCGTGTTTGCTTTAGATTTGTGTGATGATGCTTCGACAGCGGCGTACAGGTGACAAATGGGCGTTGTTTTCGATATACGTTCTCGATTAGCGGCGGAGTAGGCTTAACGAGTGGGTTTGCTCATGTTCGCTGTATCCGCCTCGAGATGGCGCCCAAGTGTATTTGCGTTAGCGTTAGCATTTTGATCCATTCCGCTATTCTAAAACACTACCTTGTACCGTGCAGTGCAGACTTTCTTTGCGTTGGCGTTGCGTCGCACGCTAACGCTAACGTAAGCGTTTTCCGCTATACTAAAACTCCCTATTGAGCCCGAAAATGTTCGAAAGAAGAGCAGAGTAGTCAAGTTAGGCATGTGCCTGTTATGTAGACGGCGACAACACAGATACGTAGCGTACAAGAAAGAACATTTGTATGTTGCAGACGCAAACGGTACGTACGTGCCACGATGCGGATAAAGAAGCTTCGTCGACAAACTGCCTTCACCAAACGTGAATTCAAAGCTTCTCGCGTCGTAGTTTTCTATTCACCACGTCGAGCGCTTGCCTGACCTTGCCTGGGATAGCTTGAAAAAAAAAAAAGGTCTATTGCCTGACGTCCACTTACACTGCCGTTGAGGCCCGACGTGATGGACAATGCATCACCGTTGGGAGCCAGGATCGAGAGGTGTGCACCCCCGAAGTCCAGCTCGGGCGCATGACGCAGACCGTAATCGGAAGATTGCGCCAGTGGTGACATGCCGTTCATGAACTTATCAGCCTTGGCGATTATCGCGTACATCAGGTTCTCTTGACGCTGCAACATCGCGCACAAAGACGTGAAGAATAACCACAAGTTCTGCGCCAGGAGGTACGTTAAATGGACACCAAACAGAGTTCACCTTTCAGCTGCATTATTCTGTCTAGATGATTTCAGCTAGTTAATTTAGGTGGGCACAGCAGTTCTCGAATATAAAACAAGGCTTACGTGAGTGGATACTTGTTAGGCCAAAAAAGAGGCAATAAAAAGAAGTGGAAATGCCGCTGTGACATTCTCGCACAATCTACCCTTGACGTCACAGATTTCGCCATCGTCTGCTCGGTGATATTCAGCTGTTTGTTAACAAAAATTGACCAAACAGCATTATAATGTAAGCAGGTGCTGAACTTGACAGGTGTTAGGGACTTGTGGCGACACACTGCGCACAAACCGGCGCAGCCTCCGCCTCGCCACTTGCTAGCCCTGGCGTGACACGGCTGCATGCTGCACCACGCCTCCGATAAGGGACAGCGCCACCGCAGCGTCACCGGAGGCTTACGTCACCGACGGTGGCTATAAAACCAAGCTGCCAAGCTCGAGGTTCTTTCCTTCGCTAACCGTTCGAGCGCAGCGGCGGTATGCTCGCCCCGCCGCTGCTACTACGCTAATAAACAGTCGTTATGTTTTATGCCGTGGTTGCTGAGTGGCTATGGTGTTGGGCTGCTGTGCACGAGGTCGCGGGATCGAATCCCGGCCACGGCGGCCGCATTTAGAGGGGGGCGAAATGCGAAAACACCCGTGTACTTAGATTTAGGTGCACGTTAAAGAACCCCAGGTGGTCCAAATTTCCGGAGTCCCCATTACGGCGTGCCTCATAGTCAGATCGTGATTTTGGCACGTAAAAAAAAATTGTTGGGATGCGTCCTTCCATCGACACAGAACTGACCCGGAAACCGAACAAACCGCACCGCCATGGCCGAACCAGAAGTCCTCACCGCTCTTCGCCAGCAAGTGCAACAACTTCAACAGGAACTGCAGACCCAGCAACAGCAGCATTCTTGCAACGCCTCCACAACCGAGGCCGCGCCTGCCGGCTCCGCTGAGGACGTCACTGCTCCTACAGAAGGCATCCCGCACGCTGCCTCATACGACACCTGGCGTGTCGCCGTCAAGCTCCCGCCGTTTTGGGTGGACTCGCCCGAGCTCTGGTTCGCCCAGGTCGAGGCCCAGTTCTCCCTAGCGCGCATCACGCAAGACCGGACCCGCTACGATTACGTCGTCGCCCACCTGGACGCACGTACGTTATGCCAACGAGGTCCGGGATATCCTTGCCAACCCACCAACGGCCAACCTCTATGATCATCTGAAGACTGCACTTATCCGCCGCCTGTCGCTCTCGGAAGAACAGAAGGTACGACAACTTCAGTCCGCAGAGCTTGCTGAGCGCAAACCTTCGCAGCTCCTGCGCCATATGCGTGCGCTCGCGGTCAACATGCAAGTCCAGGATTCTTTCCTGCGAGCGCTTTGGCTCCAGCGACTCCCGCCGCACGTCCAGGCAATTCTGAAGGCTCAGGTTAGGCTACCTCCCGACGAACTTGCGGAGATTGCCGATCGTGTCATCGAGGCCTCCTTGCCGCAGTTGTCGCCCACCATCCAGGCTGTCGCCGCACCGCTGAACACCACGACATCGATCGACAGCTCACCTCCATTCAACAACGCCTGGGTGAACGTCTTCCGATGCAACAGCGCCGCCACTTGCAAAGCCGCGACCTTAACACCACTTCGTCGCGGCAACCTGATAACAGCGGCCCGTGTTACTACCACCGAGGCTTCGGGGACAGAGCCTGGCAATGTCGACCACCCTGTTCCGTGGGACATGCGGAAAACGCCAACGGCAGCTCGTAGAGACGGCCGCAAGCTGCCAACCCAGATGCCGTCGCATCTTCGTCACCGACCAAATCACGAAGCAGCGGTTCCTTGTCGACAGCGGTTCCGACATTTGCTGCTACCCGCGATCCCATCTTCAAGGTCCTCGTCCGCCTACGTCTTTCGAGCCCAGTGCGGCAAACCGATCCACAATCAAGACGTACGGCTCGCTCCGCCTGCACATCCCGCTCAGAAACTTACGCCATGACCTTCACTGGAACTTCGTCATCGCCGACGTCGCCGAGCCAATCATCGGCTCAGACATTCTGGCCCACTACAACCTCCTTCCGGACTGCCGCAACGACCTCCTCATCGACGCGACAACGGGACACTCCACACCAGGCCAGCGAACGACCGCCCAACAGCCAAGCATCAAGGTACTCAGTGTTGACAATTATTCGCCGTACCACGCCATCCTCGCCGAATTTCCCCGATTGACGCGCCCAAGCGGACTGCCACGCAAAGTGCAGCACACCACCGTGCACTACATCCGGACCACTTCAGGCCCCCCGGTTTTCTGCCGCGCCCGTCGCCTTGCCCCGGACCGCATGCACATAGCCAAAGCAGAGTTCGAGGCCATGCTCCGCGAAGGAATTGCCCGCCGCTCTGACAGTCCATGGGCCTGGCCACTCCACCTTGTGCCGAAGAAGACCGAAGGCTGGCGGCCCTGTAGGGACTACCGTGCCCTCAACGCGCGCACCATCCCGGACAGGTACCCCGTCCACCACATACACGACTTCGCCCATCGCATTCATGGCTGCCACGTGTTCTCCGTGCTAGACTTGGTGAAGGCCTACACACGGATACCCGTCAATCCGGATGACGTCCCGAAAACGGCAATCATCACTCCCTTTGACTTGTTCGAGTTTCCCCGCATGAGCTTCGGCCTGAGGAACGCCGGACAAACCTTTCAGCGCTTCATCGACGAAGTCGTCCGCGGCCTCGACTTCTGCTTCGTTTACCTGGACGACATACTGGTATTTTACCGCGACGCCGAAGAGCACCACAGGCACCTTCGTCTGCTGTTCCAACGCCTCGATGACCACGGTCTACTCGTCAATATCCAAAAAAGCACGCTAGGCGCTTCCGTCGTCCGCTTCCTCGGCCACGAGGTTTCATCTGAGGGAACTCGGCCCTTGCCCCAACGCATCTCGGACCTGCAAAATTACCCTCAACCCACCACCGCTAAAGACCTTCTCCCAAGAAAAAGGTAAGATTCACTGATTAATGGCTGCGACTTACCACAGCTAACCCTGGATATGCAAAGCGAAAACTTGGTTTGATCTGGTTAAGTCTTGGTTTCACTTGGTTAACTTTTGATTTAGCTGTAATTATTATACTTAGGTATACACTCATTGTCAAACCAGGTATGACGGCTGTGCCTAGGTCGGTGGCTAGACATGACTGTGATTAGGCTTTTTTAGACACGCATCGTTAGCCACACGTGAATAGACACAGATATTATCAGTCGTTGACTCGTTGTACTAGTATGCCATTTATTGTTGCGTCAAGTTATTTGGCTTGATGGCTAGGAAGACTGATCGGTGGTCGGTAAAGTAGTTGGCTACCGTCTCGACTTTGGCCAAATACAAGGTAGAGCTAAGCGATTCCCTCTGCAGTCGCTATTCATTGGTGGTGTCCCATTGGGTTGTCGGAACGTCCGGATCAGACGCGAGGTCCATGTCAAACTTTTGCTTCATGTTGTCTCTGAAGCCATGTTCCTTTCTATTGAAGTCTCCGAGCATTAGGCAGAGTTCTTGGTTGGTTCCACGCACAGGCATACACGTTGCAACTACGCCTAGTGTCTGTTCAGCAGTTACCCCCGGAGCCACGTAAACGCCTTGAATGATGATGCCGCTGGTAAACAGCCTCGCACAGCAAGCCTCTCGCCGCCGGGCACTTGGATGGAAGACAAGTGGCAAACCGCAACAAGACCTCGCGTCCACGGCCGTTGGGGATGTCGCAGATTCGTCCAAAGCCTGCCTTTGTCCACGGTTGTGGTCCCGCTTCCGGCGTTTTGCGAGTCGAACGGCTCGCTCTTCCACAGTCTCCGACGCTAGCTTCGCGCGCTTGGCATTCCGCACCCTCTCCAGTGAAGCAGCTCGCCGGGTGATATCCGCGGGGTGGTCAGACGCTGCGTGCCAATGATGACTCAAAGGCTCCCGCTCCCGCGCAACGCTCAGAGAAGACAGCCCGGCCTCGCTCTCATCCATGCCAAGCTCGCACTGACTAGGCGAGCGCGGTACTGCGAGTTACGTGGTCAGGCTGCGACCCAGCTGCGGAGAGCGCATGCGCCAAGCCGCTGGCGGCGGTGGCTTGGCACGCGGCGGAGGCGGAGCTCGGCGAGGCGAGTCATGTGATGCGTTGCCAATGCTACGGCGCAGCTGCGGTCAAATGAAGGTCAAATTGCTGGCAACGGCGAAACTCGGCTCGACTAGGTTAGTGAAGCTTTCGCTTTAATAACCGACCAATCCACGACCTAGGGCTCACTGCGGTGGCACTGCGCTTTGGACGCGGAATTAATAACTCAATTCCTGCCACTAATACAACCTTAATTAAGCCGAAGGAAGTCGTAATATTATTGCGAACCAATTATCTACCAGCTTTAACAGTGTTTTTATTCAGTGCGCCTTCCAGTAATATAAACGACAGTTGTGAATGTGACTGAAGGTGTAGAATAGAACATATATATTCAACCGGATTGGTGATGACATGCGCGCAAGCCAACAAATGAAAAAAAAAAGCATTAGCAACTAAAATTTGCCGATTCGGCCAACTTGACAAAGCGCTGGCAGCGGTAGTAGGTGGCTGCGCACTGTCGCTGTATAGTTCTTTTCTATCACATGGTTAGCAACTCCGCGATGAACAGCCACTAGATGGTTCAAAGCAATGCACTGCCTCGTAGACCACAGTTCTTGGTAGCTATTGCGGAGAGCAGGAGGAGGCCAGCGACTGCTGCATGGTCGATTTTCTCGACAGAGGTGCGAGCCCGACACACGTTGGGCGGCAACTGGGCCTTTATTAGCTCCGTCTTTTATATGTTTAAGTGCGCTCCTTAGCGCCCTCTACAGCTTTGAAGGACACTGAAAGCCGAACACTTTTCAGAGTGAGCTCAGCTGCAACGTGGCTTGGATGGTTAAGAAGTCAGCATGATAAAATCCGTGAAGTCATCCTGCACTTGACAAGTTTGTCCAGTGCGCGATTAGTTTGTCGGATTTAGTGCAAAGGCAACATTGGGCAACACGGTCGAAACAGTGAATTCCAAATGCTTGCAAGCCGGATTCTGTGCTCCGAATGTCTGTAGCACCACAACAGTGCGCTTGCTGTGTGCCGGCTCTCTGTGTGTGTGTGTGTGAGAGAGAGAGAGAGAGAGAGAGAGAGAAAACAGCGATAGCTGCAGCAAATTAGCGAACCCTTATGTGCCCCGCATTCGTTCCCACACATGCGATGACCCGGAAATTATCTTGTGACGTCCGCGCAATTGATCTGTATCAACCTTGTGACATCGATACTTCTGCGTACACCAACTTGGGCCAAATCCTAGCATGAACAAATAACGACAATGATGACCGTGCAAAAAATTCTGAGTTGCTATGCAGCCACAATGCCTCCTTGAATTGCTTGTTATCCTCACAAGTCACTTTTCTGCCAGATAGGCTTAGTCGGACATAATCCACCTGAATGATCTTTTTATGATTTACATCTGGGTGCAGAATGAAGATCTGGTCGGTTTTTGAAGATCCGTTATATGTCGATTGCCCCGACCATGCACGCTGCTTACTTGGTGGTCAACACGGCGACTCAGTTTCCCAAATGAAGAGACCTATTTCTGCGGAAATCCGAATAAGGCTGTACTTACTTTCACGGATTCCTCTTCATCTCCTAGTTCGGGTCTCCGCGCCAGAGCGAACTTCAATCTCTCGACAAACCTAACGATGCGAGGAAAAAAAAAAAAAAAGGTTCACTTAAATCTGCGCAAGAACCTTTAGAAAAGTGCGCATTCTGCCTCGGCGTTTTCCAGTTCACTTAATCTCTAAGAGCCGTGACTGAAGTTATGGTCACGAAGGCAAGCTGCGGCATTCGCAATTTTCTGTTCGGCTGTCAAACGTGTAGCTTACGTGACAACTACAGCTAGCCTAGCGCGACTGATAACTGCTGACACATGCCTGTCGATATCTCCGGTAGTGGAGGTATCGGAGGCTATGTCGCATCTATAAATATACCAATTTGGGAGGGATTTTATGAGCTACGGGGATTGAATGAAACTCGTCTTCCACGCGGAGTATCCCATTCTCCCGCGGATCGCAGAGGATACCGTGAGATTTTCTTTCTGCGCCCGGCTCTGCGTGCGAACGTTCCCACGTTCTATAAACTAGTAAACGCAGCACAAATAGCTATTCGCTGTGGCAACAGCTTGCTGAGAGCTGTTCGGCGCTTATTTCAAGGATATCTACGAAGAACACAGACAAAAGAAGAAAACTGGCTGCAGGGCGCCTTCACAGAGCAGGTTTTCCTGGCAGCGGTGCGAAAATTAGGCGATTTATGCTGTAAAATGATAATTATGATGCGTGGCGCACCGACAGGGGGGGGGGGGGGGGGAATTGTACCCCCCCCCCCCCCCCCCGAGGCCGACTAAACACCCCCTTTTGTTTAACCCCTTTGCTTTCCTTGCGCCGTTGAGTACTGCATCTAACATGTAAGACGCGCAATCACTCGCAAACTGGCGCAAAAAGCGCATTTTTTGACAATTTCCCGTGAAGAAATGGAAATTAGTGCTGTTTAGATGGTATTGGTAAACTGTCCCCCCCCCCCTGGCAGAGATCCTGGGTGCGCTATTGTTATGATGGGTGAAGCTTGTAGAAAAGTGACTTACTTGTGAATTCTTCTGTTGGACATCACCGGAATGCGCTTCTGGTCCGCCTTCTCGCGAAAGGCGTGGCTGTGACAAGTAGTAGAAGTAATAGCACGTTAAGTCGAAATACAAAAATGACAATCCTTGATGTTCTTTTTATGTTCCAAAGCTGACCAGTACTAACTACAAGATACTTTCTCATTTCTCTAGTTTTGAATTGCAGCATCCGCGGTCAGAAATTCACATCTAAGACCTAGTGCTAAACAGCAGAACGTATCTAGGATGACAAGCTGCATGACAAAGTGGTAAAAATGTATTGTAAAGCAGAGTTATACTTAAAACAAGGCCATTCTTGTACGTCCTGGTTCTAACTCTTTCCGTACCAAGCCCATTGGGCATGGTTAGCCCTCTATCGATGGTTTGAAACGCCGCTTTCGAGACCTTCCGCGCCGCTCACGGACTACACTGCGCCATCGGACGTGAAAAAGGAGAAACTATATTTCTGTTTTCGAAGAAGTTTCTTCCGCCAAGCGGTGATTTTTAAACGCGCTCCGAAGTTTCGCGATCGTCAAAGCAGAACGCAACTATGTCCGATTCCGGAAACGGCGCGCGCGCTTCGGGAGATCGCAGATATCGCGATTCCGCTGCCTCTGCGTCTGATCTTATCGATACATCGAATAGCAGCGAGTTAGCGGAGGCTGATTTTTCGTCGGACTTCGAGTCTGAAAGCGACGACGACGCAAACCAGCCCGGAACATCGGCGGCCGCAGCCCGGCACGCCCAACTGTAGTGCTTGGAGTTAAAGTTTTGTAGCGAAATACCTGTTCAATAAAAAATTTAGTTTTTTTCGATGACAGTGCCTAATAGACGGCAATACATTTTGCATATCATAATTTTCGTACCGTTGATCTTAGTAGATACAAGCGTGTCTTCACAAACTTTGTTAAATTTTATCGCACAATCTTGATTTTAACAATTTATATATTTTTTATGACACACATCTCGTTAATAAAGCTTTTATGCGTGGAAAGTGCATTCATTTTACCTTCTGTTTATGTACTACATTAAATATTGAGTGCAGTAGTTCCTTCAGAAAAAAAAAAGACATCTGCCGTAACATACAAAAAGACACCTATTTCCGCATGGTAGGGTAGTTAAGCCGTCCTTGGCTTCTCTTTTGAGTAATTTTTAGTGGTCCTGTCATTTCTATCTATCAGTGGCGCTGCTTCATTAAGGCTACATCACTGCGCAAAAGCAATTGCGCCAACATGGCGCTCACGTCAAACAAGAAGTGTAAAAGCTCTAGATGCACTTAGATATTGATGCAGGTCAAATAACAGGTCCTCAAAGGTATTCGAGCCCTCCACTAAGGCGTCTGTCATAATATCAGACGTAACTGTATTATACGTAACTAATTAAACTTAATTGATTGATTCAATAGTTAATAACTTGTAAGAATGAGACCATCCAGTATACTCACTGTAGCCTAACCTTGTGTACAGCAGCCGCCAAAATGGCGCCGCATCCTGGGAACGGAGCGGAGTAGAGGTACTTCCCACTCGCCATTTTAATGCCGATGGCATCGCGCCAGGTTGCCTTGTAGTCGCGTAGGTCGCTGGAGTTCATTAGACCTCCTGCGAACAGGCGACCTGGTACTGTCTGACACGCCAAACACATCTTATTTCAGCTGGCTGGTTCATTGAACTTCTACAAAGAGGCACGCACATGTACGCACAGACGCACGAACAGTAAGGCACACACAATATTGCTTGCGTCTGGAAGAAGATTTGGGCTCGGCTCCACTGCATCAGCGTCAAACTGTTTTAGAGCGTATACCTCTTAAGCTGAAGCCCAATCCTGCGGCGAGCGGCGGCGGCCGCAGCGAAAGATGAAAGCGATCGCGGAGCGCAGCGAAGGATGAAAGACGCGAGGAGGAAAGCGGAGAGGAGGGTGCAGCGGACCATGAGGCGGAAAGCGGAGGAGGGTATGGCGAAAGCGTGAGAAAAAATCACCCCCTGTCAAGAAAATGGGGGTAAGCGAAGCTTGTGGCAAGACGACGCTGTCGCAGGCGTTCCGCTCAGGATCGACGGCTCTTCGCTGACGTTTGACCGCAACATCGCGCTATCGCAACTAGGGGTCCGCGGCACTTCGCTGTAGTTTCGTCTGGGCTACAGAATCCCTCACGCTAGAATCGGCACGGCGACGCCGAGCGAGTTCGCGGCGCCATTGCTCAAACGCAGCCTGCTCCTCGGCGGAACGCACCACGCGCGGCCTTCCCATCCGGTCGGCGAAACTGATGTGAGGCGAGGGAAGCCCGGCGGAGGGCGCGCTAACCCTCTTTCCTTCCCTTTCTAACCACGCGACACACCAAACGACCTAGATTGATCACGCGCGTCACGTGATCCGGTGCCGGCGCAGCTTTGCCCGCACCTGCTCTACTCTGGTAGCAGCCGGGTTTTAGCGTGACACCACCACCACCGCTGACACTTGTGAGGCAATACAAGTTTCACTTGAAAAAACAGTAGTGCGGCGACGACGGCTACGAGATGGCGCCAGAGTAGCGCGCGTCGTCTCGTAGGTCTGTCGGCGGCGGCTGCTGTGAATCGCGACCACGCGTCACGCTGGCTCTCGCGATCTCCAGATTAGCGAGGCAGCCGCGCCACACTTCTCTCCGTTTAGGAACCTGTCACCCGAGACAGATTGTCCGACGCCAGCCATATATAGCGAAATGAAAACACGTATAGATATGCGCTCAAATTTCGTATTATCGTAGTCGTCGGTGAATTTTTACAGCTAAGCTGTTTACCTCTAGCCCCCGTATGCATCCCCCATGCGTCCCCAGGGGGGATTACGTCCGTATCACGGCGCCGTGGACAGGAATGGAGACGATACAATTGGACAGGATTGTGCGCGTGGCGGCCTGCGCTTCTGTGGTTATAACGTCACGCGCGTCGAAGGCGCCTGCACGGCTGCAGCAGCGGTTGCGGCAGATGCATGGGAGGTGCGGTGACCGCGGCGGCGCTCGTGTCGGCATAGTGTGATGCCGTATCAAAAAAAACAAATTATGATTTCACGATGTATGCAGCCCATGTACGCAGCCTAAGCAGCTTAGCTGGTAATAAGTCCCCATATGAATGTTGCGGCCGCACTTTTCTTTTTCGCAAACTTTGATTTCTGGCATGTTTATTATTTCTACATTTTAATTAAACATAACAGCTGTTCATTACGCCTTGTTATCTGCTGGCTTCACACAGTTGTATCACACAAAAATCGAGCCCTTCAGGTTCCCTTGTTCCTCTCGCTTACTGCGATTACATAAGAATTTACGTTGTATATAGATTTCGTAGACTTCATTTCATTCGAGCATCGGATGATACCAACTTAATCTGCGTGTCTCCACCGTGTCAATCTAGCGAAACATGACTGTAGCGCCTTCGAAAAGTGTCAGGACATCGAAAATCCAGCTTTTGTTTGATACCGTTCGCAGTTACGGAAACCTCAACCACATATTATTTCGGTTTTTATTAATTGTAAAATAGCTTTTCCGAGGCTCGTTTCAATTTTATTGCCGAGAATCCTTAGGCTACGAACATGATTTGAGAATGTGCGTATAAGTTGCGGCCCATGTTGTATCGAATGCACAGCAACAAGCAAGCAAAACGAGACAAAAGGGAGAACATCAAAAAATCATGAGCCATTCCACTCTGTGAACGTGGATGACCAGCGAAGCTGTTTAGCACACGGCACAGTGGCACATAATTTTGAACAAAGGTACGAACACATTTATTCTCTTGATCGGTTGTCATCGTGACGATAGATACGCAACACATTCTCGTATCATCATCAGCCTATATTTATGTCCACTGCAGGACGAAGGCCTCTCCCTGCGATCTCCAATTACCCCTGTCTTGCGCTAGCGTATTCCAACTTGCGCCTGCGAATTTCCTAACCTCATCATCCCACCTGACTTTCTGCCGTCCTCGACTGCGCTTCCCTTCTCTTGGTATCCATTCTGTAACCCTAATGGTCCACCGGTTATCCAGCCTACGCATTACATGGCCTGCCCAGCTCCATTTCTTCCGCTTAATGTCAACTAGAATATCGTCTACCCCCGTTTGTTCTCTGATCCACACCGCTCTCTTCCTGTCTTAAGAGATTCTCGTATCACCTTTGTTTTATTATATGAATTCCATCATATGAAGAGCCATCGCCGCCACGTGAATGAACTTCACTAGGCAGTCACACACTACACTATACACACTTCCATGCCAGTCCAAAAACTTCCAACAATATTCAACAAACACTAAACAAATACGCACCTTCATGCCTGCTCAAAAAGCAACAATACTCTAGTGCCTTGTGTCAGTTATTAACAGTTCTTTTTTGAACAAATGTAAGAAACATTAAAAAAAAACTCTGTTCTTACCATGATGCCTGGGAACTCCTTGGGTCCCAGGTGTGACAAGGGTAGTTCAAGGACGCGTTATAGGCGCGGAGCCCACCACCCGAAGTCCACAGGGGTATGTGACATTACGCTTGGACCCTTTCTGCACTATCTCCGGTATCGGCCCACGAGACCAGAGGGTTTGCTCGCGCACATAAACTTTTCATGGGACCCTAGCCATAAACATCTTCGCTGTAAAAATGCTGATGCGATGCACGCGTTGCAATGTATGTGAAGCGAAGTTTTCGCGAGCACAGTTGTTTTTATTGTCATTCCATGCATCTAGCGATGTTTATGTTTATCCACAGCACAGGTCACAACTATATTGCCAAGCAACGTTTGTGCACTACATTATTCGTACGCGACGCTGAAATGCGAATAGTTGCACGTGGCAATGCGCATTTTGGGACGTCGGCGTAATGACGCCACAAGGCGGAAGGAAATGTTCGCTTTTTGTGGAGAGAATGGAGAGGTGAAGTGTATGCAGAGAGAATCTCGACACGAAAGGCACTGTCCACTATTATTCGCCTGTTTCATTTCTACTAGGCCATCATGGCATATTCTTAAAGGAGACGGCTTACACACTCGCGCGGATATCCCTTGATGGACCAGTTATGTCAGCTATGCCAACTTCGAATGGCTTATGGCGCAGCGGATATGTGTTTAGAAAAAAAAAAGTGGCTGAGGTTTAACTCTTTTAAACCTAGTTATCACGAGCGGAAGGTCTGTTTGGCTTGGTTTTGCGAAGACTATGCACACAGTGTTTCATTAATGCACGTGAGCGCGCTTGGTAAGCTTCTCTATAACGTGCTAATCTGGCCTCCCTTTGGTCCGGTGTTTCAGCAGCCAACTTTGCCTTTCAGTTTCAGTTTCAGTTTATTATCCATTCAATACAATGATTATGTAAACGATACTATACAGACGAGGGTCCCAAAGTCAGACTGCAACAGGACCCTCGGTTCAAATAAAAAAAAAATGTATTGACCCTTTTCGCGGCGATCCCGTGGGCGCTGCCATGTTTGTTCACGTGGTGACGCGCCCATTGCTTGCCTCAACTGCCTCAACTGCCTCCGTTGCCTCCTTGTTTACAATGGAAGTGTATGACGCCGGCGCAGTTTAGAAAACCTGTTTTCGGAGATATCGTAGACGGTGACTAGGTAGACGACACCAAGCTTTGATCACAGCTTCAGAGAACATGCAAAAGCGCTTTCGGAGCTGATTAAGCTATGTCCAAACGGCGCAAGCAGCGTATATGGTGCTTGTTCTAAAAGCAGGGCTAAATATGTATTCCAAGCTATCCAAACATTCCGCTCATGAATTCAGTCGGGATTAGTGTGTCGTGCTTTTTGTTATTTATTCGGCAAATATTTTGAAGCATTGGCTTGTCAGTTTCTGACTCAGTGAAGTTCTTCGGTGCGGCCACTATCTGATTATTTTCTGCTTAATCGCTCGCGGGTGTGCTCAGTTCCGATAGATTTGTTCTTGCTTTGCACAATGGTTGAAACGTAGCTGTTTTGTACATTGTAATACCTTGTAGCAAATGTATATTACAGCTAGTAACTCGCTTATTCTTGTGGACCGTCACGAAACAATCAGCTTCGACCATTCGTGCGCCATAGGTGTAGTCCGTCATTTATTGTGCGTATACAGTGCGCATATATATTGAAGTGTGCGTCGGCGATAGTCGGCGATAGAGTGGGCGTAAGTTTTCCTGCCATTTGGGACAGATGTGTATAGATAACGTGCGCGAAACTTGCTATGACAGAAAGCGGCGCTACCCCCTTTGTCATTGTTTAACGAGTGGTACTCACTCTTGCCGACGTTCTGGGGATGAAGCCCTTTCTTTGAAGGTTAGCGATACAAGGCTGGCGGATGAGCAAATTTTTGTATCCTCGAGGAAAGGCGTACACCACGAAGTGCCGGTAACACGTTGGGACAGTTGCAGCAGCGGTCCGCGAACTTGGCCACACAGATTCATTATATTCCTTAGCATTCCAGTCACTATTTTTCCAGCCAACTACTGCACACGTCTTCAATCCACATGATTCAATATAGCATGATTGTAGCCCAGTGTGTTAGCGAAAACTCAGTTGCATTTCCGACAGCTGATCGCACAGAAGCAAGGTAGAAGCAGTAATGGTTTCGTATTCGTGCGCGGTCGCTGAGGAGAGGTATGGCGCATCTCGTTTCTCTCAAACAAACTGCTCTGCGAAAAGGGTCAATACAAGGCATGGGTTAAAGCAGCAAAATTAACAACGTTGAAGGAAGTCAAAAGAACGCGCAAAATACAATACAATGGTAACATACAAAAAAGCGAGGAAATGCCTATATCAACAGGCGTAATTATACAGAACAACATATTATCGGACATGAAACTATTTACAAAGAATAAAACACTTGAATTCATATTGAATGTATTCAATGATGATGTTTTTTTAAGAGAATGTGGTAGTTCATTCCATATTTTTTATCGCTGAAAACGAGGACGTCATTTTTCCATAGTTGGTGCTACATTTAGGTAGAAGAAAGTTGTTATTATGCGCAAACCTAGTGGAATTGGTATTAGTAAGCAAGTTGAAATCTACAAATTCGTAAGCAAGCTGTTTGTTAAGCAATTTAAAGAAGAGAATACTTAAATGACACTTAAACAAGCCAGACACAGGTAGAATATAGTTAGCCTTAAGAAGCGGGAGAGCATCTGAGTAAAAGGAACTGTTGGTGATTATGCGAATGGTTTGGTTCTGTATGTGTTGAATAGACGAGAGGTGACAGATATATGTGTTTCCCCAGGAAGCAATACTGTAGGTGATATGACTATGAATGAATGCAAAGTATAGAGATAGTAATGCGTGTTCTGAAAAAAAAATGCTCGTGATTTAATCAATGCTCTTATGCCGTAAGCTGTTTTTTGTTTAAAAAATACAATATGATTAGTAAATTTCAAGTTATGATCCAATTTTATGCCAAGGAATGACACACAGTCCGTGGCAGCAATAAGGTGACTGTCGAGGGTAACTTGGGGTATGCACGGTAACATCCTCTTTTTTGTTTTAAATTTCATGAACTGAGTTTTAACCAGGTTTAAAATAAGGTGATTCAACTGACACCATTCTACAACTTTCGCTAGTTCATTGTTCAGTTTAAGGAGTAAGGTTGGTAAAGACTTGTCTGACAGGGAAATGGTGGTATCATCAGCATATAGAATTGTATTAGAAATATTAAGAAAATCAGATAAGTCGTTAATGTAAATGCAAAACAACAAGGGTCCCAGTATTGAGCCCTGTGGTACCCCTTGATTAATTACTTTTGATTCGGAATAAGCACCTCTTACGCAGACTGTTTGCTCGCGGTCAAGTAACAAATCTTTTAGAAAAGTTAAAGCTGGACCTGTTATACCTAACGATTCTAGTTTGTTAAACAAAATGGGATGATTAACAGTGTCAAAAGCTTTAGTAAAGTCTAGAAACACTGAGCCAACGAATTCACCTCTATCAATATAACATCTGATGTAATCGGTTAATGCTATAAAAGCTGAGCTGGTCGAACTGCCAGGACGGAAACCAAATTGGCAAGGTTTGAATAGTTTAAATTTTGTTAGGTAGCTGCTTAAACGATTCAGAAATATTTTCTCGATAAGTTTACTAATGCAGGACAAAATAGAGATTGAGCGATAATTGGACACCCGAGATTTATCACCTTTTTTATAAACAGGAATTAATTTGGCCTTCTTAAGCGAACTGGGAAAGATGACACATTTTAAAATTAGATTAATTATGTGGCGCAGTATTTCAGCAATACGAGGAGCAACAAGTTTTAAGTGGTAGGCAGAGACATTATCTAGCCCTGGGCTAGTTTTTTTTAGATTTAATATGGCAGAACAGACCTCATCGGCTGAGACAGGAAAAAGAAAGAAGGTATGATTGCAACGCTTTAACGGATATGAAAAGGCTATCGGGCTATTATTGTACACTTCATAGAAGTAATTACTAAATGAGTTGGCTATACAGGATGATTCGGTGCAGGTTTCATTTTTATAATTTATTCTATCAATGGTTATACTACGCTAGGGTGTATTTAAAAATTCATTGAAAAGTTGCCATTGTTTCTTAGGATTATTTCTAGCCTTGCAGAATTCTGTCTCGTAATATAGCCGTTTCGATTTTTTCAGTAGATTGGTCAACATGGTATTGTATTTCTTATAGTACAATACATGGTACTATAAAACAGTACAGTACATGGTATTGCTTGAGATTTCGCAGCCTGCCGCGTAGCTATATATACTGGATGATTGGATTCCAGTAGCGCACCCAGGATCTCTGCCAGGGGGGGGGGGGAGGATTCTCGGGGGGGGGGGGGGGGCGGGAAGCAAGCACTTTGCATGATATGCAATTTCCTTGCTTTACCAAGAGGAATCCAAGAGCAAATAAAATGCCTAATAATTATAATAATATAATGCCACCAAGGATGATGACGATGTTTATTTCTTCAGCGTTTTACTAAAGCTAATTTAAGAGTGAATGAATAAATACAAGACAGTGATAGAGTGTTTTTGTTCATCAGGAAAATTCGACCTCAAGCCACTTCCTAAATTGTAATGACAATGTGAACAGAGCCCTGAAGGTACACGTTGGACTGGTGGGGCCAGACGCGTGGAGGGGGGCGGGGGAAGGTCTTTAACTCGGCCTCAGGGGGAGGGTTACAGCACCCGACACCCCCCCGGTCGGTGCGCCACTGTTGGATTCAGGCTGTCGCTTGCGCTGCAGCGCACGCACAGACGACCCAACCGGAGCGCCATCCATGGCGAGACTGAGTGACTAAGCGCCGGCGAAGCAGCCGTCAAACCCTCGCCTAGTCACGTGGTAGCGCAGCGGCGAGGCTCCGAGCGAGCGCAGATGAGACGCCTCTCCGCAGCGGATCACGTGGCGTGACGTCACACTTGCCACAGTTGCGCTCCGGCGGCTCAAGGTCACTGCGACGCGCTGAATGACTTTGCGAGACATGGCGGAGTAGAGCTTTCGCTCTAAAACTTTCTCTGTTCCAAAATACTAGAAAACTGGAAATTCAATACCAAAATTTTACAATTTGCTTTTTTTTATCATGAGACAACAAATTTTGTGCCACACGAACATCGGAAATCTCTCACAAAATTACGCTGCCGTATCGCAGCAATAAATGTGTACCTGTACAGGTCCGGTCTTGCACTCTAAATCTTATCTGTCAGGAACGTGAAAACGTTGAACGTTTGCAGATCACAGGAAGCCACATCAACTTTCATTACGAAAATTAGGCATTCCTTTAAATGCTCAAAATATTCTTTCCTTCGGGGCTTCCTTTATATTGAGCTTTAGCCACAGCAACATCTACCTGGTCTTTTGCGAATGTGACACAAGGAGGATACCATGTTAATTCTTCTGGATCCATAATTGGATAATTCTCCAAATCGCTGATGATGTATTGCAAATTATTCTACTACTGACAAATCTGATGCTGATATACAATTATTATTTTTTTGATTAATTCAATATCTCCAAGTTAGTCTGTATTCTAATTATCAAACATATCTAGAGTACCCGGCCTTACTTTCTCTTTTAAGTTTTCTCATGTCTCTCTCCCCACCCCCTTCCATTTAATCTTTGGCTTCTTGGCCAATCCCCGGAGTGGGTCAGCGCCATGAAATGAGGATCAAGCAAGCAAGCATGGCAGCAGCCATAGCGCGTCATACCAGCGCACCTCCTTTGTCTAGAATGCCGCTTCAGTGCCGGACAAGACGCAGTACGCGGTGTTGTACGCGTCGTTCCTTCTGGACAAAAGATGCTTCACTGGCGGGCGTGCATGCGAGACCTCGTGCGGTACTGACCGACATTCGCAAGCGTCCTGGAGATCTCGTCGGCGAGCACCCCCTTGTAGAGATAGTCGGCGCCGTGCTGGCCGATCTGCTCGAGGAGGTTGGCCATGGTCGGCTGCACCAGCCTCTCACCTTGACGGAGAAGAGCGTTGCGGTGCTTGTTCCAAAAGCGAGATCTGAAAGAAAAAAAAAATGTATGCAGATTCCACGCACGTGTTGGAATCTTATCCGAAGAAAAGCTTTAATGGAATGGGTAATTAAATGCTGTACAAGCAATGGCGATCGATTACCGTCGCAGCGCACTCTGTGCGACCGATGCAACGGACAGAGCGTCCACTCATCAAGCACAGACACATCGTGTGGACGAGTTCGTCACGCGCACACGCAGGTGTGCCGCAGTGCAGCATATATCCTCATTCTAGTAGACCCGCCGCCTGGCGCAACTGCGTTATTCAGCTAATTCAATTGCTCAAAGTGCGTCACAATATTTGCTAAGTACGACTCACATACACAACGTGCAGACATGATAGCATCGTATTGTAATTTTAACGTACGCGAAAACACAATTCTGTTACGCGGAAACTCAAAATTACACTAGCTGTGGAGACGAAAATTGTTCTTTGTCGACGCGATGGTGTACGCGCACGGACGCAGAAAATTTGCGGGGTAGCCATGTACAGCTTCGCTGTAAAAAGAAAAAGCAGCTGTCGCGTCGCTGACGTCACGCGGCGGCGGTTGTGGCGACAGTCGACTGCGAAGCGTGAGAGGCGGCGATAGAGGAGGGCCGAGCGCTAGGCCGAGGAAGTCCGCTACGGCCTGGGATGCTCGCCAAGCGAGAAACGAGGTGCGACGTGCGAAGCGGCGGGAGCAAGGCGTTCGACCGCGAGTGCTGCTTTCCCCTGCTCAGAGGATGCACCGTAAAGTCGAAGAGAAACGTCGTTGGCGCGAGTCTGACCCCGCTATACGAGGGCGCGAAGCCGCAGCTAAGTCGAAAGCAGCAACGCGACGATGCGAGACGGCGCATTATCAAGTGTGGAGCAGGTTTTCGCCTTCACGTGTTACAGGAATGTAACAGACTGCCGAACTTTTGTATTCATGCACTGCTTCATTTACAAGATGTATGCTGAAACGCAGACACCGAATGAGATGGATTCATGGCGAGAGGTTTGCGCAGCGAATGTGACGAGGACGAACAAGATGTATGGGGCGTGTTGAGGAATTAATGGGCAGGCGAAGTTACGATACATATCTAGATACATTTAAGGACTGTGCACCTTTTGTGACACTTAACGCATTGGGCCCCTTGGCACACGTACACCCGTGAGCCGTGAGTATATAGGACCACAGGCCCGCCGAAAAAACTGAATTTCTTCGTAATGAACATGCATAAACTGAAATTAACGAGTACACTGGAAAGTTCACAATGCCAAGTTCGGACTGCAGTCCTCAATTTCAAGTTGCATTCGCAGGCAGTTGGAAAAATCGACTTTAGCACGCAATCCCTGGTCCGTATATACTTTTGCTCACGGGTGTATGCCCGTGTGCTTGTGCCACAATGGCACATACATATTCCGAATAACTGAACAAGGATGGGTACATACCAAGTAGCACAAACCCAGTAAAAAAATGCTAGAAAATCAAATAAATCAGAGGAGCCGTTGGCTATAATGCACTGCATCAAGGGGGTCTGTGTACTTGAGATATACATATTGTTAAACTGACGGAAGACAGGCGCAACGCAAACTGCAGTGCTTACTGCATTTACTGAGCGACGGTCATTTTGCAAGAGAACAAGTGAACAGCGTATAAGGTCGGTCGGCTTTACAAGCGAAGCCTCAGTGATAAGACACTGCGATTGCGCAGTACGCTTCAGTGACACATGACACAGCGCAGCCACAACGCCTATGTGAGTCGACAATATATGTTTATGTCGTGATTTATGTTTTGATTAAGCAGGAGAGAAGTGCACTCACAGAAACCTTGTCGGTCAGCATGCAGTCCGTTTGCATTCACCGCACATGTAGCGTTTATACATATAATCCAAAAATAGTCCGGGTAAGACAGCGACCCGCAAGAAGCCACGCCAAAGTAGAATAGAAAGTTTCGCGAACCACCTTCCTTTAACAAAAGACTCGTTTTATGAAATTAGGCTACGGCACAGTCACTTGCTAAGCGCGAGGTCGTAGTTTCGAATTCCAATCGTGGCAGCCGCATTCTCTTGTGAGTGGAATCTAAAAAGCCTTATGCTTATAGATATGCTTGCTAATAAAGAATCGGAGCCAGTCCAAATTGGTTCGCAGCCACGCCATCTCCCGCAGCCTGTGTGTTTCTGTAGAAGGATGGCCTGAATGCTTTCGTCGAAATATCGTTGTACTTTGACAACTATAGGCGGATGAACTGAATTCGGAAAACTACAACGTATCTCACAGCGCGCGTACGCTTTTGAGGCGTGAAATTTTGCACTGGGATACGAGTCCAGCCCAGCGCGTTTTTTTTAATACCACGTACCTTGTCCGGTTTTTATGTTCAACGCAAATTCTTGGTTTTTATCGGCGAATGTGTATATATATATCTCGCGCGCGAGACTGCGCGCTTCTGGCCTGCCCTCCTCCCTCGCGTGCGCTACATCGAGCCGCGATTGCCGGCTCACCCTAGAACGTTTCACTCGCACACAGCGTATAGCACGCGGCGACGATTTTATCGACGTTGGACTTTATACGGAACCTCACGGCGAGGGCGACGATGACGGCGACGCCGACGACAGAAATGTGCTTGGAGTGTCCATATAATTGCTATCGCAATAAAATGAGATAGAACATTCAGCGACGATTACGATACTACCGCATGCGAAATTTGAGCGCAGCTCTATACGTGTTTTCATTTAGCGATATACTGGCTGACGCGGAGAATCTGTCTCGTGCGGCACGTTACAAACGGAGCGAAGTGTGGCGCGGCTGCCTCGCTAATCGGGAGATCGCGAGAAGCAGCGCGTGGGTGATGCGTGGGTGCGATTCACAGCAGCCGCCTCAGACAGACCTCCGCTCATGCAGTGCTTTATTTCCATATACGGTATTGTTGGCATCATCGGTAAACAGATCACGCGCGCTACTGTGGCGCCATCTCGTAGCCATCGTCGCCACAGAGCCCATTTTGCGCGGCATTTATTTTCTTCTCACGCTTTCGCCATACCTTCCTCCTCGGCTTTCCTCCTCGAACCCTCTTCGCTATCGCCGTCTTTCATCCCCCGATACGCTTTGCGTTCGCTCTTTCATCCTTCGCTGTGCTCGTTCGCTCGGTTACGAAGTACGCCGACGCTCGCCGCAAGAACGTGCCCCTAAGAGCTGCGCTTTAAAAAGAAAATAAGACGACTCCCACTTTATACCGAAGCCAGGAAAGATGCAAAAACGATAGGCGGGCAGCGAGAAAGCTACAGAACCAGCTCCGGGGTAGCCATAGATGTTGACAGCGTTTGGTGGGTACTAATTAATAAATGTGTATCGGCAACGAAAGTTATCACTAAATAACAAATGTCTCTGGGGCGTTCGAATTAGGTTCTAATGTCTAATTCGAATACCGACATCTGTTAGACGTCACAGGCACGTTTGTTTTTGCCAGAAAAGTTGAGGACTTCTAAAGTATGTTGCTTTGACTTAAGAAAGAGACGGCTTATATTTTATCACATGACTTCTAGTGTATGTTGCAACAACTTGACATAGACACGTTTCTTGGTTCACACATGGATAATTGTCCTCTCAGAGGCTTTGTTGTCAAGATTTCACACGACAGAAATGTCTTCTCATTTGTTCAACTTAAGATCCTCAACTGTCGTATCTGCAGCCGATATGTGCACATTCATTTGGCGTATTTTCCGGTACAATTTGCTTTAAAGGCTTTAAATTATTCAATATGCCACTTGTGCCAGGCGGAAGGCCTAGAGGAATGAGTATACACTGCACTTCTTCGACACGCGTGTACATACGGGTGCCCGCGATGCACCTGTTCTTGCTGTGTGGGCGTTCTGGCCGTTGGATCTAACACAGAGCGTGTGCTGTGAACATAATTAAATGCGAAGCATTTCTTGGCGAACATTTGCCACTATCTATCTATCTATCTATCTATCTATCTATCTATCTATCTATCTATCTATCTATCTATCTATCTATCTATCTATCTATCTATCTATCTATCTATCTATCTATCTATCTATCTATCTATCTATCTATCTATCTATCTATCTATCTATCTATCTATCTATCTATCTATCTATCTATCTATCTATCTATCTATCTATCTATCTATCTATCTATCTATCTATCTATCTATCTATCTATCTATCTATCTATCTATCTATCTATCTATCTATCTATCTATCTATCTATCTATCTATCTATCTATCTATCTATCTATCTATCTATCTATCTATCTATCCTATCTATCTATCTATCTATCTATCTATCTATCTATCTATCTATCTATCTATCTATCTATCTATCTATCTATCTATCTATCTATCTATCTATCTATCTATCTATCTATCTATCTATCTATCTATCTATCTATCTATCTATCTATCTATCTATCTATCTATCTATCTATCTATCTATCTATCTATCTATCTATCTATCTATCTATCTATCTATCTATCTATCTATCTATCTATCTATCTATCTATCTATCTATCTATCTATTATCTATCTATCTATCTATCTATCTATCTATCTATCTATTATCTATCTATCTATTAATCTATCTATCTATTAATCTATCTATCTATTAATCTATCTATCTATTAATCTATCTATCTATTAATCTATCTATCTATTAATCTATCTATCTATTAATCTATCTATCTATTAATCTATCTATCTATTAATCTATCTATCTATTAATCTATCTATCTATTAATCTATCTATTAATCTATCTATCTATTAATCTATCTATCTATTAATCTATCTATCTATTAATCTATCTATCTATTAATCTATCTATCTATTAATCTATCTATTAATCTATCTATCTATCTATCTATTAATCTATCTATCTATTAATCTATCTATCTATTAATCTATCTATCTATCTATTAATCTATCTATCTATCTATCTATTAATCTATCTATCTATCTATCTATTAATCTATCTATCTAATCTATCTATTAATCTATCTATCTAATCTATCTATTAATCAATCTATCTATCTATTAATCTATCTATCTAATCTATCCGCCTACGACTTTGTGCTCTCGTGGTCGTTTCGTTAACTTGGTATGTACCAAAATTGGCATACTATGACAAGAGTGTATGATGAACATAAATGACAGGTCACGACATGAATGTCATGACATGCGTGTCATGTAGGTCATAAAACAGCCGCCTAAAATGATAATGACCCAGCGAAAAAAGATTAACACGTCAAAACCACTGAAATAGGTTCGGACGTGGGTACTAAGTGAAGGAAACACTAAAGCATGGGGGTAGAAGTCATGGTCATGACCATGACTCAGGAAAAATGACAATGACTCAGCGAAAAAAAATATTAACACTCAAAATCCAATGGAACGGGTGCGTATGTGGTACTAAGTGAAGAAAAAATTGCGTGAGCGTTGCTTGCTTGAGCTGCGCACCATCAGTTTGAGGACGCTTCAGCTTCGCCTTTAAGAGTGGAACGCGATAGCATTCAAAGATCCCTTAATTGCTGCTCATCAGGCTTTTTTCTCGTGCGTATATTCAAATTACAATCCGACGCTATCATGTCTGTAGGTTGTAGGTAAGTCGTACTTTATGATTTTTCTGACGAATTTTACTTTAAGAAATTCAATTTTTGCTCGCTAACCCCTTGCGCCACGCGGATGGCCTATGTGGTCGGGGTGGTTCGGGATGAATTTCTCCGCTACGAATGCCACGGACGCCGATGCTTACGCCGAAGCCGACCCCGACGCTGACGCCGGATTTTCTGCGACACGGGCTCCTTAACGCTTTCGCGTTAAAAGGCTAAAGGTTGATGGTCGAAGTCATAGTCATGAGCATGACTAAGGATTTCGCCTTACGGTCTCTTAGGTGCAGCTAAAGGGACTCCTGCGGGCTCATGACATGCGTGTCATGTAGGTCGTGAAACAGCCGCGTACGTCTTGGTGCTCTCATGGTCGTTTCGTTAACTTTGTAGGCTGCTTCGCATAACATCAATTCCCACAGGGCGTGGGATCTGCCGGCTTTTAATTATAGCGAACACTATGTGTAAGGCCCTGATATGTCGGGTAGTCAAGCGAGCTTGCTAGCGTCAACTGGAAATATCCACTAGACGTTCTCTGAACCTGTGGATGTCTAAAGTGAGCGTCTGTTAGAGGTCACTTAGGTATAGCTGCGATATCCCTACAACGTTACAGCAACATGATCTGGATGAGATTTAAATTATCCATGGTATGTATTTGTTAGGTTGTTTGGCCAAATATAGATATCAATAGGATGTGTGCATCTTTTAGAACAACGTGTTCCATGGACATCTATGGAACATAAATGCGGGGTTGCATTATATCGCATTCTAAAGGAATCAAATACTCAACGAAGTCTTGAAACTTCAAGCATGATTTCAGAACTTTTTACAGGGAAGTCTTTTAACCGATAGAGTGCGATATAGCGAGCGTACTTGAGAGCCGACGCTCCTTCGAGGTCCTGGGCAGCTCTGGAGAGTGCCGCGGCCAAGTGGGGCCCGATGTCGAAGCCGTTCTTGGCGATTCCGATGGCGGGGCCGAACAGGTCTTTCCACGCGAACTTGCCCAGCTTCTCGTGAAGGAGCTTGTAGCCCGACAAGGCACCGGGAACAATCGGATACTTGGCTCCTGTGGTATACGACGGGAGCTTTCATCAGTGCTCATTCCACCAGGGAAACAAAGAAAGCGAGGCTTATTTAATTTCTTTTTTTCAAAGTGAAACTTGTGTGCCATGGGACAACGTGAGCTTCTTTGAATAAAATTTGTCATTACCTCGATGAAGACTCACTCGGAGTCGGACCCTTGCACTAAGAATATTTGACGGAGCTTTTTAATGGAGTTCGGCGATCTTCGGATCATTGATGGATGAACTCAATACTGTCGTTCCCACAGTGTTCTCCGGTACAACTGCGCAAATAATTTTTGTTTGCAATAAATTTACGCTAGCTCAATATTATAACAATTTTCGTTGCATATGAGATAACATGTCAAACACTGTTCAATTACATTTATGCTTGTTTCTGTCTTGTACCCACTGGAACCATAGCGTGGCTCAATTGAACACGCAGGCGCCATCTAGTTCACTGCGGGGATCGGTGTTCGTGTGTCGTGCCGCGGTTGTATACGACTGAGAAAGCTTACCTAGAAAGGATCGCCGGGCGAATAACGTGGTCAGATCCCGCGATCGCACCAAGGATAGTGAACATTAGTAGACGCCCCACGCTGTGCGCAAAAGCCTGCCGGTGTCACTGTCTGCCTCGCTATGGTAAGTGAGTGTACTTAAATTTTTGGAAAAGCAGTGGGAATTTTTTAACGCCGTGTCGCAAAAATCCGGTGTCGGCGCCTGGCGTAGTTTGGCGAAAAATAATTCCGAACCGCAACCACGCAGGATCTCCGTAGACACTAAATATTTATTTTACCACCTAAGTTGCTCACACTTTGTCTTACATTCTTTACAAATCGTATCATAAGAAGCCAACAAACAATGACACCAAGGACAACATAGGGGAAATCACTTGTACTTACTAACTAAATTAAAGAAAATGATAAATTAACACAAATTAAAGTGGATGAAAAAACAACTGTCCGCAGGTGGGGAACGAACCCACGTCTTCGCATTACGCGTGAGATGCTCTCACCATTGAGCTACCGCGGCGCCGTTTTCCCATCCACTTTCTGGGGTATTTATGCTTTACAACTAGAATTAACCCTGGGAGTGTTAGCCAGCGCCACTACTCACAAACCTAGGGGGCGAATGTGGAACATCCTTTCTGCCGCAGGCGTCACGTGCTGTAAAAACAAATAAAAAGTTGTAAAAGTTGTTCTAGCTGTAAAAACATAAATACCCCAGAAAGTGGATGGGAAAACGGCTCCGCGGTAGCTCAATGGTGAGAGCATCGCACGCGTAATGCGAAGACCTGGGTTTGTTCCCCACCTACGGACAGTTTTTTTTTCATCCACTTTAATTTCTGTTAATTTATCATTTTATTTAACTGAATTAGCAAGTACAAGTGATTTACCCTATGTTGTCCTTGGTTTCATTGCATGTTAGCTTCTTATGATACGATTAATAAAAAAGGGTCTCTCGGTTCCCTTTCTTCTCATTCTTTACAAAGTTATTCCTCGGAATTTTGAGAGTGACAGCCCACGAACAAATGTCACGAAACACCACACCGACAACGCATGACTTTTATGTTAAATCTTCTCAGACTGAAATATTAAAAGCGCGAAACAATAACGGAAGATCGGTCCACGCAAGAGGCCATACTAGAAAGCACGCCTTAGTGCATAGCGTTCGCCGCCAGCGTTTCCCGGTAAACATTACGGTTACATAAGCTACAGTTGCCGGGAAGCGTGAGAAGCAGTCAGGGATCTTTGAATGCTATCGCGTTGCACTCTTAAAGGCGAAGCTTAAGCGTCCTCCAAAATTTTCATGAAACTCGTATAATGCCTATTTTCGCTGAAACATGACGTTTTAGAAGTACTTCGCGGTGAATTTTTTTTGGGGCCACGTACATAAGCAATTTGGGGGGGGGGGGGGGGATGGTGGAGGCTTCTAGTAAATATTCGTTCATGGGCCGTGTGACACCACCGCAACTGCACTGTGGTAGAACTCCTTTAGGAAGCCTCGTGACCCCTTATCTCAACAAAGTTCACACATGCCCGTGTGACATGGGTACAGTGATAGTTAGAGGAACTTCGGCGCACGTCTGTTCTGTCCTCATCGTGCTCGCCTCTAACGGGGCCGTGTCTGCTGTTAGAACACACCCACGCTCGTGGAGCAATAGTCAATGGACGGTTTCCAAACTATCGCTAAAGGCAGACGAGAAAAATGCCGAGTAGAAACGTTGGAGAAGCCGAGCATAACCTTTGTACACAATAGTGAAAGCCCTAGAGTGTGTGCACTATAAAATCCTAGTTAACTACATAATTTCCAAATAACATTTGTAGAGTAGGCGGACGCTGCTGCAACTAATAGAAATCCTCTTTACCAATGGCATGTAAATATATGCGAACTTGAGAGATCTCCGTGAACAGGGATGAGCTAAATATTGCATTTACAAGTAATTGCGGACCTTTAGGGGGTTCGCTTTCAGTTGACGCAGTTTTTGATGTATTCCTTTAAACATCTGATAGATCTGGTGAAACTTTCCATGTGTGTTCAGTTTCGTGCACTGAACGGATTATAGGCCCAGCATGAGAAACTGAAGTTTCTGTTGAGAACATCTTGCCTAAAGAACAGAACAGATTGTCGACTGCTAGCTGCAATCGCACTCATGAGGCTAAGCCGTGCTGCAAGACCACACGACTTAGTATCATAGCGTAAGGAGAGCTCAGCGACTCGAGACTTGCCGTGAAGTGAGAGGTCTGGCTCCGACGCGAACACGTCTTCAGTAGCAGCGGCGGGAGACACTCCGAGGGCGTCCAAGGCTTGAATAGTTCTCTTCGAACTGTAATTTTCGATGAGGAAGTCGCTAGTAAATACACTGAAATTAACGTATTACTACGACAAAGAAAACAATTGTTATGCTTCTCACCCCCAGCGTTCTTCAAATGATATAATAGAGAGATATGTATAACCTAACAAGCCTATCTATAATCTATCTATAACAAGCGCAGGTGAATCATGGCCAGCGTCGGCTGTTACGCGACACTCCACTGATCCCTTGTAACTACCAGTGACACACGCACACCGGAACTTCACCTTTTAATGCGTTAGTACTCGGAGTGTCGAAGTGCGGAAAAGTGTATCTGTGTGTGTGAAGCCGATCACGTGGTAGAGGTGTGCATATATATATATATATATATATATATATATATATATAAACATAACAACCTTCATCATCTCCTCATGTTTGCTATGCTAAAGCTGCATTTCATTGCCTCAACGCACAGATGATGTAACTATGTGTACATTGCCATGTTGCTGCCGCGTCCGGTATTTTCACGCAATCTGAGTGATTTCGAAACACATCACAAGGTTGCTTGATATGTGTTTCTCAAGCAACATTGTGATGTCTTAAGTGAAATCTCAAGTGAAATTTCAAGTGAAATAGGAGTGTGCGCTGAAGCCGTAGAAATAATCACGAAAGGAATACTCACACGTTTAACCACAACAAAAACACTATTATTTTGCTAACGCTTTGGCCGGTGACCCTGCTCCTATGAAGGCCGGGCCACCGGCCGAAACGTTAGTAAAATAATAGTATTTTTGTTGTGGTTAAACGAGTGAGTATTCCTTTCATGATATACATATTGTGAACATTATTCAAACGCTTCATATTCTCATTTGTGCATACTCATCATCACCGTTTTGGGCCTTGTGGTGGGGCTCTCGCTCGGGAGAATAATGAAGAGTCTGACGGCCTAAACAGTGTCTCACAAGTGTTGGAGTGTGCTGTCCGGTTCCTCAGCCCTCTCGCTCCTGGTATCTTCTCCATCTTCAACTACGCTACATACCTGGAGCTCCGCTCGAGTCGCGGCCTCTATCAACTGCACTCGACCATGTCCCAAGACCAGCAGGCCAGTACCGCGACATCCACCTTGCCTGCTCCGGTGGCATATCCCTTCTTGGACGGTCACCACCCCTCAGAAGGATCCACCAGTGTTTGCTGGACTTGCCGGTGACGACATTGAAGACTGGTTAGAGCAATACGAGCGCGTGAGCAAGTTCAACCACTGGGACGAATCTGCAAAACTTGCGCACGTCGCCTTCTATATAACCTGGTTTTACAACCATGAGCTCGATTTCGTCAACTTGGGCACATTTAAACACCACCTGTGCCAAATTTTCGCGAACTCTTTTGTCCGCTCAGAAGAAGCTTGCTGCTGAGTGTGTGCAGCAAACGCGAGAGTCGTACACTTCCTACATAGAGGACGTCCTCGCCCTCTGCCACCGCGTGAACACCTCGATGGCGGAGAGTGACCGTGTACGCCACCTGTTCAAGGGTATTGGGATTGTGGCATTCAATGCTGTTGTAGTGCTGTACCCCGCCACCGTCGGGCGAGAGCCCACCACCGGTGGGTGAGAGCCCAAAGAGAGTCTGCGACACAGGCAGCAGAGGCCGGCAGGGCTGCGCGCATGCGCCGCAGTGGGAGAGCGGCCACGCACACGCACTGTCTAGGGAGCCTCGATGCCTTCCTCGCCCACCACTTCCCTTCCACTGGGAAGTCGCTTTTGCTCTCCGCCGTTCGTTCGCCCCCGTGAAAGCGTGCGTCCCTCGCCCTCGCGCGCTTTCACTCGCAGATACAGCATACGGCCAATGCGGGTTTTTTTTTTCTACATCCGGAAGCGACCATCGAAGAGTGAGCTCCTAACTGCTTCGCTGTAAAAGATTCCAATCTGCTGACATTCCATCGGGAATACTAGAAGAGGCTGCGCCAGCCGTGCCAGGACGTCAACATCGGCGATGTCCAGCAACAAATGCACGAGGCGCAAGCTACAGCATCCTTGCCTTTCAGACTTTAAATGCTCCAGGAACTTGCACCTTTTTCGTGCTGGTACCACATGGAGGATCAAGCATCTGGCTTCCTTTTCGCAACATCGTTAATTAGAAAGCGCGAAAAGCTAGTGATTGGCCATCGGCAGGTCGTGCACTTAAGACCTGTCGAGGACAATGTGTGAATGACGTCTATATTTCACGTCGTCCTGTGCTCCTGTGCACAAATAAAACTTTTGTCTCACTCAGCGATGCTGCAAGTGTACTGCAAGATTTGCTGCTTCTGTGTGCAAGCGTCAATGCCTGATTAGGAATTGTACTGAACTTGACAGTGAAGCTACAAGCATCAACACCTAGCAACGGATGCCCTTACTTCAGCCTAAAGTGCGCGGGAAACGTTACATCCGATGGGAAGTACCTTTTAGTCAAGGAATTTAGTAGCATCATAGTCATATTATGTGAGTTTTCCTTTACTTTGACCATGCCTGTTAGTTTTTATTTTTAATTCTAGCACTCATTTGCCAAGATTGCAAATCACATCGAAAACTGTTGTTTACAAGAAAGTCAACTATAAGAAGTCACCTTCCCAAGAAAGGTGTTCTTTCTCACAGTCTTAAGCTTCAAAGGCAGAAGGCAAAGCGCCTGAAAAACAGTGCCGCTGTGTTAATAAAGTCGCAGTTTCACCCGAAAGGCGAAGCATCGATTGCGATAGCAAACTAGCGGACAGCTATGCGAAGTAAGGATAGTAGTTTTATCGGCCGTATAAACTTTTAAACATAGGCATACTAACTAAATTAACAAGCATGGTGTCACGCACACACAAGTAAACATGAACGCATCTCACTCGATGACCAGGGGAACATGCTGTCAAAACGCTGTGGTGAGTAAGCACGGCAGCAGCAGCGAGCGAATTGACCCTCGTGCGAGCGCTCGCACCAACGCGAACTTAGCCGCGAAAACACCGCGCAGGGAGGACTGTGCCCCCGCCGCCGATGGCTTCCAAGATACAGCCGCTCGGATGGCCGCGCGCGACGTTCGACGACGCGGCCTCCCCCTTTCCCTACCTTCCACTCGGAGCCTTGCGGCCCGGCGATCGCGCGCGGTCGAAAGGGTGGCGCGGAGGCGAACGACCCCCCTCACCAGCTCCCTACCCTCCCTTCGGAGCGTTGCGCGCGACTGGAGCGCTCCCTTCCCGCTTCCCACTCTTGCGTGCGCGAGATTGCGCCGTGATCGCCGGCTCACCCTCGCACGCTTTCACTCGCACATAGAGCATAGGCGCGCGGCGACGACTTTATTGCCCATGGTCTTTATACGGAACCTCACGGCGACGCCGATGGAAGAGATGCGCCTGGAGTGTCCATATAATTGCTATTGCAACAAAATCAGCTGACAGCAAATGCAGAAAAATTCCCCGTCGATTACGATACTCTCTAATGCAATATTAGAGCGCTGCTCTAAACATGTTTTCATTTCGCGTGTCAAAATTTTGTATCATGATTACATAAGTACACAGTTCATATTACGAAAAGAACGCTGAGAGTAGCGTAGCTGGCGCGGACAATCTGTCTAGTGCGGCACGTTGCAAACTGAGCGAAGTGTGGCGCGACTGCATCGCTAATCAGGAGATCGCGAGAGGCAGCGCGTGCGTGACGCGTGGGCGCGATTCACAGCAGCGGCCGCAGACAAACCTCCGCTAATGCAGCGCTTTGTTTCCATACAGACGACGCGCGCTACTCTGGCGCCATATCGCAACTCAAATGAACTGCAGGGGGCGCTGCGCAACATGGCGGCTATACGGAGGTCCTCGCGTCGCCGCAACCGCTGTGTTTGATGTGCAGTACACTGTAGTTTGATGATTTTCGTGCAGTGTGATGCCGGTTTGCGCCGTTTTGTGGAAGGAAAGCGAGTAGCTTACGCCGACCAAATCATTTTAGCCGATCTGAGAGAGGCACAGTTGGTAATGAGGATGAAGTGGTCGCACGGTGTGTGCAAACATCTGGCGTGACAGCGGACCCGCACGAGATTCTGATTGGTCGTGGAACCCAAGTACTCGTGCACTGCTGGATGGTCAGAAAATTACAACCACTGCTTTGATTCACTGTTAAGGCGCGGATAGATAGTCCGGTGTTTCGAGCGTGCGAGACAGCGACCGGCGAAGTTGAATACGTCACGCTGGCCTCGGCAGGATTGCCGAAATCTTACAACCTGCTCAGTTTGGCACGTTTAACATGGCCCGCAGAAGCGCACCGACTTGCTCGATCAGCTGTTGCCACTGTACATGCGGATAAATGCGCAGCCGGCACGCACTTTCTCATTGTTGTTGCTTAACATTTTCGTTCGGCGAAGGCGCAAACTCTGCACGCTCTTTTCAGTTCAGAGAGCAAGCGAACCTAAAATCAAGCTTTGCACTTTATCGCAAGCATGCACTATGAATCTGTGGTGAACCTTTCCCGCTACTTTTGCGTTCCTGTTATCTATTTTACATTCAAGATTTGCACAACATGACTGGTGCTTCGCTTAGCTGTAGTTATTGTAGTAGTCGGCGCATTGTTTCCCTCGTAGAGAACAAAACGATAAATAAGAAACCGAAAGATCTGATTACTACAATAAAAACATTTGCACGCCATGTAAGTACATGTTTGGCTTGTGCTGCGTGGCCTGACCATGCAAAGATTACTACCCGCTGTCTACGAACATGTCGCTTATGGCCGCTGTGTAAACTAATGAAATAAAACAAATGTTTCTGTGCAAATGAATGTCAATTAAGCTATTGCATTATGAATCTAATTAATTTTCCATGTTATTCTATTATTTACGTATCCTGCACTTTAAGTGGCCAAAACTGTGTTCGCGTCTGAACTGCCAATTTCCTTCAGACACTGATAAGAGATACAATTGCTTTGTTAATTACGCATTTTCAAATGAGCGCCTATGAATTTGCCCTAGTTACACGGGCAGCGTGTCCAGGTCGCAAGGAAGGCGTACTACTATGTCACCCTATAGTTATTTTGCACGCTGGCACGTACATGCGGTGCTTACATAGAATGATTTACCGACGTTACCCGAGAGTACCTGAAACTCCGATGTACTGATTTTCGCTGATGTACCATACTCCGTAGTTCCACGTTGTGCGCCGCATGTATCCGATATACCAGCTTTAATGAAGGAAAGCTTGAGTACCACGGCGACGTTTGCATCATAACTGCATTGCCATGCCGGCTATCACATGAAACTGCATGTTGCAGCGCGCATACGCCGAACGTTATAACGATGGCAGTAACAACCTCAACGCAAACTTCCTGAAGTTCGCTGTAGCGCTTTACTGCAAAGCAACAGGATCGCGTTATTTTCACACAAACAACAAACCGACCCTCGCCGAGAAAAAAAAAAAAAAGAAAGATAACTTTCTCGAGCAAGATGTTGGGAACACAGCTATTGCCGTTATCGCAGCTTTGCTGTGATAAGATTCGCAATCCATGTGGCTGTTCGGCGCCGCAAAACTGCAAAACACAGTATAATTCCAAGTTTCGTAGATGGTAGCGCGCACCCGATCGCAGTGCGAAGGCTACGGACGGAGCGTCTGCTCCGACGCTCCGACCTCCGTACGAGGTTTCCGGCGCTCGCCGCTAGGTGTCGCATGAATGGCTGGAGTCGCGAATAGTCGCCGCACAGCCCGTCTCGCGCGGCACTACGCTTCTCTTCGCACGCTTTCGTTCCACCAACGACGAGAGCGTCCCTTCGTCGCGGGGAAATCGTGCCACCAAACTGCCACCGGAAGTGGTTCTTTTCAGGACGTTCTGTCGCACGTGCGCAGTTCAAATGAGGCCGCTCACTTATCGTAGTAGAGGGCGACGAAGCCACCGCCTAGGCCCATCAGGTGCGGCGCCGTGACGCCCATGCAGAGTAGAACAGCAACCGCGGCGTCCCCGAGGCCCCCGTTGTTGTCGAAGATGTCTCTGCAGCAACACCACCGCACATGTGGAATATTCGAGCGGGCACTTTTGCACTGAGAAAGCGTACATTACGCACAACGTTGAAGCTTTCTACTTCGCACTAACTCGCCAGAATGTTGGCGCGACAATGCGTTCGGTCGCAAGGTGTCTTTCCGGATACCAGGCTTGAACGAAATGCCCTGCACTGGTATGCTTATTCAGGTTTTAAATGCCAACTTAGGAAGCGCATAAGTGTCCTCCCGACAGTCTTGGTAAACAGTCCCGTAACACCGCGGGGCCCCCACTGCGATAGTATCAGCTATACGCAACTATGAGCTCGCGTGCCATGGTTATGAAGGCAAATATTAACGTACTTCGATTGCTGGCATGCGCAGTTTAAGTAATTCTTAGCTTTTACTAATATTTCCTTCCTACAGGCGAACATATAAAGCCCCATTCCATTCTTCTCCGTGAACTACACCCACGTGGATGGCACGGGGTCAATGAATTTGCAGTGTCAGGTGGAAGTGACGTAGGCACTCGATCCCGATATGAATAAACTTTGATGACGATCTTGCGACAAAATGGCCCTTTGGTGGCGGTAGTAGATTACAACATCGTGGTCGACGATCATCTCATAGGGTCTGATGACGTGGCATAGAACGTTCAATGGGGCCAGGTTGATGTAGGCGTCAATCATGAAGGTCACTCTTGCGTGACGTAACGTCCGACGCGACGCCTATAGCACAGTGCAGGGACGGGTATCTTGTCACTTCATTCGTGCACTTGGCGACGCAAAAATAAGTATGAATTATTTCGTCACATGTAGTGCCGCATTAGTTCACCAATCAATGCGCACCGAGTGTATTGTCCCGGAAGCAATCGATGAAGAGTATGATCCCTGGATCAAGCGGCGGTCATTGAGGGTGTTCTTTATTCTTTATTCATACATTTCCCCGCTTAGCCCTAAGGCGTTAAAGCAGTGCGTTTATAAGCTTACAAAAAATACGTCTTCACTCTCACTGCACACTTGCCCAGGCGTCAGTCGATTCCACTGAGCGATAGTTCTTACAAAAAAGAATTTGCATAGAAGTTCGTCCCGGCCTGGTATTCCCCAATTTTGTACTTGTGGTCAGTTCGTCCATATATATAATTTGGCTGTTGCAACTTTCGCTATCAATTCCAGTTCTGTTATTAAATATTTGGTGCAAGAGTTTTAACCGCAATTTGTTTCGGCGAGACGAAAGTGATTCCCAATTCGACTCTTTTTTTTTTCATTTCAGTGCAACTATAGTTCCTACCGCACCTACCCAAGACGAACCTGGCAGCTCTGTCTTGAATTTTTTCTAGTTTATTGATCAGGCATGCTTGAGACGGGTCCCAAAGAGTAGAGGCATATTCAAAGATAGGTATTATACATGTTAGGTACGCCGTGCTTGTAAGGTTGGAATTTGCACATGTTAAAATTCTTTCAATATAATTCAATGCTACTGCAGCTATGGCAACCACATAGTCTGTAGAAGTGGCTGTAGGAGCGGCTGTGACAAAGGAAGCTGATACTGCAATATCGTGATTTGCGATAACGGAGCATGATAACAGTGACAGCACTTGACATAATTAATGAGCGCTAGAAACAAACACAGCACGAAAGAAAAGGGGGATGGACACGGGGCAATAGCTGCTGTGGGAAGCTCGGTCAATCCGGAAGACCGATCCCGGGAGCACACTTTGAACACCCACTGCACCTGGTGGAGCACGTGAACTCTTACGGTTGTGAGGCATTGTTTCAGGGACCAAAGATTCTTGGCAATGGCCAATTACTGCAATGACCTAGCCCGCTTGTTACTGGAAGAATTTCTGGAAGAAATTTACTGGAATATCTGCACACGAAAGAAATCCGACTTCTCGTGGCGTATATCACGCAGTCAAGCGCTTCTTTTGCTGTTTTGATAAGCGCATCTGCGCATGTGCATATTGTCACGTAGTAGTGACGGTGAAGAAAACAGTCGTAAAACTGTGTGTGACGAAACTGATTCTTTATTGGGCGAACCTGTGCCCACAAAAGAAAGCTACACTCGAAGCACAACGATAGCGGCGAACACAGTCGGCGATCGTCGAAAATCTGATCAGCGGCGAAACGCGTCGGCTTTTATACCTGAGTCATCGAAGGTTCCAGATTAATCCCTGATGCCCGCGTGTCTTCCAGAAAGTTCTAGACAATTCGCGTCGGTCATACAATCAGATAACATAAGCGTCAGTGAAGACAGGCAACGGAAAGAAGCATCGATAACGTTCTAGAAACTTCCGATACAGGCGCGTCCTGCGCCGAGCGATCACGTTTAACGTTTGTGAGCCGGTGAAGAGCGGTCACCGGTAAAAGATAAAGAAGTACACGTGGCATTACCCTCCCCTTAAAAAAACATCGTCCCGATGCTACTAACATAACATAAACATAAACCACGTGTAATAAAGACAATAAAAAATAACAAAGCAACGAAGTACCCAAGTTCGTCAACGGGCGTAGAAAGGCTTAAGACGCACCACGTGGATGACTTCGGGTCGTGCGCGGCGCCGCTGTGATTGCGAAATGCCGTCTGGCACGACCTCGTAGTCCAGTGCGCCAATCCGTCGGATAATCTTGTAGGGTCCGAAATAGCGTCGTAATAGTTTCTCGCTAAGTCCTCGCCGGCGTATCGGAGTCCAGACCCAAACACGGTCGCCGGGCTGGTACTCGACGTAGCGTCGTCGAAGATTGTAGTGTCGGCTGTCGATTCTCTGCTGGTTCTTGATGCGCAGCCGGGCGAGCTGTCGACCTTCTTCGGCACGCTGCAAATAGGTGGCAACGTCGAGATTTTCTTCGTCGGTGACGTCCGGTAGCATGGCGTCAAGCGTCGTTGCTGGGCTCCTTCCGTAGACCAGGTTGAACGGCGCCATGTGCGTCGTTTCTTGCACGGCCGTGTTGTATGCGAAGGTCACGTACGGAAGGATGGCATCCCACGTCTTGTGTTCGACGTCGACGTACATTGCCAGCATGTCGGCGATGGTCTTATTTAGCCGCTCGGTGAGGCCATTCGTCTGCGGGTGGTAGGCGGTGGTCCGGCGATGGCTTGTCTGGCTGTATCGCAGGATGGCTTGAGTTAGTTCTGCCGTAAAGGCCGTGCCTCTGTCGGTGATGAGGACTTCTGGAGCACCGTGACGCAGGAGAATGTTCTCAACGAAGAATCGGGCTACCTCGGCGGCACTGCCTTTGGGCAAGGCTTTTGTTTCGGCGTAGCGGGTGAGGTAGTCAGTAGCTACGACAATCCATTTATTCCCGGACGTCGACGTCGGAAAAGGCCCCAGTAAGTCCATCCCGATCTGCTGGAACGGTCGGCGAGGTGGTTCGATCGGCTGTAGAAGTCCGGCTGGCCTTGTCGGCGGTGTTTTGCGTCGTTGACAGTCTCGGCATGTCCTTACGTAATGGGCGACGTCGGCAGAGAGGTGAGGCCAGTAGTATTTTTCTTGTATCCTCGAGAGCGTGCGGGAAAAACCGAGGTGTCCAGCCGTTGGGTCGTCATGGAGAGCTTGCAGAACCTCTGGACGCAATGCTGAGGGTACAACGAGGAGGTAGTTGGCTCGGAGAGGCGAAAAGTTCTTCTTTAGGAGAATGTCGTTTTGCAAGAAAAACGACGCCAATCCTCGCCTGAACACCTTCGGCACAGTGATGGTCTTGCCTTCCAGGTAGTCTACAAGGCTCCTTAGTTCCGGGTCGGCTCGCTGTTGTTCGGCGAAATCGTCGGCACTGATGGGTCCCAAGAAAGTGTCGTCATCCTGGTCGTCCTGTGGCGGCGGTTCGACGGGGGCGCGAGACAAGCAGTCGGCGTCAGAGTGCTTTCGGCCGGACTTGTAAACGACGGTGATGTCGAATGCTTGAAGTCTCAGACTCCATCGTGCGAGGCGACCTGAAGGATCCTTCAAGTTAGCTAGCCAACACAAGGCGTGGTGGTCGCTGACGACTTTGAAGGGCCTGCCATAGAGGTAGGGGCGAAACTTTGATGTAGCCCAGATGATGGCGAGGCACTCCTTTTCTGTTGTGGAATAATTTGCTTCCGCCTTCGATAGCGACCGGCTAGCGTAACTTACAACCCTTTCTAGTCCGTCAGTCCTCTGCACAAGCACGGCGCCGAGTCCTACGCTGCTTGCGTCGGTGTGGACTTCGGTATCGGCGTTTTCGTCGAAATGCGCAAGTATTGGCGGCGATTGCAGGCGTCGCTTCAGTTCTTCGAATGCTTCGACTTGCGGCGTCTCCCACTTGAACTCGACGTCGGCCTTCGTGAGATACGTCAGTGGCTCAGCGATCCGTGAAAAATTCTTGACGAAGCGCCTGTAATAGGCGCACAGTCCAAGAAATCTACGCACTGCCTTCTTGTCAGCGGGCGGAGGAAAGTTGGAGATGGCCGCAGTTTTCTGAGGGTCGGGGCGCACTCCAGACTTGTTGATGACGTGGCCCAAAAACAAGAGCTCCTCATATGCGAAGCGGCACTTTTCGGGCTTTAACGTGAGTCCGGAGGTTTTGATTGCTTGAAGAACTGTTCCAAGGCGCCGCAGGTGTTCTTCGAAGCTTGAGGAAAACACAACGACGTCGTCCAAATACACGAGGCAAGTCTGCCACTTCAAGCCTGCCAGTACTGTATCCATGACGCGTTGGAAAGTCGCAGGTGCCGAGCAAAGACCAAACGGCATGACCTTGAACTCGAACAGTCCGTCTGGTGTTATAAAGGCAGTCTTCTCCCGGTCTCTCTCGTCGACTTCGATTTGCCAGTAGCCGGTTTTGAGGTCCATCGACGAAAAATACTTTGCGTTGTAGAGTCGATCCAAGGCGTCGTCAATCCGTGGGAGGGGGTATACGTCCTTCTTCGTGATCTTGTTGAGGCGACGATAATCGACGCAGAAACGTAGGGTTCCATCCTTCTTCTTCACTAACACCACGGGGGACGCCCACGGACTCTTTGACGGCTGGATGATGTCGTCGCGTAGCATTTCGTCGACTTGTTGCTTTATGGCCTCGCGTTCGCGCGCCGAAACTCGGTACGGGCTCTGACGAAGTGGGCGGACATATTCGTCGGTTATGATGCGGTGCTTGGCGACAGGGGTTTGTCGAACTTTTGACGACGACGAGAAGCAGTCCTTGTACTGCAGGAGCAGAGCGTTTAGCTGTTCTTTCTTATGATTGGGAAGGTTCTGATTGACGTCGAAAGTCGGTTCAGGCACCACAGCCACCGCCGAAGGCGCACCAGAATCCGTGAATGCGAAAGCACTGCTGGCTTGTACTATTTCATCGATGCGGGCGACCGTGGTTCCTTTGTTAATGTGCTTATATTCGTGGCTGAAGTTCGTAAGCATCACTCTTGCTTTTCCTTCACATAGTTCAGCTATGCCTCTAGCGACGCAAATTTCACGGTCGAGCAGTAAGTGATGATCGCCCTCGACGACGCCCTCCATGTTTGCAGGCACTTCGGTACCGACGGAAATCATTACGCTGGAGCGAGGCGGAACAGTGACTTGTTCTTCAAGCACATTTAAGGCATGGTAACCGATGTTTGTATCCGGTGGTATCGCTTTGTGCGTTGAAAGCGTTATCGACTTGGACCTTAAGTCGATGACTGCACCGTGTTGGCTTAGAAAGTCCATGCCTAGAATGATATCCCTGGAGCATTGCTGCAGGATTACGAAGCTCGCGGGGTAAGTGCGGTTGTTAACCGTGACTCGTGCTGTGCAGATTCCAGCCGGCGTTATTACGTGGCCTCCCGCTGTCCGGATATCGGGTCCTTGCCAGGCAGTCTTCACTTTCTTCAACTTGGCGGCGAACGCGCCACTGAAGACGGAATAGTCGGCTCCAGTGTCGACGAGAGCGGTGACGTTATGGCCATCGATTAGTATGTCTAGGTCGGTAGACCGTCGTCTGGCGTTACGGTTAAGTCGTGGCGTCGGATCACGACTGCGTCGGCTTACTCTGCTGCTGCTACGTCGCGTCGGAAGGTCTTCTTTCAGCGGCGAAGTGTTGTCAAGGCTGTTGCTGGGCGGCGTACTGATATGTCGTCGTGATTATTCGCGAATCTTCTTCGTCGGCGGCGGAGGATCTTCGGAATTGCGTCGTACAGCAACCGCACCTCCATCGGTTGCTGTCTTTAGTTTCCCGGATAGGGGCTCACAGACCGGCCCCGGGCTGGGCCAGTGTATGGTCGGCGCTGCGGCGACAGGTAACGTCCTGGTGACGGTGAGCGTGAGGGTCGTCGTGGCTGCCACTGGGCTCCGGCGAGGTAGTCAGCGATGTCGCGTGGTCGCTCGCCAACCTGTGGACGTGGCGCGTTGACGGCGAACCCTCGTAGGCCCATCTCGCGGTATGGGCATCGGCGGTAGACATGGCCGGCTTCCCCGCAGTGATAGCAGAGCGGGCGGTGGTCGGGGGCGCGCCAAATGTCCGTCTTCCTCTGGTAGCTGCGCTGGGCGACGGGCGGGCGTGCTGGCGGCGGCGGCGGTGGACGACGGAACTGCGGCGTTACGGGGCCCTGGCGCGAGCGCGGAGGGGGGCCTTGACGACGGGCGACGGCGGCGTAGGTCATCGCTTGCGGCTGCGGTTGAGGCGATGCCGGAACTTCTGGCACTTCCAGTGACCGCTGAATCTCTTCTTTAACTATGTCAGCGATCGAAGTCACCTGAGGCTGCGACCTTGGGAATAATTTCTGCAGCTCTTCCCGTACAACCGCTCTGATCGTCTCGCGCAGGTCGTCGGCGCCTAGCGCTTGAGCTTCGGCGTAGTTTGTCAGTGCACGGCGGTTGTATTGCCTGGCTCGCATTTCAAGCGTCTTTTCGATCGTTGTGGCCTCCGAAACAAATTCTGCCACACTCTTGGGCGGGTTGCGCATCAATCCGGTGAATAGATGCTCTTTGACGCCCCGCATCAAGAACCGAACCTTCTTTTCTTCAGACATTTCGGGGTCGGCGTGGCGGAAGAGGCGAGTCATCTCCTCCGTGAAGATCGCGATGTTCTCGTTCGGCAATTGTACTCTGGTTTGCAAGAGAACCTCGGCCCTTTCCTTTCGTACGACACTCGTGAAGGTCCTCACGAAGTTCTCACGAAATAGGTCCCAAGTCACTAGAGTGCTCTCTCTGTTCTCAAACCAGGTCCGAGCAGCGTCATCCAAAGAAAAATAGACATGACGTAGCTTGTCGTCGTCGCTCCATTTGTTGAACGTCGCGGTCCTCTCGTATGTCTCAAGCCAGGTTTCCGGGTCTTCAGCCGATGATCCACGGAAGGTCGGTGGCTCCCGAGGTTGTTGCAGCAGGATGGGGGACGCTGGGGCTGCCATTGGGGTCGTTGACTTGGCCTTGATCGCTGTGGTCTTCTCGGGAAGAAGTCCGTACTCCGGCAGAAGTCCTTGCTGCCTGCGGCTAGCTCGCTGGTCCTTGGCGACGCTGGTGTTGTCCTCCGGTTTCGGGCTTGGATCGCGGCTTTGTGGGGGCGTTCGCTGCATGAACGCAATAGCACCTCCACCAGATGTCACGTAGTAGTGACGGTGAAGAAAACAGTCGTAAAACTGTGTGTGACGAAACTGATTCTTTATTGGGCGAACCTGTGCCCACAAAAGAAAGCTACACTCGAAGCACAACGATAGCGGCGAACACAGTCGGCGATCGTCGAAAATCTGATCAGCGGCGAAACGCGTCGGCTTTTATACCTGAGTCATCGAAGGTTCCAGATTAATCCCTGATGCCCGCGTGTCTTCCAGAAAGTTCTAGACAATTCGCGTCGGTCATACAATCAGATAACATAAGCGTCAGTGAAGACAGGCAACGGAAAGAAGCATCGATAACGTTCTAGAAACTTCCGATACAGGCGCGTCCTGCGCCGAGCGATCACGTTTAACGTTTGTGAGCCGGTGAAGAGCGGTCACCGGTAAAAGATAAAGAAGTACACGTGGCAATATCATATATATATATTTCATGACATTGTGGAAGAAACAGTCAAGATTAAAAAACCACTCTTCCGATCTCCATCTATTTTTCTTTCGGACTGTTTGTTTTTAGCGCTCATCAGTTATGTCAAGTACGCACCAACTAAGCCCTAAGAAATTCTTTTTTAAGCGAGAGCAGTATACAAAGGCCAAAGTACCGACGAACCAGCACATGCGATAAAGTTATACTTAAATAACTTTCTCTGTCTACACCAGCGGCTATCTGAAAAAAATGAGCTGCAGCATTCGGTCACGTACTTTGCGAGGACGGCACAGTCCTTGGCATCAGAGACGACGGCCCAGTGCGTATAGGACGGTGCCGCCTCAGCTGTCGCCTTCCTGGATCCGTATACAAACACTGCCGCCATGACGATGGTCAGGAGCACCATGAAGCAACAGCACCCGGCGCCAACGACGACGGCCAGCTGGCTGCCGCCACTGCGTCAAGCACGGCCAAAAAATAATACGAAAAAAAAAGGTTTTTTTTTTTGCGTGCTGATATGAGGCCCGCCGTAGTGGGGGACTAATTTGGACTACCTGGGGTTCTTCAACGTACACCTAAATCCAAGTACACGGGTGTTTTTGTATTTCGCCTCCATCGAAATGCGGCCGTCGTGGCCGGGATTCCATCTCGCGACCTCGTGCTTAGCAGCCCAAAACCATAGCCACTAAGCAACACGACGGGTAAGTCCGGCCAGGCTGGCAATATTTATTTCTTCACAAATACTGTAATCTTCTTCAGGCCTATACATAAAAGACCACGAGAGCTTAAATATGGATTTAACGAATCTTCCACAAATAAGTTCCTGCTGAGAAAAAGGGACACCGAGGAGAAACTGAGTGGCATCGGCTAACACTCTCACGGCTATATCTATGGTTCGCATAAATACCCAACATAGAGTGGATCGATTGATGGCCGTTACTGTAGCACAATTCGTAGTACAACGCGCGCGTAATGTGGGAGTTGTAGGTTCAGCTCCCACCGGCGACAAGTTATATTTTCCTCCAATTTCATTTTCCCCTTTTCTTCTATTTTCTACATTTCAATTTCAACCGCAGCTATTCCTTAGCTTGATTGCCAGTTGGCTTTATATGGTCGTTCTTGGGGAGAAGAATAAAAGCCACAGTACAACAATGATCATTATAAAAACAATAGCTAGGAGCTGCACATAAAGCACGCCTATGCATTGTACAATCGAATATAAAGATACGGCAACAGTGTTGTCCGCAAGTCGGTAATGAGGAACACTACAAATGTCCCATTGCAGCTGTCTTTAGTAAGCGAGAAGGACAAGAAATAACTCTCCCTGGCTGTAAACATGCGATAGTGGAGCCCAGGGGAATCCAGCAACGGCAAAGAAAGACACTGAAACAAAAGAGCGCGTGCATTTGTGAGGCATCGCCATTTGCTTTTTCTTCATGCACTTAAGACTACATCATAGCCGGGCGCAAGCTCAAAATGTCATTCTAAATGTGACAGCAAATCAACAGGTTCAATCCCAGCAATACCCTTTGGCGGGCTGTCCCACGTTTCAATGACATAAATTAGTACTTAAAAGTGTTACAGCATGAAAAAAGTAGGCGAGTGCATTTATCTTTTAGATATGGTCCGGATGTATCAGGCGTTCGTCGTTATATACAGTATATTTATGACACTATGAAGGGGAATAAAAATAAAAATAAATAAGCGTGCCTATTCACCTGTTGAGGACGTTTTCAAGAAAGTTTTCAAGATTTACACATTGTATTTTCTTTACTAACCAGACCATAGATGAAATTGTTCGAAAACATCTCACTGTGCCTGCTGGTTTCCTGCAAGAATAAATGGCTTTAACGTAACACGCACACACAGAGACACCGAAGCCGTGGCCTCGTGGTTGGGTATCAGCCTAAGGTGCGGCAAGTCGTGAATCGTGGGTTTAAAACCACGCTGCCACCAGCTACCCACTGGCTATCCAAATGGGCCCTGACCGGCAAAAGACTTTCTTTAGGGTTAAATTGTGTTGGAAAATGAGCCCGCACCATGCAATCCCGTTAAACCCTGTGGCCACAACAAAACCACGAAAGCACCTGGCCGAGCACCTGGCCGGAAGCGCACTTCTGCCTATTTTACCAGTAGGTACCCGGCAGCAGCTCTCGTCTGCCTCCCACAGCCACAACTGATGCTCTACGACAAGGCTGCCTGTGGTTGGACAAGAGAGGCCGCTTAGAGAACAAGCCACAAAAACTCTGTAGGGCCCCCTTTAGCTCCCACAAGTAGCCGAGCACAAAGCCGAGGTACATCTCTACCTAGTTAGAAAAACAGGTGGGATTCCGGCAGCACCAGGATTTGAACCCAGTGTTGTCTTCCCGTCGGTGACTGAGGCACAAGTCGTAGTTGAAGAGGGTGGTTTAATAGAATAACAATGGATTACATAGCCACACAGGCGAACTCACACGAGTATTGACACACGTCTTCATCCTTCACCGACCAGCCAACAACTGCTACGTGGGTACCAGGCTTGAAGTTCAGCAATGTGGAAAGTTGGGCGAGTTGGTGATTAATCATCGTACCTTATTGGTGAAGTTAAAGGTCACTGAGGGGCAACATTCATTCCGACATCAAAGGGCATTGTTCAAAGCATGGGTGCTCACCGCTTTACGATGACACTACAATTCTTTCGCACCATAAGGATCAGGTAACCAGGGAATTAGTGGAACCCTTTCACATTCACAACAGAAAAGAGGGTTGTATCAGTCTGCCACCTGTTCTTCTGAACCATAGTGAGGTCGCCTTCTTGGAAGGTCACTAGAATAAAGTTTTTAAAATTAAATCTGCTAGGGGTTTAACGATTAGGATAGGAATTACACAGCGTGTTAGATAAGTTACCTATATTTGACGACCGATTGTGCGCGGGTGTGCGTTTTTGAAGGTGCTGTTAATCTTGCCTTGCACATCTTTGACGTCGGAGGGTGCGCAGGTATATGAAGATGACGTGTTCGTTCTAAAATAAAGAAGTTGCGAGTGCGGCGGGTGTCGTATTTTCTTGTCTCTCGACATTGTCCTGGTCAGTACGCTGTTTCACCAATACGGTATGATGAACAGGCTTGACTTAGGCCCACAAGCGCACTACATAAAGAGCGCTTCCCGGGGAGGGCGCTAGCGACATGCTAACACCAGTAACTGTTGCAAACGAGGCGGATGCTCTACCATTATAGGCCGCCTCGCCTCACCTCGCCTCACCTCGCCTCACCTCGCCTCACTCACTCACTCACTCACTCACTCACTCACTCACTCACTCACTCACTCACTCACTCACTCACTCACTCACTCACTCACTCACTCACTCACTCACTCACTCACTCACTCACTCACTCACTCACTCACTCACTCACTCACTCACTCACTCACTCACTCACTCACTCACTCACTCACTCACTCAGTGTACCTGTTCTTTATCTGTCGCGGTGAATCGGTACCCGCCTGGGTGGGTGGGTCAGCGGCCGCTGGACGCGGGTACATCGTGTTGTACCACAGAGGCGCAGCGGCGTTGGGACAGTAGACGGACGTGGCCCGCGGCGGTTCAGCGTAATTGCTGGGCATCTGGCAGCCAGGTTGCGTTGACGGCGCCATGTAGGGCGGCGGGTAGGCCACTGGAAAGCCCTGTGCTGACGAGGCAGCATCGTAAGCCTGTCCCGGGTAGAGCTGCCTGAGACGCATTTTCACTTGCTTGCTCCCTATGTCACGGCGCGTACCCACTACCGGGGATTGGCCAATAAGCCGGCAGTTAAACGGGTGTGCGGAAATAAAACTTGAAAGAAAAAGTCACAGTTTCACCCTAAAGGCGAAGCATCCATTGCGATAGCAAATTAGTAGACAGCTATACGGAGCAGGGATAGTAGTTTTCTCGGCTGCTTAAACTTGGACCCATTTGCATACTAACTGAATTAACAAGCATGATGTCAGCGCGCACAAGCTAACATGAATAGATCAGACTGATGACCGCAGAAAAGCACTGTGAAAACGCTAGCGGGAGCAAGCAAAACGTCACCTCCCCTCCCTCCCTCCTATTGCCCCACGGCCCTTCACACCACCGAAGACGTCGCGTTTGCTCTCCGTGAACACACATTCACACGCACATACAGCACGCGGCGACGATTTTATCACCCTTGGACTTGATACGGAACCTCGCGGCGACGACGACGACTTCGGCGACTCAGACGGCAGAAATCCGCTTCGAGTGTCCATATATTTGCTATCGCAATAAAAGTATATGTCAGGGTAAAGTTGAAATTTTACAAGACATTAAAGCAGGCAAAGTAATTTTAGATACAGTTTTTTTTTCTATGGAAGAAAACGTGTGCTTTATCAGAGGATAGGAAAGTTGAAGGGAATAAAGCTTTCTTTGCCTCTTAACCGGACTTTCCGGGCACTGCTGCTGTGATCGTGTTGCTCGCGTGCGCTCGGGTTTCTTGCAACGCCATCAGATGGCACTCGCCTTAACGCATTCCGTGTAGAGTATTGGTGGGAAAAAAGCAGGGAAGAGATTGATACGACCTGATCTCTTACAGTGAAAGATGGCGGTACGGGGTGGATTTTTTGGAAGAAAAAAAAATAGGCGTGGCTTTGCTATCGCAAACACTAATGACCAGCGGAGCTGAGTGGGAAGCTTCAGCAAAGTTGTGCAAAGCTAGGTGAAGAAGAGCGTGGTTTAGCAGAGCGAGATCAAAGCTAAGCAAGGCGAGGTAGGAATCTTCATTTCATCGTCGACGCTTGGCCTCCGCTTCTCTTGCTTGAACACCTGCCCCTTCTCTTCGGCGACGATTGGCTTCAACTTCCCTTGCCCTTTGCTCGGGATCGGCTTTCCGTTTCCTAGCACGCTCACGAGCCGCTTCTCTACAGGGTTCCAATCGAGCGGCTTCTTCTTCGGAGTTCTAGCGGTCGGCTTCGCCATAGCGCTACGTTGAGAAAGTCCAGGGCGAGAAAGAGGCCCGCCGATGTGAGAGTGCGTCTATTACTAGGGGGTGCTGACGTCATTAATAACGTCATACCACGTGCGCTCGGCGTGGCTGTTCATTGGCGCCGCTCCCGCTCAACTCCGCCCTGCCACCCGTGCCGCCGGTCCTGCTTCCCACTCACCTCCCTCCTCCCCCTCGCCACACTCTCTTCCCTCTCGTGAGCTTTCCCTCTCGCTATACACTTGCTTCTCTCCAACTTGGCTATGCTGCGAACATCGCTGCGCACGGATCAAACTCGACTTCAACAGCTCCGCTTGATTGGATCAAGCAGGCTGGGTGACTGTTTGTCACCGCCCAGTTTCGGGGGTGATGCCATTGGATCAGCATCATCGTCATCACTGTGCAAGTATCAGTACCTGAAAAGCGTGAACACAGAGTGGAGGAGGAGGTCGGGAAAGTTGGCGGCCAAGTATAGGGTAATTAAATGTGCGCATAGACCACCAGGAGTCATCGGAAAGAGGGTGAGGGAGGCAGAGACGGTGAGTTGGATGCAAGGACGGGAAGAAGGAGGACCCCGGAGATTACCATGAATGAAAAGAAAGAAATTGGAACGGAAAACCTGTGCGATAAAGCAAAGGGCAGTGCCTTGCTATTTGAGGCTCGAGCTGGTTGTATACGGACAAAAGCATGCTGGAGCAGGTATTCGCAACTAGATGAGGAATGTGTATGCTGCAGCAAAAATCCGGAGACCACTCAGCACATACTAATGCAATGCGAAGGGATTCACTCAGTGAGACCCGTAGGTAACGTAAACCTTCCAGAAGCGCTTCGATTTAGAGTGGACGGAAGCATCAACCGGTCGGCAGCCAACATGAGCACGAGACGTTTGGAGTAATGGTGGAGAGGGATCGGGGAAGAGATTGACACGACCGGATCCGTTGATGGCACCATGCAGGGGTGGCGGCGCAAGGTGGGTAGGGAAGTTTTGAGGAATAGAAAAAAGATTAAAAAGTTGTACGCAAAAAATGATAGATTGAAAGGCATATATGGGATGCCTGAGTAACTCTAGCAGGCTAGACCGTAGAGGTTTGGGCTAGTCGGTACATACTCGAAAGGGAAACAGTGCGAAAAAACACAAGAAGACAAGAAGGGAGACACACACCAGCGCTGCTGACGACTGAATTCTTTATTCAGAAAGGAACACATATATACCAAAAAAGAAAGAAAAGGAGGGTATATCACTGCGCATGGGCAAAAAATAGACACTGATTAGATTTGGATTTCCCGCGAATTATGACGGTTCCGGAGATATGTTAGTTCTGCCTCAGACAAGGCCACAGATGGAGTGCTGACGCAAGACGCACCATTCCTTGCAATGGCAGCAGCCTCAAAGATTTATCGGGCACACGCGTCATGGTAGCGTCTGCGGATCATGCACTGCGAAAAGTCAAGTCCCGGATTACGGCACAGATCACAAACACTGTAGTGCAAGGCCAAGTTGCTGCCAGGACAGACTGGTCGTTGCCTAAACGATCGCTTAAGAGAGCATGCCTACAGTCTTTGCTCTGGTACTGGCAGCATATATATGCTGCCTTCAATCTAGCACATTTATTTTACGTTTGCTTCATGTTTTTTTTCTTCGTGAAATACGTACAGTTGTGGACGTTCTAATTCATTTTGGCTGGTCCAAGACGGCTACAAAACGTCTTGTGTTCAGTGGGTATAGACCATTTAAATGTCCGTGCAGCCAGGTTCGTTCACATATGTGGAAAGTGTTGATTCCGAGCTTACATTACTACCCAAGCATACGTAATGCACAGGATGACGCCAATTTACACGATGAATAAACCGATTTCCGCAGATTGACGTTCGCGGAAAAAACGGTAAGCCTATATCTCACTGAACACAAGACGTTTTGTAGCCGTCTTGGACCAGCCAAAATGAACTAGAACGTCTAAAACTATTCAAGACGGCTACAGGATGTCTTTATATGTATGTCTTGAAGACGTCTTGCGACGGACGTCCTGAAGGCATCTTGTTAAGCTGTTTTGGGCTATCATCTTGCTAACACGGCTAGAAAACGTTTTGTAAAAACGTCTCGAAGATATCTGTGCGGATCCTTATACAGATATATGTATAAAATATGCATTTCAGTTCTTTCCGCTGCTTTATACGGTTATATATCTAGCACCCATACTGGTCACACAGCCTGTACTTAAAAACATGTACACTCGGCGACAAAATATTGCGGGGCACGCGAGCGCGTGGCGAAACGGTCCTCCTCGCCTACTGGCGCCGCACCCCTGGTGTCGAGACCGACGCTTGCGTGCATGCGCGTCCCTCCGTTACTGCAAGCGTGCATGTTTCTGCGCTTCTTCCTTGTGCGCCGGCGATATCCGAGTGCAGCCGCGAGGGGCCCCACTTGCGATTGGCGCTGTGGTGGCTTCGACGGGTAAAAGTAAATGAAGCGTGAGCTGGCGTGCGCCACACCGGTCGCTTTTTGTCGAGTCACGAGCGCGAATGCGTATCGCCGGTCGCGAACGCAACAAGTCTTTTTTTTCTGCACTGCGCCTTTTCATGGCCAATGATCGTTCCTTATTTCTTTTCACGAACGAGACGTTCTCCCACCGAAGAGCGAGGCAGAAAAGACGCTCTATTGAAAGAGCCAGGCAAGATAAAAGGAACTTTTTATTTCCGTTATATCAACAAAGTTTTGCCCGTCGAAGCTGCCACAGCGCCAATCGCAAGAGGGGCTCCTCGCGGCTGCACTCGGATATCGCCGGCGCGCAAGGAAGAAGCGCAGAAACATGCACGCTTGCAGTAACGGAGGGACGCGCATGCGCGCAAGCGTCGGTCTCGACACCAGGGGTGCGGCGCCAGTAGGCGAGGAGGACCGTTTCGCCACGCGCTCGCGTGCCCCGCAATATTTTGTCGCCGAGTGTACATGCACTGCATTTCCTTTGGTCTGTCATTTTACCATCCTGTAAGGTGTACATTTCCATTAGCTGCACATGTGTCGTTGCGCTGTACGTCCAGTCGCTACGTCTATACGTATTTCACGAAGAAAAAAAAAAAACATGAAGCAAACGTAAAAAAAGTGTGCTAGATTGAAGGCACCATATATACATGCAAGACCTAAGGCCTTTAACCACGTTAATTGAGAAAACAGAAAAAGTGACAAATAAATCCCAGGGTTGTACGCGCCTAAACTATGAAGGAGACCCTAGGGGGAGACTCAGGATTAATTCTGACCACCTGGGATCTTTAAGATACACATCAACCTAAGTACACGATTGTTCTTGCGTTTCGATCCTATCGTAACCACGATCTCGAGCCCAGCAGCGCGATGCTATAGCCACTTATAGCTACCGTGGCGGGTAACAGAAAAACGTGTGCCTATGCTGAGCAGCTGCGCAAATTTAGTGTGAGCGTTAGTTTCAGATAGATGAATAGGTGAGTCCGATGATATATTTTTGTGGCAGAAGATCGCTCGGGTTTTTACCTGTGCGGTTTTCTGCAGGCTGTCACAATCGGCGTTTTTCGCACGATGCTAGTTGAACCTCCATGCTAACGCGTTATTTGACAGTTTTTCGCTCCTATCAAAATCTGCACATTGAGCTGCATCACAATTCCACTGTCAGCTGTTCAATCAAGTAGTAAAAAACTATAGTATTGCAAGTTCATCAATTCTTTATAACGCTTTTCACCGTCGTGTACTCCGAAGTTGTGAGACTGAATCGTTCATTTCATCGCTCTTTCAAATTAAATACCTATATAGAGCCGCGTATACTGCATCTATTTTGTCTGCTTTGGACGTGTTATTAGGTCCACATTACAAAATTGCGATATCGTTTAGTATTGCTATGTCGCAGAGTTTTAAACTTGATACTTTGAATTTTTCGAGACTCTTTCGAAAGCCAGCGCCGACATTAAATCAACATCTGCTTCCAGCCCATACTTGCATTACACTTTATTTTAAATGCAAAAAAAAAAACGTCATCGAAACCGGTGTAAATCGGTGAAATCGAACGCGGTTGAATAACTTGCACGCTGCGACACCAACAATGTTCGTCGTGTGTGAGCAGCACGTGGTACACACAGGGAGGCGTGGCCTCTGAACCGGCGCAATCTCCGAGGCCACGCCTGTAGCTGCACTAACTAGCCTGCGCGGTGCCGCAGTGAGAGGAATTGCGATGACGATCTAGAGTCTGCTTATGCGCAACTACGCGTACAAGGACCAGTGTTCGACGGTGGATTCAACGCAAACACGTAAACGTTTTAAACATCGGCAACGAATGTGTGCTCTACTCTGCGGAAACCAGAAGCGAGCCTGCGAGGGTCGGGCATTTCTTTCTTAGGAGAAAACTGAAGTTTGGTGTATCTATTGGCAGGGTCATTTTACTTCGTTGAAACGAGGTTATAAAAACATGGATACCTTCGGAGATTTCAGCGGGAATGTCATTTTGTTGTATACAATAATTTGTTATATCCCATTTCGTTATAACGAAGTTTCCCTGTAACGTATTTGTTAATCTTTTGTCTTACCTTCTAATTGCAGGTGCGAAATCTGAGGTCAAGCATCATTGGAACACGCTGAACTTTCTGCGGGTGCATCGTGAAGTGTCCAATTGTTTCTGCGGGTGAATCGTGTTTCTGCGGGTGAATCGTGAAGTGTCCAATTTGTTATAGCAGCCAGCCACAATGCAAAACTCTAGGAGGTGCATTAGAAACATTTTGCTTATGTAGTGGCGTGTTACTGATTTATTAAAAAATTCTTTGAAACCTTTGACCACTTTAGCGCTTGATTTGTGTGAACAATCATGCTTTATGTTAAGCGTACGTGGCTTTGACACGTGTTTATCGCTTTTGTGGCTTTGCCAATATTTCAGTGTTGCTATGGTGGGTTGTAAGAAATGGGTCATAGGGATTGGTGCTGTCGGTAAAGCCAACCTTTTTTCAATATTGCGAGGAATACGAACATCCTCATTAATTTCTCTGTGTAGCATATAAGAGGGAGGCACTCAATTCCTTTATAATGAATGCTATAATGGAAGGGTGTATCTAAATTCTTGTGCGTGCCAAACATCCATGCAAGGAAAGCGTCTGTAATAGTGTTGCAGGAGGCTTTCATATTATTCCATCTGCAAATGTAGATCAGTGTTGACAAGGTAAATAAAATGATATTGGGTCTTCCCGGACCATAATGGGCAGTGTATGCCGTTTCTAGCAAGATCACTGAAGCTAATCATTTCGTTGGATAGTTGACATCGGAAGAAGACACACCATCTGGATTGTAATAGGACGTAATTTTAGCTTCTAGAGACTATTTAAAATGTGCTAGTGCTTCCCTTAGCTCACAATAGATTAGGTGTTGAACTAAAGTTTAGAGAGGTCAAGTCCGTTGTACTTTATATAGTATGTATATATTCACAGTCACCATGTTTATTGCTTATTTGTTTCTTCAATTTTTTCCCCACAAAGTGAAGATTGGTAACTTAATGGAATACATTCTGTGTTGAAATAACCTACGTCGTGTTCAGATTTCACGTCCTCTGCACTTTAGACTAAGTATATGTACACTCACTATATATTGTAAATACTGTAAACCAATTTAGGGCTTAATTAGATAAATACGAGCGGCTAGAAAAGGTCATGCCTTAGTTGGCCAGTAGATGTTTAAAGCATTTAAAACGTTTTCAAGACATCCTCAAAACGTCGAGCAGAACGTTTTGTAGCCGTTTTCAAAACGTTCCCAAGAAGCCTTGCAAGACGTCTTCTAGCCATCTTTAAGACGTCTACCAGACGTCTTGCAAAACGTCTGAAATCCCAAATTTGGCGGTGCATTAGATGGTCTTAGAGACGGCTACAAGACGTTTTAAGCCGCCCGACAAAATATTGGTAAGATGTCTTGAAGTTCTCAATATCTTCCCAAACCTCTGCAAGACGTCTTGTAAACGTTTAAAATGGTTTTCAAGACGCCTTGCTTATCTTGTCAAGACGTCTTGAAGACGGCTTCTAGACCAATGTGTGTTCAGTGGGATAGGCTTACCTTTTTTCCCGCGAAAGTCAATCTGCGGACGTTGGATTATTCGTCATGTAAATCAGTGTCAGCAAGTGCACAAGCATGCATGGAGAGTAATGTAAGCGCCGAACCAACAATTTCCCGATTTGTGAACGAACCTGGCTGCGCAAAAAATCCAATGGGCTATATATAGGCTTACCGTTTTTTTCGCGAACGTCAATCTGCGGAAGTCGGTTTATTCATCGTGTAAATCGGCGTCATCATGTGCATACGTATGCTTGGGTAGTAATGTAAGCGCCGAATCAACACTTTCCACATATGTGAATGAACCTTTCTGCACGGACATTTCAATGGTCTATAGGCTTACCTTTTTTCCCGCGAAAGTCAATCTGCGGATGTTGGATTATTCGTCGTGTAAATCAGCGTCAGCAAGTACACAAGAATGCATGGGGAGTAATGTAAGCGCCGAACCAACACTTTCCAGATTTGTAAATAAACCTGGCTGCGCAAAAAATTCAATGGGCTATATAGGCTTACCGCTTTTTCCGCGAACGTCAATCCGCGGAAATCGGTTTATTCATCGTGTAAATCAGCGTCATCAGTGTTCATACGTATGCTTGGGTAGTAATGTAAGCGCCGAAACAACACTTTCCACATATGTGAATGAACCTGGCTGCATGGACATTTCAATGGTCTATAGGCTTACCTTTTTTCCCGCGAAAGTCAATCTGCGGACGTTGGATTATTCGTCGTGTAAATCAGCGTCAGCAAGTGCACAAGCATGCATGGGGAGTAATGCAAGCGCCGAACCAACAATTTCCAGATTTGTGAATGGACCTGGCTGGGCGGAAAATTCAATGGGCTATAGGCTTACCGTTTTCTCCGCAAAAGTCAATCTGCCCATATGGGTTTACTTGGCGTGTAAATCGGCGTCAGTAAGTGCATAAGCATGCATGGGGAGCAATGTAAGCGCCGAACCAACGCTTTCCAGATTTGTGAATGGACCTGGCTGGGCGGAAAATTCAATGGGCTATAGGCTTACCGTTTTCTCCGCAAAAGTCAATCTGCCCATATGGGTTTACTTGGCGTGTAAATCGGCGTCAGTAAGTGCATAAGCATGCATGGGGAGCAATGTAAGCGCCGAACCAACGCTTTCCAGATTTGTGAATGGACCTGGCTGGGCGGAAAATTCAATGGGCTATAGGCTTACCGTTTTCTCCGCAAAAGTCAATCTGCCCATATGGGTTTACTTGGCGTGTAAATCGGCGTCAGTAAGTGCATAAGCATGCATGGGGAGCAATGTAAGCGCCGAACCAACGCTTTCCAGATTTGTGAATGGACCTGGCTGGGCGGAAAATTCAATGGGCTATAGGCTTACCGTTTTCTCCGCAAAAGTCAATCTGCCCATATGGGTTTACTTGGCGTGTAAATCGGCGTCAGTAAGTGCATAAGCATGCATGGGGAGCAATGTAAGCGCCGAACCAACGCTTTCCAGATTTGTGAATGGACCTGGCTGGGCGGAAAATTCAATGGGCTATAGGCTTACCGTTTTCTCCGCAAAAGTCAATCTGCCCATATGGGTTTACTTGGCGTGTAAATCGGCGTCAGTAAGTGCATAAGCATGCATGGGGAGCAATGTAAGCGCCGAACCAACGCTTTCCAGATTTGTGAATGGACCTGGCTGGGCGGAAAATTCAATGGGCTATAGGCTTACCGTTTTCTCCGCAAAAGTCAATCTGCCCATATGGGTTTACTTGGCGTGTAAATCGGCGTCAGTAAGTGCATAAGCATGCATGGGGAGCAATGTAAGCGCCGAACCAACGCTTTCCAGATTTGTGAATGGACCTGGCTGGGCGGAAAATTCAATGGGCTATAGGCTTACCGTTTTCTCCGCAAAAGTCAATCTGCCCATATGGGTTTACTTGGCGTGTAAATCGGCGTCAGTAAGTGCATAAGCATGCATGGGGAGCAATGTAAGCGCCGAACCAACGCTTTCCAGATTTGTGAATGGACCTGGCTGGGCGGAAAATTCAATGGGCTATAGGCTTACCGTTTTCTCCGCAAAAGTCAATCTGCCCATATGGGTTTACTTGGCGTGTAAATCGGCGTCAGTAAGTGCATAAGCATGCATGGGGAGCAATGTAAGCGCCGAACCAACGCTTTCCAGATTTGTGAATGGACCTGGCTGGGCGGAAAATTCAATGGGCTATAGGCTTACCGTTTTCTCCGCAAAAGTCAATCTGCCCATATGGGTTTACTTGGCGTGTAAATCGGCGTCAGTAAGTGCATAAGCATGCATGGGGAGCAATGTAAGCGCCGAACCAACGCTTTCCAGATTTGTGAATGGACCTGGCTGGGCGGAAAATTCAATGGGCTATAGGCTTACCGTTTTCTCCGCAAAAGTCAATCTGCCCATATGGGTTTACTTGGCGTGTAAATCGGCGTCAGTAAGTGCATAAGCATGCATGGGGAGCAATGTAAGCGCCGAACCAACGCTTTCCAGATTTGTGAATGGACCTGGCTGGGCGGAAAATTCAATGGGCTATAGGCTTACCGTTTTCTCCGCAAAAGTCAATCTGCCCATATGGGTTTACTTGGCGTGTAAATCGGCGTCAGTAAGTGCATAAGCATGCATGGGGAGCAATGTAAGCGCCGAACCAACGCTTTCCAGATTTGTGAATGGACCTGGCTGGGCGGAAAATTCAATGGGCTATAGGCTTACCGTTTTCTCCGCAAAAGTCAATCTGCCCATATGGGTTTACTTGGCGTGTAAATCGGCGTCAGTAAGTGCATAAGCATGCATGGGGAGCAATGTAAGCGCCGAACCAACGCTTTCCAGATTTGTGAATGGACCTGGCTGGGCGGAAAATTCAATGGGCTATAGGCTTACCGTTTTCTCCGCAAAAGTCAATCTGCCCATATGGGTTTACTTGGCGTGTAAATCGGCGTCAGTAAGTGCATAAGCATGCATGGGGAGCAATGTAAGCGCCGAACCAACGCTTTCCAGATTTGTGAATGGACCTGGCTGGGCGGAAAATTCAATGGGCTATAGGCTTACCGTTTTCTCCGCAAAAGTCAATCTGCCCATATGGGTTTACTTGGCGTGTAAATCGGCGTCAGTAAGTGCATAAGCATGCATGGGGAGCAATGTAAGCGCCGAACCAACGCTTTCCAGATTTGTGAATGGACCTGGCTGGGCGGAAAATTCAATGGGCTATAGGCTTACCGTTTTCTCCGCAAAAGTCAATCTGCCCATATGGGTTTACTTGGCGTGTAAATCGGCGTCAGTAAGTGCATAAGCATGCATGGGGAGCAATGTAAGCGCCGAACCAACGCTTTCCAGATTTGTGAATGGACCTGGCTGGGCGGAAAATTCAATGGGCTATAGGCTTACCGTTTTCTCCGCAAAAGTCAATCTGCCCATATGGGTTTACTTGGCGTGTAAATCGGCGTCAGTAAGTGCATAAGCATGCATGGGGAGCAATGTAAGCGCCGAACCAACGCTTTCCAGATTTGTGAATGGACCTGGCTGGGCGGAAAATTCAATGGGCTATAGGCTTACCGTTTTCTCCGCAAAAGTCAATCTGCCCATATGGGTTTACTTGGCGTGTAAATCGGCGTCAGTAAGTGCATAAGCATGCATGGGGAGCAATGTAAGCGCCGAACCAACGCTTTCCAGATTTGTGAATGGACCTGGCTGGGCGGAAAATTCAATGGGCTATAGGCTTACCGTTTTCTCCGCAAAAGTCAATCTGCCCATATGGGTTTACTTGGCGTGTAAATCGGCGTCAGTAAGTGCATAAGCATGCATGGGGAGCAATGTAAGCGCCGAACCAACGCTTTCCAGATTTGTGAATGGACCTGGCTGGGCGGAAAATTCAATGGGCTATAGGCTTACCGTTTTCTCCGCAAAAGTCAATCTGCCCATATGGGTTTACTTGGCGTGTAAATCTTCGTCAGTAAGTGCATAAGCATGCATGGGGAGCAATGTAAGCGCCGAACCAACGCTTTCCAGATTTGTGAATGGACCTGGCTGGGCGGAAAATTCAATGGGCTATAGGCTTACCGTTTTCTCCGCAAAAGTCAATCTGCCCATATGGGTTTACTTGGCGTGTAAATCGGCGTCAGTAAGTGCATAAGCATGCATGGGGAGCAATGTAAGCGCCGAACCAACGCTTTCCAGATTTGTGAATGGACCTGGCTGGGCGGAAAATTCAATGGGCTATAGGCTTACCGTTTTCTCTGCAAAAGTCAATCTGCGCATATCGCTTTATTCGCCGTGTTAATCGGTGTCGGCAAGTGAAGATCCAAAATAAAATTTGAGCGGCGCGGCACGGCGACGTTGAGTAGGCGCAGCGTTGTGGGCACACCCCACTCCACCCTTGGCAGTGCAAATCATTGAAGAAGCAGCGGAATCACCGGGAACGGTATGTTTGCTTGCTAATAACTCCGCTTTTGCTAAGCGCATTGACGAACTTTTTGCGGGAGAGTATTTCTGTAATAGTTGAGCTCCAAATGTATTTGTCGACTGCGATAAAAATTGTTCAGGGCCTTTTTAAAGGGCCCCTCACCAGGCCACATAAAAAGTTTTGGTTATTCGCTCGAAGTTGTTACGTGTCCTTCAAGCAACGTTCTATAGCAAGAATTTTCAAATTAATTTAATAATAGAAGAGGTAGAAATAATTTAAGTGCCGCGAGCCCAGGATTTCAGGATGCGGGTGTCACCGCTTATATTTATACACTCTACACTTGCCGCATCTAACCCCCGCTAGCGAAATTCCTTGCCTGCGTTCTCCCATGTTGGAGCCGGAGGGCCACGGGACGAATACGTCACGGGCCCTGGCTTCTTTTTCCCTCACTCTCGCATTTTTGCTGAGTGGCACATTTTCGGTGATGGTCTCGAGTGCGAGCTGCTGCGTTTGCCTCGCTATGCGCCGCGGGCGATTTTGCGCGCTCTGCACGAGAACACCTTATCAGTGAGCGCCACAATCACGAGCATTGAGGCAGATGCAAGAGGATGAACGAGCATTATCGCGGCGCAGGAACAAGGTAGAAAATGACATAGTTTTTTTCTCTGCGCGCACGACAGAACGACGTGGGACGAAGCAGACGAAACGGAAGTACATCACTCTTGCTACGGTATAAAGTAAAACAAGAACACGCTGACATTGGGTTTGTATGTTTTATTATTGCTCTAAACCTTCATTAGTCTATTTAAGCCACAGATATAACAAATAACTGATGTTGCCTTGAATAATAATCCAAGTCACGTGTCACTGTGAGTGACATCACAGCACTGCCATGTACGTTGGTGCACTTGCAGATTGACGTCTACTCTCCGGCTGGGAGTGCGGCGACCGCGATGAGAAGGGAAAACGGCGTTTTGTTTGAAATTTAAGCTTTCCTGCTGCGCGTAGGGATGTAATACCAGGGTCCTTCAATATTGGTAACACTTAGCAGACACGATCCTTAGCGTGCATTGTGTGCACTGCGCTTGTCAGCTCAAAATGGGCAGGCCTGGTGAGAGGCCCCTTAAAGAGATACGGACACAAAAGTTGGCGAGTGGTTATTGCGTCGGAACAAAAGTTGAACTGTCGAAAATGACGAATACAACAAGCTGCTTTGAAAAAAAGAACGAGAAACATCTTTTTTTTTGCGATTTTCTGTTGCACCTTGCCTCCAAGCGGCCGTCGGCAGAAGCTGAAGTTTGACGTCATGACACCCACCCGCAGCCTAGGTCGGCCACAGCCGTCGCAGTGTTTCCGGGTGGTGTCGGTCCCTTGCAGCGTTTCTTTCGCCTTTTTGGCGATCTTCGCACGTGGTCCGTCTGAAAAATTATCCCCGTCGGCGCTCCACGCAGGCGGTGCGTCTTACATGCGCCTTCCCGCGGTCGTCGCTCGGTATTGACGCGTTTGTCGCGGCGGAAGGATATGCCCAGACATTGCTCTTATAACAGCATCGTCGGTCGTGACACGCCGTCACACACGTTTCCCAGAGACGAGAAGGTGCGTAAACTCTGGATACCTGCTGTAAAACAAAGGAGCCTTCGCAGTAGAAGGGCGGGAAGCGGAAGTTTATTGCCCGAAGGACAGTAACGACGCGTCCATACTGGCCGTTCGAATCAGTCCAGAAGCGCCAGATCTCGAGCGAGCCGCTCGCGCTGAGCGCGCTAGTCGCCGTCGTCGTCCTCTTCCGCTAATATTTAACATGCTCCGGGGCCTGAGGTGGCGAGTTTTAAAAGGTACAATTTCTGCACAGGTCGGATCATCTGTGAGCCACTGGGTATTTTAACTTTACATGCACGGACGTTGCCATCTTTACTTTGGATGTAGTCACTTACTACACCAGTCTTCCAGAACATTCTGGGAGCTTTGTCTTCGTGAATAATCACAACATCACCTTTACTGATGCTATAAGCTTTTGATGCTTTCCTCAAGTGAACGCTTCGAAGTGTCAGTAGATATTCACGAAGCCATCGCTTCCACAGTTGTTCCATTATTAGCTGCCTGTGGACCCACAAACTGAGCAGCTCAGTCTTTCTTTCTCCCTGTTCATCCGACGTTTTAGGATTAAACAAGAGACGGCTGCCTAACAAAAAATGAGACGGGGTTAGAATGTCTGGGTCTTTAGGAGAAGAGAAAATGAAAGTTATGGGTCTGGAATTCACAACGGCTTCTGTTTCAGTCAGCAAAGTGCTCAGTTGTTGTAGGTCAACAGACGCCCTTCCCAATGACTTGCGAAGGCACATCTTCACAATCCTAACTAACCGCTCCCAAAAACCACCCCACCAAGGAGCTCTCTCTGCAATAAATTTCCAAATTATACCGTGGGTAGAGCAATACTGGCTGACTTCCTCTTTCCTCAACAACTGGTGCATGCTATCTAGCTCACGTGCAGCTTTCTTAAATGTAGTAGCGTTGTCTGAGTAAACTACTCGCGGTGTTAAACGTCTTGCACAAAATATTTTGAAGGCCATGAGGAAAGCGTTTGTAATAAGTCCAACCACATGCTCAAGGTGAATTGCTCTAACTGCTGCACCCGTGAACAGCACTATGTACACTTTAACGTCACTGCAACCTTTCACAAAAACTGGCCCTGCAAAGTCAACTTCCGTAACCTCAAAGGGGCGCGAATTGCACACACGATCACTGGGAAGAGGGGCTGCTGGTGCACTCGCAGCTTTGAGTCGGAAACGAGCACAAATCACACATTTTCGGAGCACTCTCTTCACTGCTTGTCGCACTCTGGGCACCCAGAACCGGGCGCGAAGTTCATTTAATGTGTCACCGACACCGTCGTGGAGCACAGTTTTGTGAGCTTGCAAAATGACGAGTCGCGTGACCGGGCGTTTGCACGGCAGCAGCACAGGCGTCTTTTCGTTGTATGTGACATCGGCGTTCTGAAGGCGAGTTCTAATCCTCATGACGCCCTTTTCGTCGATAAAGGGATGCAGGTCTCTTATGGGCGACGTCTTGTCGAGGTCTTGTCCCACTTCATGTTGGGCTCTCTCTTTGGCATAGGTATCTGTCTGCATTTGCTTGAACCAGATGTTCTTAGCTTCTTGAACTTCGGTAGATGTAAATGATCCTTCTGTATGCGACGTTGGCGATCTACAGTTGTCCACGAAGCGTTTTACCCATGCTGTCACTCTTGCCATTCGTAACCAAGAACTAAATCGTTCGGCACTGAAAAGTGGTTCTCTTATCAAGCTCACCAGTACAGGAACGTTTGTTTGTAACTCGGAAGAAACTTGTTCGTCTTCCGGTCCAGAATCTTGAGCGTCAGATGTCGTTGGCCAACTATTTGCCGCACGTAGACGCCATTTAGGTCTTTTCCACCACAGCTGGCTATTTCGAAGGTTTGTGAGCGAAAGCCCACGCGTCAACAGATCAGCCGGGCTTTGTGTTCCCGGGTTTCGGCACCAGAAAATGTAAAACGAAGGAGCCTTCGCAGTAGAAGGGCGGGAAGCGGAAGTTTATTGCCCGAAGGACAGTAACAACGCGTCCACACTGGCCGTTCGAATCAGTCCAGAAGCGCCAGATCTCGAGCGAGCCGCTCGCGCTGAGCGCGCTAGTCGCCGTCGTCGTCCTCTTCCGCTAATATTTAACAACTGCCTATTAGAGAGCTTTAGCTTGTCCTGTAATCGGGTAAACGTGGGCGTTGGAGCGTTCGCGCGGAACCGTAAACGTGAGCGGCCTGTATGGTGCTTCCATCTGGTAGCGCAGAGCTCAAACAGACAAAAACAGCTAATATTACAGTAACCAAGTGTATTCTACTTCGCTGCTGGTGTAAATCTTCGGCAGCAACACGATTACGCCACTGCCAAAAATTTACGCCAGGAAATGACCAATAATTTTTGCATAAGTGTCTGGTGCAGAGCGAAATCTTCGCGCTACGGTTCGCGAAAACCTGACCGGCACTTCCACAGCCGCCTGCTCTTCTTCGTCACTTGAGGCGGAAGGCTCGTAACTGTAAGCGGTGATATTTCTTGCCAAGTTGTAATGGTCCTCGTCTTCAGACGTGTACTCATCGCTGGTAGACGCACCAGAACTCTAAACCATGCTCGCAATGGCGGCGTCGGCGCGCTTCGAATGACCGCAGCCGGCCGGCTGGCTATCCGACGAGGGTGTCGTGACGTCACGCCTTTCAACTCCCGCGGGTCGGGCGGCGAGGCGCGCGCTCACAAAAACGCCAAAAATAAAGCCATCGGCTCAAAAATGAGCTGACTACTTCTTTTCGGTGTAATCACACACTGAGGATTCATTTTCAGCATTTTCGTAATATTTTCAGATTTTGTGTCCGTATCCGTTTAAGTGCGCAATAGTAAGCAAGCGCGCAGCAATAAATTTCTTGCGGGCTGTGTGCAAAGAGCTGCGACAAGCTTGTGTTGTGGAATCTGTGTTTTAAAACGGCGTGACATCTGCAAAGGCATCGGTATGATAGCAAATGGTTTTTTTATGAATAATTTATGTAAGCTTCAGTTGCCGGCGCATATTTCGAAAGACTGTCGTGCTCATTACATTTTTCTCGATAATTTGCGTAGATCTGACGATATCATACAGAACGAGAGAAACGCAAACAACAACAACAACAAACACCATATCATACTTACCACTGAAGCAGCGTTGCTGTCTGATTATTAGTCTATTAGGATGAACACAAAGAAGATGAATGGATCAGCTGCAGCCTGGTGCTTGACGTTCATCATAGATATGACAAACAATTTATAAACTAAGAAAATATTCCGTTTACATAAAAATAACAGAGGCTGCAATTTATTCGTTCAGTGCACATATAACTGTTATCGGCGTGCCTGCTGTTAGCGGTTGCGCCAGTGTATCAGTTCAATGTCTATCACAGACGCACACAAAGAAATAAATAAAAAATAAAAACGTGGATCAAAAAAGTACGAAGCGCTCAAAGATGAAAGAGAGCATATCTCAAGCAACTGTTACTACAGACGTGACACGAAACCTCATAAGCTTTGCCCTAATTAAAGCAACCACGCATTTTAATTATTACCGCTTTGTTCGTACCTAACCTTCACCGCACCTAACCAGGATGAGTATGTGCTGGACATTTCAACGAGTCGGCGTCTTGTTTGTAGCACTTGGATCTCCTACAACGATGGGTATTGAGCAGTTACCTAAACTGATTAGCTTAGTTCTTCTTTGTAATAGTTTCCACTAACCGGGATGAAGCAATTGTACTTTGTCCGCTGCCCGAGTGGTGTATTTAACTCCTGTCACTCATTCCACTAAGACGTCTAGGGTCGCCTGAAATCCGCCTGTGTGCTACGACGTACCTCTTGGCTCTTGAACCACGAGACAAAAAAACACTTTTTAAGCAGTTGTGTCGATCTGCCAGTGAGGTCTATTAAGATAAGTTCTATTCCTACAAATGAAAGTGTTTGATTTAGCCCATTATATTTTTTGTTGCAAATGCTTTCTGGTTGAACACATACTTACGATGAATTTGGCAGACGAAAGACGTTCCGACGTATGCTCGAGCCAACTCCAGTATTTTCGCAGATTATTTTTGCAAGTGTGGTCTGTCTTTTTGTTTTGAGTTGCTCTGCAAGGACATGCAACAAGGACGCTAGAACAGATGACAAAAATGACGCAAATTACACCTTTAATAGTTCTCGTGAAATTTATTCAGAATGTATTGCTGAAAAAGAACAAAGTTAACTGACGGTTCATGAAAAGTAATGTTTATACCCTTGAGCACAACTCATGATCTTTTCGGCAACGTCTTAAGCCGAATTATTCATTGTCCTGCACGACAGTATTGTTATCTGCTTAGTCAAAACGTTTATTACGCAGCATTCTTTGGCTCATTCCAGGCACTTTGGGGTAGGTATAGGCTGTCTGACATGAACTCTGTGCTCTTAAATGAAATAAAGAAGAATTCAGGTGCCCGGCGGTGGGTTCGAACTTTGGCACTCCAGCACAATGAACAGCCCGACGCTCTTAGAATTCATTAGGCCACGATTGTCTTCTTTATTCCGTATTGACCAATAGGCAACGATAGCACGCATGCTTGAGTCAACTGCAAGGCATTCACATTTTAACCACGGGGCTCCTTACTGTACGAGAGCGTGCTGGCCCCAATCGATTTCTGTCGCTACTGTTGGAAGGTGGCGCTGGGTGTTCGGCTCAAAGTCACCGTCTGAGCTCCCTTTGGGGCCTATGCGGTAACTCTAAGCTCAACGGTGCAGAGCCCGAGGCCCCAGCCACAACTTTAGCTGCGCAAAAAGTCGGCATCCGATCCATCGTATTCGAGTTGTTTAGAAGACATTCTGTAATCTCCAACAGTCTCTTCAAAAGAAAACGCCATCACCGTGCCAATATAACCCCTGTCGCTCGCGAAATCATCGCTGCTCGCAGCTGGCCAATCAGAACGCACACGGAAGCTGTGTTCAAATACGTCACTCAAGACCACGACCTACTGGAACTCCAGACCTGCACAGATATCCGGCTTCTATGGAAGCCGCTTGCGCCCACTCTCGTTCAACCGGTGACCATAGGTGGCGCTTGTTCTGTGCGATGATGCGCTGCGGTACATCACAGACGTTATCAGGCATAACTTCGGCACGAGAAAAAGCGTAGTTCAGACAACAGATCCAGCAACAACAGAGAGGCCTGAGAGATCAAAATTTAGCATAGAAAGCTTTTATTGGAAAAAGGTAGCAAAAAATGTCCCTAACAACACGGCAGCAGGACCCGATGAAATCCCAATACAGCTAATCAAAAACCTCAGTCCAACAAGCAAGGCACTGCTGACTAATGCCATAGATCAAGTGATTAGAACAAAGAACTAATGCCATAGAGCAAGTGATTAGAACAAAGAATATTCCCGTTGGATGGCGTTAAAGCAAGATGAATCTCATCTACAAAGGCAAAGGAGATAAGGATAAGACGAGCTCGTACAGGCCAGTTACAGTAACGTCGGTGATATATAGAATGGCAATGCAAGCCATAAAATTAGAACTGTCGAAGTGAGTGGAGGAAAACGGTGTATTGGGGGAACTACAGAATGGGTTCAGGCCAGGCAGACGCTTAGAAGACAATATGTTTGTACTAACTCAGTGCATAGAGATTTCAGTAGCTCAGAAAAGACCTTTATGGATAGCATTTCTAGATATTAAAGGAGCTTATGACAACGTAGACAGGGATTTGTTGTGGGATATTCTTCAATACGAAGGCATAGATGACGATTTCGTGGAGCTGCTGAGGGAGATATATCGAGACAACCAAGTACAAGTGGCATGGGAAGGCCGAAAAGGAAATGAAATGGTGGGAATTCACCAAGGATTGAAGCAAGGATGCCTTCTGTCACCATTGTTGTTCACGCTTTACGTCAAGGGCATAGAAAGACGACTGGAAAACAGCGAATTAGGTTTTGATTTATCCTACATGCGTAATGGACAAATGGTGCAACAGAAGGTCCCTGGACTGATGTACGCAGACGACATTGTGCTACTAGCAGACAATAAAAAAGATTTACTGATACTTGCGAATATCTGTGGGAACGCAGCGACAAATCTAGGCCTTAAGTTTAGCACAGAGAAATCAGGAATTATGATCTTTAATGAACACACGAGTAACTTCATGGTGTCAATTCAATAGCAAGTAATACCCATAGTGAAGCAATATAAGTACCTCGGCGTACACATAAACGAAGGAAAGAATTACTCAAGCAACCACCAAGATAATCTGAAAATAAAGGGGAAGCGGAATGCAGCAATAATGAAACACAGAGCACTGTGGGGCCACAATAAGTATGAGGTGGTGCGTGGAATCTGGAAAGGAATAATGGTGCCAGCGCTAATATTCGCAAATGCCATTATATGCTTAAAATCGGATATATTGGCGGGTTTGGAAGTTAACCAAAGATCAGTAGGCCGGTTGGCTTTGGGAGCACACGGTAATACGACAAATGAGGCAGTGCATGGTGACATGGGTTGCGCCTCTTTTGAAGTCAGAGAAGCACAAAGCAAAATTAGTTTTGAAGAAAGGCTCAGGAACATGGATGAAAATAAATGGGCGGCTAAAGTGCACAAGTATCTCTACATGAAAAGCGTGGACACAGAATGGAGGAAGAGGTCAAGGAAGTTGGCAACCAAGTACAGGATAATCGAAACTGTAAATAGACAACCAGGGGTCATCAGAAAAAAAGTGAGAGAAATAGAGACCGTGAATTGGATGCAAAGAATGGAAACAAAAAGGACAATGGATATTTACAAGAATGAGAAGAAAGAAATTAGAAGGGAAAATCTGTACGATAACACAAAGGGCAGTGCCTTGCTATTTGAGGCTCGAGCCGGTTGCCTAAGGACGAAAACATGTCGGAACAAATATTCGGAACTAGATGTGACATGTGTATGCTGCAGTAAAGATCCAGAGACCACTCAGCACATCCTAATGGAATGCGACGGGATCCACCCAGCGAGAACCGTAGGTAACGTGCAACTCCCAGAAGCGCTTGGGTTTAAAGTGGAAGGAAACATAAACAGATCAGCCGTAGAGATCAGCAAGAGACGATTAGAGTACTGGTGGAAAAAAAGCAGGGAAAAAATGGATACGACCTGATCTCTTAAAATCATAGGCAGCGGTACAAGGTAAATTTTTGAAAAAGAAAAATAATGAGAGGTATACAAAAATGCCAGATAAAGAACATGTATAGTATACCTGATTAAATCAAGCAGGCTAGGTGACTATTTGTCGCCACCCCGTTTCAAAGGGTATGCCAATAAATCATCATCATCATCATCATCGTCTGCTACTCGGCGGGCGGCTGGGCGGAGTTCGAATGTGTGCGCCTGCTCTTCTTCTGTGGCGGATGGCTAGCATATGTGACAATTTCTTGCGAAGACAACAGCTAGTATGTCAAAATTGTTTAAGTGTACTCATTTTAGTACATTGTAATAACGTATAAAATAGTGCACAGATTCTTCCTAGGTTTCCCATTATGCGGAAATTTCGCGCCGCTCCACGCAAGAAGAAATAAATAAATAACCGATCGAGTGATAGCTTACGTGTTTGTTCGGCCCATCAAAAATGCACCGCGGAGCTTTTATGAAACTGAAAACTGATGCTAGATCCCTTGCTTTGTTCTGACTCACATAATGGCACACAGCAGTATACAATAATGAGATCGTTTACGTTATCCCATCTGTAATTAACTCAAGAAAGCTGCATGTAGCCAAGGCTGTAGTTACATGCCTTCTGCAGCGTCTGCGGGTTCTCGCAGTCTATGTGTGGTCCGCGTGTACATATCGTGTGCGTGATTCTTTTAAATTTCCTCGTTCGTATAATTATAGCAAGTTATTTATTATTGCATTTCATTATTACTCCATTGCACTATATGAATCTTCTTGTAATCAGATTTTTTTCCCTACTGCGAAGGCAACTGGAGGAAAAGTTATCTTCTGCCGGCTGTACTCGTTGTTTTTCTTTCTTGCACCGCTCTTTCTACTCTATCTCGTGATCGAAATGAGAAGCAATCATTCGCACATTTTGTTTCCTTTTTTATTTTCGTGAATTCATGCATTTACAAACAATTTAAACGCTTTGTAGGTGCATAAATAGCGGCACGAGCACTGGGACAGATCGCGGAAGCAGACGACAGCGAACAGGTTATAACTAGCGCCACGCTGCTCGTACGTTCTGTCCCTAGCGGCAAAATGGGTGAACTAGACCAGGCGTGCTGGAGCAGGGAGATCTGTGCAGGTCTGGAGTTCAGTAGGTCGTGCTCAAGACAAGTGTAAGTGGCGGAGCTACTCGCGGAACACCACGAATTCGCGTCGTAGACAAGGTGCGTGACGCCCTGAAGGTTAATGACCCAAAGATTTGCTGAACGATATCCCCCAATCGCCCTAGCGGCAGCCCAAATAGGAAGATGACTAAAATAGGAAGATGACATCAAAGATGACTTCCTCGTCATCTTTGATGTGCACGTACTTTATGGCCTCACAAGTTTGGTCCACGTGCAAAATGTCGCGAGTGCTGTCGAACAAATTCCACATGTTTAGCCTGTTTGATCTCTGCTAGCCCGTTTATTATAAAGCCGTTTACAGTTTGCGACGATGAATACGAGTTCAATATTCCGTTAGCAGAGATGGCTTCATTTTTGTGAAACGTTCCTTCAAAGCAGTATCGTAGTTCGAAACGAATTCCGCCCATTCCTAAAAATTACCACCGGGGCATTACCAGTTCCGGAGGGAAAATATTCATTTGAGAATTTAACAGCTAGAAAGCGTGCTGAGGAAGTACACTTCACGGATGGATCACTGCAAATACGAACGCGAAGCAGAATTTGTCGAAACCACTAAATTCGAGAAAACGTTGACAACATCCACGTGACCGGAGTAGTGGATGTGAGCCGTCACACAGACACACAAAAGGTGAGAACCTAATAGGCGATAATCTAAACGTCAAGCGCTATCTGTCGATTTGCCGGAAAACGCCATCCGCCATTTGGGTAACGGTATGGCAAAACTAAACCGCAGGCTTGATAGCATGTATACCTACACGCTTAGCTGTTGCGTTCACCCGCTTTCTGTGGTGTCCTACCATCACTGCTAGAAGCAAGGCAAGCGGTCCACGGCAACGGGGCTGTTTGTTTTCAGTAGTGGGCACAATAAACTGAGCAAATAAAATTCACACGCTGAACAATGGTACGTCGACGTTGCGTACTGGGTGCTGCGATTGGCATGCAGGTAAGACTAGCATTTAAGTTACATCTCCTGCCCTTGTGTTTTTACTGCGGCTAGTAAAATGGTACCCCACGCACTCACATAAAAAAAAAACGAAAAAAATATTTTTGAAATATTTGTCAGCATTGTATAAATTCGCACTCAACAGAAACGCTAGCTTCCGTACGAAAAACTGTTTGTTCTAAGAGAGAGAGAGAGAGAGAGAGAGAATGATAAATAATTTCTGTTTAGCGCACGACCGTGACATTTTCTTTTTGGCGTGTGGGAGAACTACTCTATCATAACGAATTTTATATTTTTAAAAAACTTTTAGCGGCTAAATTACCTTATGCGAATTGAATGAAAGGCACCTCGTAGAATGTTGCGACGTACATTTTCCAGTAATTTATTTTTCGAGACCGATTGAAAATGAAAGACTTCTGAGAAGTCAGTGCGATGTTCCCAAAAAGAAGTGTGTTTTAATATATATATATATATATATATATATATATATATATATATATATATATATAGTATCTGACATCCTAGTATAAACGTACGTATAGGCCTTTTATTATTGCAATTTATTCGCTGAAAATATGAAACAGCTGAGCAAGTTTATTGAAAAAAAAAATTATGCTGTTTCACGTGCCAAAACCACCATCTCATTATGAGGCACGCCGTAGTGGGGGACTTCGGATTAATTTCGAGCACCTGGGGTTCTTTAACGTGCACCTAAATCTATATGTACAGGGTCGACCACATCTAAGGTGACCACCTCATTAGTATTCAAGCCGGTAAAACTACAGCGCTTATTCTACTTCGCGAGTGAAATGTTCGTTATACGATGTGTAATTATGGTGTCGATAGACACAATAATGATTGTTCGAATTATGTACTGAACATCAGCTTCTATGAAGTCTTGAATACTAATGAGCTGTTCACCTTAGATGTGGTCGACCCTGTACACGGGTGTTTTCTGCATTTCGCCCCCATTGAAATGCGGCCACCGTGGCCGGGATTCAACCCCGCGACCTCGTGCTCAGAAGCCCAACACCATAACCAATGAGCAACGACGGCGGGTTTTATTAAAGCAGGTTTTGCTAAGCCAGCAAAATTGTAGGCGTGGTTATTAGATCGGTGGGCCGGGGATGCGCACATTGCTACTGCAAGTTTTCACTGCAGCACAAGGCCCGCACGCTCCACCAGCAAGCTGTCGCTGCTTTACCACACAGCATGCCGATGAATGCGCGTTCACTTCCCGTATTTTTCTTTGACATTAAATCATGTTGCACTTTAGGCTTTCGCATTGAAATACCGCGCACTTGCAGGGTTGCTTCTTACGGCATTGCGCTTGCAGCCGGAATGCCTGTGAAGTCCCCAAAAATAGTGCGAGCACTAAGCAATGCACAGAGCGCGAGCGACAGAAAACTCGACCTCATCTTGCTGGGTGCTGCGGCTAACAGAAGAAAGCAGTGCACGGAACCAAGATGTCGCACTTGTCCTCCGTTTTCACAGGGCGTACCCGTACTATGGCCCAGTGGTCCAACCTAAAGGCGCACGAGTGCAAGTACTAACTGGTCTGAAAAGACTGTCGCGCCTCATTTGCTCATAAGTTGGTGACAAAATAAAGCTCTTAAATATTCAGTGAAATCACGGATGTAAAGCCTGGAACAATGTATTTGTAGCATGTAGAAGTTCTGTTGCCAAAAGCATATTGCGCGTTTTAGCTCTGCCAGAGATACAGAGGTTTGTTTATAAAAAGGCTCCTCCTTTGTGCACTTGCTGTGTACTGTATTATGCGAGATCTTATATTTGGGATGTTCCCCAAATAAATTTTAAAAGAACACCTTGATCTAAATCATCATACCATGCAACATTGCATGCCATTTAAAAGCGTTGACACGCTGCTACTTATGGGACTGCACGGCTTATGGAAAACTCGCATGTTAGTTCGGAATGCAGAACCAATTCTAGATTTGCAGTCAAGTTTCATTCAAATGATTTAACAGCTGAAATACATTTATGAAGAAAGTGACTTCCCACATGGCTAGTATTCACTGTTGATGAAGTGTATCTGTGAAGTGTATAGTCAGTCATTTGGAGAACTGTTTGCTTTATTAATTGTCCTATTATTTGTGTTTGTTTTGCGCTTTTATAAGCGGCTATGACTGTTTCAAATCCTCGTGGAAAAATGAGAATTTTAATTTCTTTTTTTGTGATTTTCTTGCAAAATATTTCGGGATTGCAACGAAAGATGACGGCGGACACAGGCGGACTTCAGAACACCCAGAGGAGTGAGCCCATAGCAGCTATCGCTGTAAAAATTTTTTTTAACGAAATTCATTTTTTTGTACGGTTGCTGTGTATAATACGCGACATGATTGTTTGCATTATTGCTTGGAGAGTTTGTTTTGTCGCTGTATTATGTGATATTGTCGGTGGCATTCTTGATTTAGAAAGTTTTCTTGTAAGTGGTGGTGTTGTTTCGTCTGCTAGGTGACAGTGCTGTTGTGTGTACATTAACTGTTCTTTCGCTCTTACGTACACAACTCCACGACCTCGTCAAAAAAATATAAAGTAACCGGTGCCATATTTGTACGTCAACGTTTCTTTCGATCATATCAATACAAAAAGAACTAAAAAATAGGAACTTTCACATCACAGACGCACGAGGCCACGGTCTCAGGATCTTCTGCTCTGTAAACGGCATGTTGTCTATTTTGTCTAAAGCAATCCGAAGGACAGGCTTTGTATATATATATATATATATATATATATATATATATATATATATATCATGGACAGTCACAACAGGTGCTTTAGAGTTCCTTTTGTGCCACAAGCGTCACAATTGGCACTGTCCGCCGTTCCTATTGAAGATGAATGCACGCTATCGTGAAAGCAACATCTACACTCTGGAGGCAGATAAGATACTTTAAACTTAACATCGAGTAAGAGAGGGTACGAATTGTAATTTCAAATACGGGTCCATTTCGTGTACTAGTGAACTCCGGCGAATGCCATTGCTTTAACGTACAGGCAAGAACGCTAAGGTGCCACGCTGCGTCCGCTCGGGAACGTGGAGTCGAAGTGCACTTCGAAATGAAAGCGCCGACAAAGCTTCCCACGTGGTCACAGGCAGCGTGCATCACTTGTTCGTGGCAGAACAATTATTTTATAATATGTCACACCGCATGACTACCGATACTGCCGAACATTTTACGAGGGTGTCCGGGGCTTGAAATGTACAGCGAATCTACCGAGTCCGTGAGCGACGCTTGAAAAGTGGACGACTCCGCACCAAGATGACTACATCCGTTCCTTGTGCGAGTTTACCTTTGAAGTCGCCCTAACAGGCGATAGTAGAAAACGCCTTAGCCACCCATCCTTTCCATCATCAACCATTTTCTGTACTCTTACGCCCGGGTTTCATCGTTTATAAAACAACATTTATTGATTCATCATACTCCACTTCGTGTTGTTCTCCAATAGTATTCAGTCAGTGTTCACGCCCATAGCGCATAGTTCGTGTCTGGGAGGAAGAAACACGCCGTCTGCTGATTTCTGAAAGAAAAAGATAATTGCACTGTCATGATTTGCAAAGTTGCAGAATTAGACTTCCTTGTGTTTAAGCTTGTGACGACCGCAAAAGCTTCAAAGGAGTTTCCGGACGCACTGATTACCATTTATCAACACATTTCCGCAGCCCATGTTATTCATTCTTCACTCATTAGTTGTGAGCAAATACGATGTTCTGTGTTGCATTTGGACACGTCACATTTGCTTCACGTACTACGGGTACTAGCGTACCTAGAGAACTAAAAAAAAAAAAAAAACGAATTTTAAAGCGAACCTTCTTTTGCGAACCCGATGGCTGCTGCTGCAGCAGCAGGTGCCCTACGGACGGCCCCTACAGTTGCGTGGTTCTGTATGAAATTACGCGGTAGAACAACAAACGGTATCTCAATATTCTCACTGTGACAAATATGCACCACCAAGCGCATAATTCCTTTATCAAAGCGATTTCTTTTACTCCTTCTACGGTGTTTGGCGTGTTTGCTCGCCTGGTTTCTTATCGAGCAAAGTGAGGCGATCCTAGAGATAGTGCAACAGTAAAAGGGGCTGATCTCAAAGATGGGGGCAAAATTATATGCAGTAGAAATCCGGAGATAGTGTATAAGATATACACAGTCTATATAACAAGGTAGACACTCTTGAGGATTAATTAGAATTACGAACTAGTTTGCAGAAAATCTTGGAATGGTGTAACGAATGGCAAATGGCACTTTGCCCAACGAAACCAGTTCTTATGTGTATAACGATCGAGGACAAAGATGACCCGAGGTTATCAGTATAATATTGCGGATAGTAAATTTAAAATGATAATATATGTTTAGGTCCCAATTTTCACTTCAAATCTTAGGTAGAAAACAGACGTTGATGCAGTACGTAACCGTGCGAATAGAGCCCTATATGGAGCCTAAGATGGAATTTGCGTAGTACGACACCCGAAATAAAAAGCTTGGCTTGTAGGACACTCATGAGGCCCATTATAGAGTATGTATAAATAGTTTGGGATCCACACACAGAGGCAAATCGCCAAAAGCTAGACAAACTAGTGCGCCTAGACCTCCCGGTTTATCTTCAACAAATATAACAGCTTCCACTCTTTTACAGGTAATTGCAGGTCAGCCAATCTACCTACGCTAGAATTGAGAACAACGCTCGAGGGATTGAAATTTCTTTTCTTAATAATTTGCAATGAACTCAATATCAGTGCACCGAACTTTCTTAAGTTTCAGCCAATTGAGCGTTGAAGACATCGGTATAGTACAGTTTTCTCAGCGCCACTCACACGAATCGATGCCTTTAAATACAGCTATTCCCCTAGGGTAATTCAAGAATGGAACATTCTTCCCGACTCAGTGGTAACATCGTCTTCTGTGAATGAATTTCTAACGTTGCTTGATTTGTTTATTTATTCCGATGGTGCAACTCTGTAAGCTTCAGTTTACTGTTTATTGTGTACTATTATTCATTGTGCGATATGTTATGCTAACTATGAATGTAAAAAAAAGAAACTGTTTCTTTTTTTTTGCTTTGAATTTTACTGCCTAATATGCGCAACACGCGTGCGTGCACTATTTGGCCGATACAGCCATGAACATGGGTTGTTATGTTAATTTAGGTATTACATGAAAGTGACACATAATATGTCATGTGTTCTGTATTACCAATCCTGTAATGGCCCTTTCTGGGGCTAACAGTATCAACAAACAAACAAACAAACAAACAAACAAACAAACAAACAAACAAACAAACAAACAAATACGTGGTCGCGTGGATCACGTGCGTCACGTGGTAGGGGTCTACACGTCCTGCCAAGCAGGCACGTATACCCTGTTTCAGTAGTTCCGTGCATCACTGTGTAAGGTACCGGCCTCTTCGACCAATCAGCAACGCGAACAGATCTTAAATGTGTCCTTCCGCGCCCTGTCGTCTGCTAGCGGCGAATGCTGCAGCGCGGAAGCGGCGCGAGCATCTCCGAGGACTGCTCTCCTTACCAATCTCTCTCAACGCTACGTCAGTCCTATTTGGCGACTCATCGCGTCCAAGTGAAACAATTAGGCTGTATTAATATTTTATAAGTTACGGACGCAGTGTTCTCGCTTTGCGTGCAGAATCGCAGTGCGCAAACCTGCCACACATGCGCTCGGCGGCTCAACGTCATTGCGACGCGATGAATGACCTTGCGAGACATGGCGTAGTTGAAAACCGAGCTGTTCTAATTTTTTTTTGTCGTTTGCATACGCATTATTAATTACTTCTCTATAGCGGCCCCACAATTTGACCTTGTATTATAATCGAGTAGGTCTTATAAGCCAGATCTTGAGGTTATATATATCTAGGCCTTTTTACAGCGTTTAACTACGGCGTGCCTCATAATCAGAACTGGTTTTGGCACGTAAAACCCCAGAAAGAAGCTTGCGAGACAGCGAGATATGTCTCTCTACCGGTTCCGACGCTATACTACGCCTTGTGAGCGCAGCCGAGTGCTTTCTGGCTGCAGCCGAATGCCCGAATGCCGCAAAAGGGGAATGGGCTTGCGCTAACTCTGTTGACTGAATAAGTTATTGCTATCTGGAGCAAAGTGCGGCTTTGTACAGATGAAAAAGTATCGTCCGGCACTATATAATATGCGATATCAGCGTACCTTGAAGTACCAATAAAGGAAACGCGAATTCGCGTGTAGCGCTAACACTACATTTTAGCAAAGGAATTAATTGTCTGTCCTTAATGAATGAGTATTTCTACAGATTAGGCTAGTGAATTATAAAAAAAAAGACGTTCAGGTTCGGTACGAATGTGATATGAGTAGCTCCGAGCGTGAGTGAGCGAGTGTGAGCGCAAGTGTAAGACTCCGTGAGCGTAAGTGCAGATCCCCAATGTTCACTCGCTCATTCACTAATTGATTATGGCTGTCCTACGTGCTGAACCGGGTTGTCCTTGCAGAAGGTCGCGACAGCGTCGGTAGGTTGGCTGGGGCGACCATTTGCACGTGAAACCCGCATTTCCTGCATTTCGCTTTTGTTTTTTCATTGATTGCAATCGTTTTTTAACGCGAGAGCGTTAAGGGCCCCGTGTAGCAGAAAATCCGGTGTCGGTGTCGGCGTCCCGTGAGTGAAAATTACCGTATATATTTTGGTATATGTATATGCCACGTGTTGCTATTGGCATGCGGTATATGCCGGTTATATTGCCACACCATTCTATCGCTAAAGCTTCTCACACTTTGTCTAGGCACCTACTTACCGCAAAGTGCCTGGTAAGCGCGAGAGAACGCATCGAATTAATTTAAAAAAAAAAACACCGCTGCATGCGTACGTATACCCCGCCATCGGAGAAGGGAGTTGTTGCGGAAAAGTGAGTTAGTGCAGTTGCTTGTCAACAATCAAAACGACGGGCAAACAACGGAAGAAACGATATACCAATTAAGTGATGTATAGAACAATGAGAAAAAAAAAGTTATGTTGCGAAATATGAGAAAATGCTAGGGGGCAGAAAAGAGTAACACAGAGGAGTCGTAAGCACAAGATGTTGTAAAGCCACTCTCTCCCGAAAGCCCCTCCCGCTTCACCCCCCCCCCCCCAAAAAAAAAAAAAGGGCGGGGGGGGGGGGGGCGGGGCAACAGAGGGCAATATAGGCTCGCCCCCGGAATACGATGCGCTCTTAAGTGGAATTGAGTCCTTCCCGTGCCCCGAGCGGTCTGATTCAAAGAAACCAAGACTTCAACCCTAGGCGGGGTGCATTCGTGGTTAAGGCTGTCGTATCAAGTTGGCAGAAAGGCCGGCAGAAAACTAGGTGGGGTGATGAAGTTAGGAAATTTGCAGGCGCAAGTTGGAATACGCTAGCGCAAGACAGGGGTGATTGGAGATCGCAGGGAGAGGCCTTCGTCCTGCATTGGACATAAAATATAGGCTGATGATGATGATGATGATGATGATGATGATGATGATGATGATGATGATGATGATGATGATGATCAAGTTGGACTTATTGTGGCAACCTCTAACTCACTTGTCATTACTTGACCGACAGCTAGGCCCGAGAGGCCGAGGCGGGAGCGTGCCGCGGCCCCATCGCGGAGATGGGCTCCGGTCTTGTGAGGCCGTCCATTTGTAACTCTAATGTGTCGCAAATATCATCATCATCATCACCATCAATCATCATCATCATCATCCTATATTCATGTCCACTGCAGGACGAAGGCTTCTCCCTGCGAACTCCAATTAACCCTGTCTTGCGCTAGCTGATTCCAACTTGCGCCTGCAAATTTCCTAACTTCATCACCCCACCTAGTTTTCTGCTGGCCTCGACTGCGCTTCCCTACTCTTGGTATCCATCTTGTAACTCTAACGGCCCACCGGTTATCCATCCTACGCATTACATACAATACCCTGCATATTTACCTTGATATAAATAGTATCGATGTGAACCACATTGTTTTACAAAGGAAAATTCCGTTTATACCCGCCCCTTGCAGTCAAAGCAGTCGGCGGACCATAGAGTTCACCGTCATCGCACGAGTGTGAGAGTGGAGGGGAATAAGCTTGAATCTCACTGCTGTCGTAATTAAAACGAGCGTCACTCTGAGTGTACCGGCCAATACGTTCTGACATGAGTCCCGTTCAGAGCCCGCACTGGAGCGCCGTTGGACACTCACCCGACACCACTGGGTCGAAACACGTTGGGGGTGACGACGAGCACGCCCGTATTCTCGCAGATGACCTTGGCGAAGGATATTTGTCGGATCTCATCAAGTTGAGCTGCGAGCGTAAGATACGACGCAAATGCAGTGGTATATACGGTTACGGCATGTCAACAGTTATTCGTAAAGTGTGCATGACTTATTCGCGGAATGTGAGAGGTGGTTGCAAACCACATGCACCACATTTCCTGCACTACGCGTTATTTTTATATATACAGATGATACAGCTGTAATTGCAACAGATGATAATGCAGAAGAAATTGAAAGCAATACAAACGCAGAGATGATCAAAATTAAATAATTGTTTTCTGACAAATTAAACATTAACGCTACAAAAACAAAGTACATGATAATACACTTGCGTAACAAAGCTCTTGACTAAAGTACGCTAAAAATTCAAATTTCTAACATTACGGCATACGATATAGCCTTCAGGCACATCGGTGTAATCCTCCACTGACATGAGCAAATTAATGCAGTCAATCGCCAAACGCCTTTGTTGCGCGTGGCAACTAGTGGCGTCCCTAAAGGATCAGTATGTGAACCACACATTTGTTTAATAATGATTCTTCCGCAATTAAGAATTTTTCTTTCCTTCTATACGCCGATGACATAAAAAGTTTAAAGAAACTTTATACTGTTAATGACTGTCGCATCCTGCAGTCCGACTTGTTTTCTTTTTCTAAGTGGTATTACGACCGAAGTCATGACTTTCACTCGCAAAACAGCAAGCATTTCTTTTTCTTCACTCTAAAAACAGTTGCACCCTTTGGGGCGTATTTTTGCCACAGAACAATAATCGTCATCTGACTTGCGTGGCTTTCCCTTCTTTAACGCTGTGCGCCCGGCACTTCTCGGTCACGAACGACAAGAGCGTTATCAGCGTGACACAGCGTTCTCGACAGGAAAGTAGCAAGTGCAGAGTTTTCAAGATAGGAAACGCAAGCAAGACAGATGACGATTATTGTTGTGTGGCAAAAATGCACCCCAAAAGGTGCAACCGGTTTTAGAGTGTTATACTGTAGATTCTGAACTATTGGGTAAGGTCTGTGAGGTCACTGATCTCGGTATACTACTTGACACAACCTTACACTTTCATGCACACACTAAACGAGGTGCAATGCACGGTATTCGCTCACTGGGCTCTGTTTGCAGACTATCGATGCTTTTTCCCAAGTTGTACACAACAATCTGTCTTCCTCAACTCGAATACGCATCGATCGTCTAGAATTGCATTTTTAGATCAAACAGGGACACTACAGATTAGGTCCAAGAGTGTTTCTAAGCATATATCAACACCGTTTTGCTAACACCGACGCTAGACCTTGTTCTAGCATTGTTGGATTATTGTCACTGCCGCTACTTCGCCGCCGGTGTAATCGCGCTTACTTCCGGTTTCAAAGTCCTTCACGGTACCCTCACCTGCCCCGAGCTCCTTTGTTGTACCATGTTTCGTATTACGCGCAACACCGCCAGAGAACATAGATCTTTCCATGTTCCTGCCTGTCATCGCCAACAGCCAACCGTCCATAGAATATTGAGTCTTTATAGCGCTTATTTTCATGACCTTGATATGTTTTCGTAATTCGCTGTCATGGTTCTTTTCTGAGCTTTCCGTTGTTGTCTCCTAGTTTCACATATTGTTCGACTGCCCTTCTCCTTTTGCTTTTGTATTCACCTTGTGCCTTCTTGTATGTGCACTCTTATTTTCAAAATGGTTTCTTATTTATATACTTTTGTTATATTCCCCTGCACTTCTTTTTGTTGTTCTTAATGTATGCGTGCTTCGGCACTTGGACCTCATGGTTATTCCTAAGCACGAGAAATGAATAAATGATTTATTATTATTATTATTATTATTATTATTATTATTATTATTATTATTATTATTATTATTATTATTATTATTATTATTATTATTATTATTATTATTATTATTATTATAACTCGCTGTCATTGTTCTGTTCCGAGCTAGCCGCTGTTGTGTCACAGTTTCACATAGGTATTGTTTAACTGCTCTTCTCCTCCATTTTCTTATGTATTCATTTTGCGCCATATTGTATGTTAAACTCTTCTTTTCAAGATTGTTACTTTTATTCATTATTTTATTGTACTGATATTCCCCTGCTGTATTTTTATGTGTACGTGCGCCAGCACTTAGACCTCATGCTTGTTCCTGGGCACGATAAATAAATGATTGATTGATTATTGTTAGTATTATTATTGTTACTATTATTAAATTCATATCAACAAAACCGCTCAAAACGTCAGAGTTCCCTCATTGGTTTTCTAGAGAACTTAGAACAACAAAACTGAAAGACCGTGCACACAGAACAGTGGGGAAAACAGGCCTCGATAACCAGAAATTTGAATTTAGGCGCTGTCGTTGCTTTGCAACTACAACCACACTGCACGTGTTGAAGCTAGCATGACGCGTAATTCGAAATATTTCTGGAGCTACGTGCGCTCTCTCTTCTAAAAAGAGCGCCGAAGACGTATGCCTTGCTGATGTGAATGGTGATGTTGCCTCGAACACTGCTGATGTCCTTACAGAACATTTTTGTACTGTATTTGATGTAAAAAATGCTTCTACCTTAAGTAACCTTCGTTCTCAATCTGGTACAACGTGTACGCTACCGTTCAATGAAGACCTTGTTTTGAAATGTATAAAGGACCTAAAACGTTGCCTTCCTTGACCATATCCTTACCACCTCATACTTAAGACGTGCGGAAGCATAGTTGTCCCTGTTGCCACAAGCATCTTCAACAGTTCCCTATAGTCTAGTACGTTTCCTAGCGCTTGGAAGGTAGCACGTACAGGTAGTGCCCGTACACAAATTGGGAGCTAGAAGTGTAGTTACTAACCACCGGCCTATATCTATTCTCTGCGCTGCGTTAAAAGTGTTTCAGTCTGTATTTGCATCCCTTCTTTCTGTTAGTGCTAAGAACATTTTAATAGATGAAAATCGTGACTTTATACCGCGGGGCTCTCCACAACAGCAAACTTGGTAACATTTATGACCCATACTTCCAATGTGGTACATAGTAGAAGCATATTAGACGCTCTTTACTTTGACCTATAAGTAAAGCATTTGAAGTCGTTTGCCAAGAGCTCCTTATTACAATGCTCACGCAAATGGACATACCGTCTTCCATCGATCACTGCCATAATATTAAATTACCTAACTAAAAGATCTTGCTTTGTTGGCATTAATGGACAGAGTTCTATTAGCTATGCGGTCACTAGCGTAATTCCTCAATGATCTGTTCGTGGCCCTCTTCTCTCCCTACTGTTCATAAATTACATTTTGTCAGCAGTTCAACACTATTCATCCCTTCTATATGCTGACGACTTAAAGCTATTTAGGACTGTCAACGGTGTTTGTGACTGCACTGACCTCCAAAAACATTTTTTTTACACTTTCAAACTGGTGCAGAAACAATAAGCTACTCTTAAATGCTTCAAAAACTATGTTATTAAGCTATATACGTGGAAAACCCACTTTGTGCAATTTCCATACCCCCTTCGGGATGGATGCTCCACTTCCCAGAGTTTATGAAATGAAATATCTTGGTGTGCACTTCGACAAAACGCTAAGCTTCTCTTCACACGCTAAATATGCGAAACAACGTTCCCTTCGCGCTCTTGGTATTGTTTGTCGTATATAGTATAACTTCCACTCCCCTGCTGCGTTTCTGAAATTGTATTATAATGTGTGCCTTCCACTACTAGAGTGTGCCTCTGTAGTTTGGGCGGCGCGTTCAAATCTAATTCTGACCTCATTGAACGTCTCCAAAATAAACTCATATCTATTTTCGAGAACCACTTTTGCCGTTATGTTAACCATAGTCCAGGACTCTCAAATATACCTCAAATCACACTTCTAAAATTAAGATGTAATTAATGAGACCTTTTGTTCCTCTATAAGGTAGTCCATGGCATTGTACATTGCCCAAAGCTTCCTAACCATGTGCAATATTCAGTGCGGCAAAAGTATAGCACGCAACATTCCGCATTTTCTGCCTGGCCTCGCTGTATTAAAGACTGCCCTTTGGCTCGACTAAAAAAAATGCAATAAGTGTTCCGCCTGTATTGACATATTTCAGAGTTAATTTCCTGTGTTTTGTATAAATGTAGACAATCATGCCGTACAATTATTAACCTTTTACGCTCGCCTCCTCGTTTTCTGTTTCCCGATTTGTTTCTTCATCTCGCGTTGTATTGTCAGCCATATATGTCGTCTTTGTAGATTTTGTCTTGCGTACTACTTTTTCAGCGCACCAGTACGAAGGCTCAGTAGCTGTTCCTGGGCACTATAATAAGCATTTGACTGATTGAATCATTATCATAGTTATCGATTGATTCAATGTCTGATTGAATATTTTTTGCAACTGTGTTAGCGCTATTGCACGAAAGTTTATACTCGCAGGCCTTAACATTTTGCTGCAGTATCTTTGGTGGTCTTGCTGAGGTTATTCTTTAAAATATTTTAGCGGACTCAGAACTGTTTTGACGAATGCTGGTGTACTTAGTTTGAGGCTTTAGCGAAATGTTAGCATGAGGAAAACGCAATGCTGATTGTTTCCAGCTAGGCAGCATGCTGTTTTGATCTGCACAGTGGTGCCTCTGTACCTTCAAGAGTTCATTATCTGTGGCTATGCGGCAATTTAAATCAACCGTGCTACAACGCTACTCTTCGTTCTCTCGAAATGGCGCCGCCATTCAGTTGCTTACCTGACGTAAGCGATCCAGCCTGTCCTCCGTGCTCGTAGTAAAAGCGGTCACCGTACTTCACCCGCTGGAACATGTGGCCCAGTATGCAGGAGAACGTAGGCCCCACTATGCCGCCCGGCACGGAGAACTCCGATATGCCGGCTGTGAAGAGGTCAATGTCCCGCACGTCTCTAAAGAAGAGAATACCGAAAAATTGGGCAGAAACCATGGATGATTATTGTCAGTGCAAGCGAAAAGCGGGAGGCTTCAAGAAAGCTGTTTACTTTATTAAACGAATGGTGCGCTAGAATGCGTTCATGTCCTGCAGTGAGGATATTTAGGTAGCGTTTACTGTTTCATTGAGTGATTCTCGCAGAGAACCCACCCGTTAACTAGCACAACTGTAGCTAGCGGTAGTGTGTAGATGCACGGAACGTGTGTCTTAAAAAGTCGCAGTTTCGCCCGAAAGGCGAAGCACCAATTGCGATAGCAAATTTACTAGTAGAGTATACGGAGTAAGGATACTAGATTTATGGGCTGCATAAACTTGGACACACTCGCTTAGTAACTGAATTAACAAGCATTGTGTGAGCGCGCTCAGGCATACATGAATAAATCACACTCGATGACAGCAGACAAGCACTGTCAAAACGCTGGCATGAGCAAGCGCCGTGGGAGCAGTGACCGAAGGTTCGTGTGGTTTATCGCTTCAACGGAAACCGAGCGGCGAAAGTACAGCGCATACAAAGGTCAGAACCGTGTGGAGATCGCCTTTAAGATACGGTGTGCGTGACAGCCCTCAGCCGCGAAAAGTACAAGTACGCAGTTCCTGGTAGAGTAAAAGCCGCGCACCCTCCCTCCCGCGCTGCCTTCCCGCTTTCCTCCTTTCGCGCGGAAGATTGAGTCGCGAGTTCCCCTTGCGCCTGGTCGCAAGATACGCATTTAGTGCCGCAGCTAAACGTCGCTTCCCTTCCCTCCCTCCCATCCCCCACGGCCTTGCGCACGACCGGAGACGTCATGTTGCTCTCCGCCGTACGTTCGTTCTCTGTGAAAGCGCGCGTCCCTCGCGCGCTTTCACTCGCAAAGACAGCATACGGCGTGCAGCGACGAGTTTATCGCCGGCGGACTTTATACGGAACCTCACGGCGACGACGACGACAGGAATGCGCTTGGAGGGTCCATTAAGTGCTATCGCAATAAAACCACGACAGCTGGCGTTGGGCAACAAACGCACCTCGCAACGCGATCTCCTTAGCTGCGGCGTCCTTGTTCCGACCGCCAACCACGAAAACGGACAAAAGAGCGGAATATAGAAATTATCTTTTAAAACGCGGTAAGATGAAGTAGCTTACTCCTTGAGAAGAGTAGACTACAGGGTGAAGTTCCAGGAGCCGAATAAGAAGTACGGCTGCCCGCTGGTAAAATGAATGTTAACAGGCATTGCCGAAAAATTGTGAAAAAATTACGTGAAGCATTGGTTTTGGAGAACAAACTTTGTTTAAAGCTCTAGAGTCTGAGGCAGAATGACTTGAAGTGAGCCGGATGCGTTCTTTGGAATGGCGAAAATAATGCGTCCTGACGGCTCACGTTTATGTTTTCAGAATAGCAACGAGACATGTCATCATCATCATCTTTATCAGCCTTTTTTTTTTTTTTGTCTAGTGCAGTACGAAGGCCTCTCCCTGCGATCTCCAATTACCCCTGTCTTGCGCTAGCCGATTCCAACTTGCGCCTGCAAATGTCTCAACTTCATCACCCCACCTATAGTTTTCTGCCGTCCTCGACTGCGCTTCACTGCTCTTAATTGGAATCCATTCTGTAACCTTAATGGTCCACCGGTCATCCATCCTACGCATTACATGGTCTGCCCAGCTCCATTTTTTTCTGTTAATGTCAATTAGAATATCGGCTATCCCCGTTTGTTCTCTGATCCACACCGCTCTCTTGCTGTCTCTTAACGTTAGGCCTAACATTTTTCATTCCATCGCTCTTTGTGCGGTCCTAACTTGTTCTCGAGATTCTTTGTTAACCTCCAAGTTTCTGCCCCATATGTTAGCACCGGTAGAATGCAACGATTCTACAATGCTCTTTTCAACGACAGTGGTAAGCTCCCAGTCAGGATTTGGCAATGCCTGCCGTATGCACTGCAAATCAATTTTAGTCTCCTGTAATTTTCCTTCTCATGATCAGGGTCCGCTGTGAGTAATTGACCTAGAGGATACACGTGCCCGTAATTTAATGCACAAGTTAAAAGGAAACCGAAATTTTCCATAGTTACATGGCATCGCAGGGCATAAGTACGCTTGAAACGTTCATCGATGCACATCTTGCTGAATTCACTGTATAAAGGGCGGTCTCGTGGTGCATTGTGTCCGTTTTCGCTCGTCCAGCTTCTTCAGCACGTGACAGCCGTCAATCCTATGCCCTGTATGAGTTTGTCTAGAAAGTAGGCTCGCTCTTCAATGTAGGATCGCGCGCAAGGCATTTATCGCTCGTAAATCACTGGGGCGAGGGGAGGATGGGAGGCGCTTCACCGGCGGTTGCTACGGATGGCGCGGCCGCGCGGGCCCTATCTTGAAAGCGATCTGCGATGTGCGCATTGTTTTCGCCACTTAGTTCGCGTTCAAGCGAGAGTCTGCACCCGCGTTTCCTCCCTCAAGCGTTTTGACAGCGAGTTTCCGCGGTCATCGAGTGAGATGTGTCTATGTTTGCTTCTGCGCGCTTGACAACGTGCATGCATGCCTGTTAATTTAGTAAGTAAAAAAATGTTTACAAGTTTATACGGCCGATAAAGCTACTATCCTCACTTCGTATAGCTGTCTACTAATTTGCCATCGCAATCGATGCTCGCCTTTTGGGTGAAACTGCGACTTTTTTTTTTTTTTTTTTTTTTGCACCAGAACAGGCGCTAAAGTGTTTCCTGTTGCTGCCTCGGACTGCTCTGGCGAGCGGCTGCACATCTGGCTCTGTCACGTTTTATCTGGATACGACTAAAAGCGGGCTCCGCAACGTTGCAATCCGAGTCGAGGTATATAGGGACTAACTGAATGCACGCGCCATTAGAAACAGGAGTTCTGCAGAAGGGGCACGATAAACGCGTTCATTACTAACACTCAAACGCGTATTGGCTTCGTCGCCATCAACAATGTATGTAGCATGTCTTGCCTTACTTGTGATGGTTTCATCAACTGTTTTGTTAGGGAAAGCTAATATGGCGCATATACCGCGGCGATCTTTCGTTATGAACATAAGCATTTGTTACCCCCTCCCTCCGTGATGGGGCCAAAATAAACTAGCATATTTAATTGCTTTGTTATCTCTATTATCGACAAGAACATAAAGTTACTGCGCTCCACAGAATGAAAACAAATTGGCAGTTCCGGCCGAAGGGTAGAGCATTGACGTCGATGGCAAGGGTTAGCGTTGCTCTGGAGCACCTCCAACGATGTTCTAGCCGTACACGCGTGCGACATGTTGGCGCGACTCAGCATGCAAGGCAACTAACTTCTGCTAAACAGCACCCTGGAATGCCACCAGGCACCTCACTACGGCGGCGTGACGAGGAAGGTGCATGGCGCACGAGATGAGACGGACGAGAAACCGCTGGCGTTAGACAGCAGCCAGTGAACGGACACATAACGTTAGCTTGACGTTTACAGATCAGACCACAGCATACACACAGCAGCTCTGCAGCAACTCTAATAGTGTTCGTCCGCACAACGCTCATGACAGTCGCAGAAGACAAAACTTGCTACGCAGCATATACAGCACGCAAAACATCCATATTTAGCGCATCATTTTATGGTTGCATTAAGGACATCAGTGCGAGAAAGCTCAACATAGCTTGTGTGCTTCATGCGATTTCAGTTTTTCTTTCCTTTTTTTTTAAATCTTACAGCCAAATGTTGCGGTAACACAGTCTGAGAAAGTTCGAGACATTCTAAATCGAATCAGAGTAAATGAAATGAAATCGATATTTCTTTCCTTGACTTTGAAAGTTCGCTAGAGACAGGCGAGTAGACCAAATGTGCGCTTACTTGTACAATACTTTGTACTTCTCGACGGAGTCGTTGTCCATGTACTGCTTGAGCGCGTCGAACGACGTCAGGTTGACACCCGTGCAAAAGTAGAAGTAATCCACGTAAGGCCGAACGCCGTGTTCCCGAGCGCGCTGCAGGTTGAGCGCGACGAGGTCTAGGCCGAAGCTTTCGTTACGCAATCGGTACAGGTGGTTGGTTACGCCATCGGTCACGTCTCTGTGGGAATGAAGAAGTGGATTTGAAAAGTCCTCGATTCTACAATATACCATATATCCATATATTATATTGTATAGTGTATAGCCTGTTCGCCTGCATGCCTTTTCCCGTTATTTCCATTCAACTGGCTCATATAGCAACGGTATATGTATGTGTATATATGCAGGGTGTTTCAGCGAAGCACTTTAAAAAATTTTTAGAGGTTGCCTGTGGCAGATTGCACAATTCTAGTTCACGAGCTGGTCTACTCGAAGAGGCGGATTTTTCTTGCACAAAAATTTAAATGCATAATCGACTAATTAAGAAAAACTCACTGATTAAGTTTCTAACACTAATTACCTTATGGCCCATATTGCAATTTACAAATTCTAGCCATGGAGTTCGCGAGGCAGATGCACTTGGAACGAATTGTCAGGATGACGAGAGTTTTCCTATATTAATTCCCGAACTTTGAGGAGAAATGCATTGGCATTCTAGTTACTTTCTTAACAAAACGTCGTTTTCTACATTGAAACACAAACGTAACTGGAACGCCAACGGATTTCTCCGCAAAGTTCGGGAATTATTATCTCGAAACTGGTAATCAGTAAAAGGTTAGGATATGTATAAAATGATACTGTAAAACGTGTAAGAATATACAAAATCTGATAAGATAAATATAGATAACTTAGAAGATCTCAAAATTTTTATGACTCTAATTACGCTTATTCAGACAGGTGCATCGACGTTTCCGAAACTTGTGGCGACATAGATGTCAAAGATGCGAGCTTATATATTCATTGTTGATTTTATGTTCTTACATTATCGCGTATGACATATTGTGCTGGTGCCTATGCTGTTCTTTTTTTTAGTTTTCTTTTCACATGGACTGCATTGGGCTTGAGTTTTAGCTTGTGAACTTGAATTATGAACTTCTAGTTTTTGTGTCGGCGATTTGTGAACTACTCGCGGCAGCTCGTTCTTTAGCCATTTTGCATTTCTATGGCGTTGTTCTTCACAGAGCGTTCATCTTTTTTTCATTATACATCGGATCATAGAAGTAGCCAGCATCAATACAAGACGTTAACGTGTCATTACATATATTTAATTTAAAAATATATCCGAAATCGACTAGCCAACGTGCGCAGTACCTAAGGTCATTCCACTGCGAGCAATTTAAGTTAAACAGAGGAGAACAGGGCAAACGACCATATTTTGCGGTATCTAAAGGTTTAGGACAAAGGTAAGGATTCAGAAAACTACAGTGTAAGAAGAACGATCTTTAGAGCTAATCCGAAACTGTGGTATAATATTGAGGGCGTCCTGTAGTATCAGTAACAACTATTTCGTATACTATCCAGGCTGAAATGACTTCTTTTCGTTGGAAATTTATTTTTAAAACACTACTTCAGCGATGAGAATCGTCAGGGACAGCGGCAAAACAAAATGATCATTTATAATTCTGCAGTAAGTCCAATCACGTAAATGATGACCCCTCAACGTTCAAAATATGGTAAGTCCAGGAGCAAAATTGTCTGCTTCAAATGTAGCGCATCGTGCGCCCACTATACCTCAGCAAAAGTGTGCCTGGTGCAAATAATTTATTGCTAAAACCGCGACAAAACACATTCCCAACTTGGGGGCTCGAAAGACGACCGAATACACAGGACGAGTTCTTTTTGAGAAACGGCAGACTTCACTGCGTGGTCATCATGCAAAATGTCTACATCCTTGTGCACTCTTTTCCAACACCCTTCAGGCATGAGAGCCAATCATTCCACACAGGCATACATCACGTTTTTCTTAAATAATGTTATAAAGTATAATTTATTTCAATACGTCAAATGACTGGAATTACCAGCCGCCGTACAGCTGCCACTAAATTACTCTCGTTTGCTCTACTGTCGAAGAGCATACAGATTCTGTATACGTTACTATTTGTGTTTCCAGAATGTGGGTCATGCACTTCTAAGACGCCTTCGGGTGCTGAAGGTAAATGAATAAATCAGCTGTCTGCAATTGTATATGCGGCATACGCGGAGTTTGTAGAGGGACCGGCCGCAACATCGATGTAGGCAGTGCTGCAAGATGGCGCATCCCCTCCTGCTCTTCTCCGAAGTAGCGGCACACTAGCTCAGGCCTTTCTATCGGTCGAGTCCAGCGAGGGCTGCGCAGCTTTTCATGGAGGCAGGCATAATAGAGAGAATCTGCGGCGCAATATGAGAGAGTGCTCACCTGTCGAACGCCTGTGCACGCTGTTGCATAAGGCCCCGGAGGACTGGCTCGAGGAAGCCATCGTAGAACTCGAACGGGAAGAAATAGTTGTCCTGCAGTTCGAAGGTGGTTCCGCCCAAAAGATATTTGCTGCAAGTAGAAGCCATATTTCTATTACAACAGTTTGGTAGGTAACGGCTTCATAAGGGTGCTCGATTCGTGCTCGCCTGACGGTGACGAGTCCTAGATGTTACTCATGGCCGTAGGCTAATGGCATTGCGCTCTTCATCAGTTCAATTTTCTAGCTGCTAGTGGCCGGAACTCATTGAGCTTCAGAAATTAAGAGCGTCAACATTTGCATGTATGGAAGCAGTTATAAAGTGCCTGGATGACGGGTATTCAACAAGTACATTAGGATAAATCGTCTGACTGTCTCGGTTATAAAGTTTAATTAGCGTTGTTCACAATATTGTTCGCTTAATTACTAGCTTGAGTTATATTACCAGTTCGCCCTTCACTTGTTATCAACGCTAACGAAGCCGTGTACTCGTTGTTGGCGTATTTGATCTGAAATGTATCTTGCTTTACGCGCACTAATTATTATTCATTTAAGATTTGCGTCAGATGCTACAAAAGTTGGCGTCGTTGCGATGTGCTAATTATATAAGTCTATAAAGATAAAAAGCGCTCAAATTGTAAATACGAGTTGTCTTTTCGTTGTCATGTATGTTTTAAGCCGTGCTAAACGACCGGAAGATGCAACTTTTCGAGTGCCGCGCTCTTTCACTTACATAAATGGGCCATACCATTCGACCCAGCAGCCGCAGCCACGCCGGAAAAGAAAGGTTCGCCTTTAACACTGATGACAAGAAAGATGCCAACTCGCTCATGCAGAATTTCTGTCAATGTCACGCGCAGGATAGCCCGTCGCATTACTGACGGCTGTGCCACTGACGGCGTCGTGGTATATGTTGGTGCCATAGCGATAAGCTAGGAGGTCTCACGCGTCGAAGGTTCCGTCGATGAGTGTGTGCCCCAGGCGGAACGCGGCCGCAGCAAACTCGTTCAGCATGGTCGCGTCCACGCTGGCGTTGTACGTGGTGAAGCCACTGGATCGGGGCGTCAGTCCGAAGCGAGTCATCGTCTGAGGGCCCACGACGATGGGCAGCCACTCCGAGTACACGATGTGCTGGAACTGGCACTCCACGATCCGCCTGCAGCCGCCAAAGCACAAGCTCACAACAACGCTTCCTCATCTCCCTGTGACACACACACACATACACGATGTACTAGCTTACTACAAAGGTTAACTGATGCCCTCCGTAACAGTCGACAGAACGTTACGTTTCTACTGTCTTCTTTAGAACAGAATAACGGTCCTGGCGATCAGCTGGTGTCCCAGATAAACAACTCCTACCACCACGTCTTTAAAATTGAGCGCAAATTTTAATCGTTGGCGTGCCATTGAGGCGTCATCGGCAACCAATGAAAGTGTCGAGCTGCACTTTTTAGACGGCTGGGCTCTGCGAGCTACTTTGAATGCCCAGTGAACGCTGTTATGTGCGCGCGTGGATCCCTGTCTTTTTTTTTTTTTTTTTTTTCTTTCCGCCGGCTTTTTCTCCCCAGTGCAGGTTGGAAACCAGGCACAGAAACTTTCCTACCGTTCCTTCTCTCGCTCTGCTAGGAAACCTGACACAGCTTGCGTAGATATATTATGTAGATATAGTCATATAATAAGGAGCCTAATAGGACTAATAAAAATCAGGCCCTTTGGTTTCCTTTCTTCTCGCATACATACATACATACATACATACATACATACATACATACATACATACATACATACATACATACATACATACATACATACATACATACATACATACATACATACATACATACATACATACATACATACATACATACATACATACATACATACATACATACATACATACATACATACATACATACATACATACATACATACTACATACATACATACATACATACATACATACATACTACATACATACATACATACATACATACATACATACATACATACATACATACATACATACATACATACATACATACATACATACATTACATACATACATACATACATACATACATACATACATATACATACATACATACATACATACATCATACATACATACATACATACATACTACATACATACATACATACATACATACATACATACATACATACATACATACATACATACATACATACATACATACATACATACATACATACATACATACATACATACATACATACACATACATACATACATACATACATACATACATACATACTCATACATTTCAGGACGAATAATGCGTGCCGGTTGTGCTCGTCTGACCAATCATTAAATCGCTCTGAATCAGCAATCAGCTTCGCGGCTACGTTTACGCGGTATACCTTGGGAATATTTAGAATCACTGCACAAGGTGAACACAAATGATAAGCAAGTATAAGCGAAACTACGCAAATACCCACGGCAATGATAGGTTACCGCATTCTTGAGACAGACGATGCTGGTAATCGATCATGATACCGGTGAACCCGAGAGGCAGAGTAATCTGTCGTACCAACCCTTCAGACGAGGCAGCGGCTATTATGCCTAGGCAGCGCTGGTAGTTGCCTTTCAGTTGGGCCCATGTGTCTCTAGGTCAAACCGCACCGCTTTTTCCTTAGTGCGATTTGGTCCTATGATATCATTTAGCACGCGAAAATAAGAATAAAATCCAGAAAACGGAGGTTTCATGAGAGCAATTCCTGGTAATAAAATAAATCGGGCGGATCCACGGCACATAAGGGGGAGCACAGCGGCAGATAACAACGCTGGAACCATCACGGGGTGAGGCCACCGAGGCTGCGCATACGGCTGTCCATGATAGCAGACAGCCAATCTCATACACCCTCGGCACCTCCGCAAGCCCCCAACCCACGGACCAGTTCGGTGTCCCTGTTGCTCCTTTGGTTTCCTGAAGGCGCCTCGAACGTATACTAAATAATAACACCTTCTTTCCACTTGCCACTTGGGCAAATTCCGACTTCCGTGATGGCCTCGGCTGTCAAAATCCGTGCATTCAAGCCTTTGGAATTTCTGTGAATTGTCGGTAGTATTTTTTTTTCGAGCAATTATGAATATCCACACTTAAAACATAGATCTTCGCGCTGCTGTGTGGAACGACAAGGCCAACATACGACCATAGTTGCCCCCCTTTCTTTGTGAAAGAAGAGAATGTCTCACTTGGTCCTCTGGAATAGCTCCTCATCACTAAGCCGGAGGTTGAGCAGACCCAGCCAACGCGCAATGCGGTTGTGCTGGCGCAGAAACGTAGTGTGTATGGCCGTCAATCCTGGGTGCTCGTTGACACGCTCATCACCTGCAAAGAAGGAACACTACGTACTGGTCCACTCATACAAAGGGAGCGCAGCATACTATGGCATCTATCGCGCAGTGAAAAAAGGGCGCAATGAAAATTTGCTTTCATAAGCAGCAGTAGTTGTGTTATAAGGTTTGCAGGCTATTGAAATACGGCCCGGCAACCTGAATAGTGAACGGCATTTGTCTGAAATCATTACTTTACATAAATGCACCTTGTTTATCCTTTTCTTATGCGCAGAACTGCGCCAGATTCAGGCGTAAGTGGAACACAAGAACTTGTATAGTTATGCTAATTATGCACAGGTGCACATTAAGGAGCCACCCTAGAAGGCCAAATTAATTTGGAGCCCTCCAGTGCGGCTTTTTTGACTGAACACAGTGCAGCTTTGAAACATTAACGAGGTACTGCTTTAACCGCTCGGCCAAAGTACTGGAACTATTACGCGCAGCATATATCAACATTTCTCTCTGATGTGTTCTTGCTTGCTCTTTTATGGATGTTCACTTCAACGGATATCTGTAGATGCAACGGCAAGCAGCAAGTTTCTCACGCCATGGCCTTCGTTGTCCTAATGCGAAATTTTCTTCGGTGTGTTATTCTTCAGTTTCATTCAGATGAATAAAACGACTACTGTTAACGCGCATGTCTTGCATTTTCAGAAATGGCCTGTAGCGGCTGCACCATGGTCGAGACGTCGCCATTGTCGTAGCAGCAGAAACTCGCGGGCTCAAGAAGCGTGTGCTCGCGCGCTGGTCCACCGGGCACCTGATGACGTGGTGAGAGTAAATCTGGTTTTCGCATGGGACTGACGTCGCTCCTCTACGCTGGGTTCCCTCCAAGGCCCCATAGGCTAGATACATAATTTCAGGTCGTATGTAATAAAATACGATAAGCATGCAACATGCTCTTATGTGTCGACCCTCTCCTGAGCGTTAACTTAGCTCGGAAATGTGCCACTCACCTGCCCTGAAACAGTACTGGCCCTTTGATGGATTGCTGCAGCGGTCCTCGTTGACGTGGAAGCTCCGGGGAAGCAGCTCCCCCGCGAAAAGGTCATATTGGTTCTTCATAAAGCCTGGGAATATTTGCGCGCCATCGGCAGCCTTGAGGTCATAGCACGATCAGCTAATTTTGGTAATCTGATATCCTCTTTACGGGCCCTCAAGTTAATCATATCTTTCATAAAGTTTCCTTTCTGTTGTTTTGCTAGCAGTTCAAAAGCTGATGAACGATAAGAGCCAAGTAATTTTCTTTCAGTTTATGTCTGTCGACAAGTCATGGGCTTGTTCGCCTGCATTCCGGCCTTACACATTCCTTGGATTATAGCCCTGCAATGCTAAAATAATCGAAATAATGACGAGATTGCCTTTGAGGCACTACGGCCGAAAGGTAAACAGATGTTAATTTTTCAAAATTTTCGCACAGCAAGATGCTTAATATGATCACGCGGAGGAATTAAAACAAAATAGATGTTCACAGGCAGATGGAGACTCGGACAGATCCACATCAGTCGAACAAGGAATGTCTCAGGCTGGAAGCCAACGAAGGGCACTTGTCTTCGCCAGGCTCTGACCGTAATGCAAATATTAATGAAATATTTTTAAGCACGAGACAAAAACAGCTGTACTACTTCTGCAAAAGGCCAATGGTGAAAAACTATAATAAAGAGAACGTTATAGGACAAGTTAAACGGGGCCTAATCGAAATATTCCGCAGGTGAAGATGGCTGCGTACTCTGTGAGCGTTGGCTTACACGAAGCACTACGAATGGGTATTGTCAACACGTCTGTAGTCACTGAGGCATACATTTTTGTTCGTTCTACGTGATCAGAATTGAGCAACCGGCAGCTAAGAGCTTGTCACATGACACTTCGGATTTCAATACATGAAATTTTCATTTGTGTCAACCCACTACAACTAGGTTTCAATTCACACCTCTCCATTCAAACCTAAAACGAATAAAATGATTTTATGGCCTGGTTGAATCAGTTGAGTTCCTCAAGAGAAAGCATGATGAAAGTTAATGCACCTCATGATGCCTCCCATCTAGGAGGCATCATTAGTGCACGATGGTGAGCGCAAATGAAGCAAGCACACAGCCGCATAACATATTTCTAGAGGCCTGGGTACGCGTAGGACAGAGGTCCGCGGTCAGCATTGCCTTCGGATGTGCCGGTGTGGATGAAGTAGGACTCTTATTAGAATTTCCAGCGACCTGACTTTTCTTCACCAGCCACTGCCGAGGCCTCTTTCCAAGCAAGAAGCAAACTTCTAAAACTAAATTGAATTTAGCCTTAACTGCAGCAAAATCCCATTGAAATTTTTTCAGAGGTAGTCTAGCGAGGCCATGTCTGTTTTCCAGATGTGTTTGAATAGAAAAAAACAGAACTGGCTCCAAAGCTTTCTATTAGGACAACACCGAGTAAAAACATTATTCTTTTTTTTTTATGAACCACCATGTTCCGCCAGGACGTTGTGTCAGTATTTACATATGACATCAACATCGGCTATCCGGGCGAACTGCCAATTTTGTATCTTTTTATAATTTGAGCTTACCGTGGCTCATCGTGCGAAGCCTAAGCGTGTCTGCCGCCGAGCTCCCGTATACTTGAGAAGTGTCTATGTAGGACGTCAGTATGTCCTGCTGTTGCCTCTGTCCTGAAAGGTAATCATGAAAGCCGGCATTTTATTCATTTATTTTCAATACTGCTGCTCTCAGCTGAGAGCATAGCAGGAGGGCAATACAATTATGAAACGTTTACAAAATAATCAAATATGTAAACAAATGTAGGAAAAAAGAGGTGACAGTAATCCATTACAACAACAAATACTGGTTACAGGAATACAGACAGTGAACATCACTCTAGTGTAACTAAGGTTTAACAATATTGATACCATAACGTAACAATTTCACAAAGTATTTAAAAAAGTATGCCTTCAGGTTGGAACAATTCTAGTTTTTGTTGCCTTCAATTTTATTTGCGAATTCTGAGAACGATTTAGTGTTTGTGATAGATGGGTGCAGTTGGTTCCATTCTCTAATGGCAAGCGGAAAGAAAGAATGTTTAAATGTTTCATTACTGTAGGAGAGAGAGAGAAATACGTTTATTCAGTCATAAAAAATAGAAAATTGTACTTGTATGAAAAGGCAACCCCAGTGGTTTTTCCGGTGAGGTGCCTAGATTAAGTTAATGGTTTCGCTTCTTATAAGGTAGGTGAGCAAGCTGTCATATATAGCTTTGCGGTGTTGAGGGGTCCCTCTAGGAAGGATCCAGTCATTGAGAGTGGCGACTGAGCTCTGCAGCCCAGCAAGGCAGATTCTTCGCAGTGATGACAGGCCAGGACATGTCCATAGCAAGTGGTGGGCTGTGGCTGGCGCACCCGTGGTGCAAGTTCCGCAGGTGGGGTCAAGCGACTTGTCGATGTATTGGGCTTTGAACGCAGGCGTGACTGCCGTGCCGGTGCGTAGACGGCGGAGTGCCACGCGTTCCCGGCGTGGAAGCCCAGGAGGGAGGGGGTCATGGCCTTCGGGCAGAAGCGCTTGTAGAGCAAGCTTTCTATGCTGTCGGAGCTGCAGGTGAGCATCGACAGCGTCGACATCTTCTGCCGATCGAGCTGTGACGGAAACGGGGCAAGGAGAATAGGGGGTGGGTAAATATGCTCCCCGCGCGAGCGCATCCGCTCGCTCATTCCCTCCTGCGCCCATATGACTCGGTGTCCAATAAATGTGCAGCTCAGTTCCCTTGTGCCGCAGAAGTGTTGCTTCTTCGTGGATGGCGGTTGCCAGTGGGTGTGCGTCAATCTTGTTAAGTTCACGTATGGCGTCTTGCGAATCCGTGTAAATGTGTAGAGGGCGGTGATGCTTGAGGCGGCCATATCTGGCTGCCTGAGCAACCTCTAGAATCGCTTGTAGTTCTGCACCGGTCGTACTTAATTGTGTGCTATGAGTAGTTGTTGCTGTGTTGCTGCCGTCGCTGTTCGTCCAGGCAGTACTGACGTGATTATGTGAAACAGCAGCATCTGTGTAAATGCATGGAGCTGTACTATCGTTGAGGATGGCTCTGCGGTGATGGTAACGCCTCCGACTTATTTCATTTACTCCCACGTTGCTTGGAAGGGGGTGAACAATGGCGGACATCACGGGCAGCCACGGCGCCGAAGGTGTCGGGAGAAGAGGAGCTTGTGGCTTCCGACCGACCTGGGCGAGTATTCTTCGGCCTGAAGACGTAGCGGCTAGCCTCAGCACCTGGGCACATCTTGCGTCCTCCCTTAGTTCTTCAAGTGTGTTAATTTGTGCCTCTGAGTAAAGCACATGGGTTGGGGTATGCTTCGGCAAACCATACGCTATACGTATACTTTGACGATGAGCTGCTTCGAGGCGACGACGCATCGTTACCGTGGTTCGTGTGTAAGGGAAGCCGTACAGAATTCTCGATGTGATGAGATTTTTCGTCATTATAACCAGGGTATCTTCTCTGAGGCCCCACTTACGACTTGTGAGTCTTCGGAGGAGCCCTTGTGTTGCTCGGCAGCGGCTCAGTGTCTGCTGAAGCCACGCCGTGTGGTTTCCTGTGTCCGATATAGTGAGTCCAAGAATTCTGAGGTCCTGTACTTTTTCGATCGGGCTTCCTTGTATTTGCGGCACATTCATTAAGGCTACTGCTTCTTCCCTCATCTTCTTTGGACCAAGCACAATATACTGTGATTTTGACGGGGAAGGAGAGAGTCTGAGTGCCGAAAGATGACACTGTATTGCATCTAGAGCTGCTTGGATGGCATCTTGCTGCTCACCAAGTGACCCTCCCGTGGTCCATACTGTGATGTCGTCGGCGTATATTGAGTGATGCAACCTGTCTATCTTTGCGAGGTGATACGGGAGACGGTGCATGGCTATATTAAACAGCACAGGGGACAAAACTGAGCCTTGCGGAAGGCCATGTGTGATGTAATGAAGCGGCGAGAATCGATCTCCTATCTTGACTCGAAGAGTGCGGTTTGTCAATAGTGACATGATGTATGTCACTATGCGACCTTCTAGTCCTACTGCGTGCATTTCTTGCAACATAGCATCTACTCCTACGTTGTCAAACGCCTTATGTATATCAACAGTGGCTAGTATTCGAGGGCCTTGCAAGCGCTCAGAGGTTAGATCTTCATGTATCATAAGGAGGCTGTCTTGCGCCGACAAGCGAGCACGGAAGCCTGTTTGTGTGTGATGGAGCTTTCGTTCAACTTCGAGGAACCAGTGAAGTCTTTCGGCCACCATTTTTTCCATGACTTTGCCCAAATGTGATGTTAAGGAAATAGGGCGAAGGTTCGTTGCTATCGTAGCTGGCTTGCCTGGTTTGGGGATAGGAATGACCAGGGAATCCTTCCACCCTTCCGGTACAATTCCGGTTTCCCATACTTCATTAATAAGGTCGAGGAGGTCTGACATTCCTTCATCTGGGAGATTGCGGAGAGTCGTATATGTCAAACCATCAGGTCCAGGTGAACTTCTGCAATTCACTTTCATGAGTGCGTACCGTAGTTCGGCAATAGTGAATGGATGATCAAGCATATGCGTTGCATCGGTATTCTGCTGGCCCTCCACAGTTGATCCGTTGACTGTTGCAGTTTGAACGGCGAGAGGGAAAAACTGGGTAACGAGTTGAGTGGCGAAATCTTGCTCTGATAGTCCCTGTTTGAGGGCAATGCTGCGCGCGGGCTGTTTTGCTTGGGCGGGTTGATCAAGCATAGATGCCAGGTGCCATAAACGAGAAGGATTAGTACGATGGTTTAGTCCACTGCATGTACGATGCCATCGCGAACGGCGTAGCTCCTTCGCGTACCTTCGGGCTGCAGCCTTTGCACGATTATGAATGATGCGAAATGCAACATTTTTTGGGTGACGTTTGGCTTGCTGTTGTGCCCTAAGCCTCGAAGCTATGAGGTTCAGCATGTGCAAGTCCGGAGCAGGATCTTTCCAACGCGTGCGCGTCGCCTTTGTAGCCCTCTGCTTTGCTATTTTTAGTCTGTCCAGGAAGGAACCCGTGCCATCCACGTACAACTTGCGGAAACGGTCCCAGTTTGTCGTGTAAGTCGTTCTAGTCTTTGCGCAGGTTCGACTGATATTCTCTATGCTAAGTAGAATCGGATGATGGTCAGACCCGTCTCTATTTTCTTGTCGTTGCCAACGTAAGCGCAAGTCTTGCGACATCCACGTCAAATCTGGCGTGCTGTCTTGCTGACCTGCATGTAGCGCTGCTCTCGTGTAGACTCCAAGGACATTGGCGATGTTGAAGTCGCTTTTCTCCATAGCATCTATAAGTGCTCGGCCGCGTGGTGTGTCTATTCGGTAGCCCCACTGGGTATGTGGCGCGTTGAAATCGCCAGCTATAATGATATGTCTAGTAGGACATCTCTGCTTTAGACTCGACACCCAACTCATGTCGTCTCCGGGCTGACAACCAGGTCGTATATAAACTGAAGCAACTGTAAGTCGGAAATTTTCTAATGTCATAGCAACTAGAACGATCTCGCGGTGGGGTGTGCACAAATCTTGAGTGTCGATCTGAACTTGCGGAAGGCGTTTGTCGACGAACACGCCAGCTAAGCCTCTAGCGGTGAGGTCTGAGCCCATGTGGCGGCCCTTCAGCTTGCGTGGTATACAAGGTTGGAGGTATTTGTTGTAGCCAGTCAACTGCAGTGTTGGTGGGGCGTCCATTTCTTGAAGGAGGATCACTGGAATTCGGTTACGTTGTAGACGTAAGGAGAGTTCTGCATGTGCGAGAGTGAAGTTCCGACAGTTCCACTGCAACAAATGCGTTGGGTGATGGATTATATCATAGGGCTGATTCATTTTTGAGCTTGTACTATGATTACCGAGAAGCCGCTAACCCTGGTTCACCTCCTGTTCTTCGAGTCTCGCTACAGTAGACATGCGAGGTTGTGTCTGTCTCTCTAGTGCAAGAATACGAGCTGCCAGTTGGCCCATCGTTTGCTGCATAGTCATGATAGCGCTCTGCATCCGCTCCAGCAGTACTTCGAACCGCCGCCATTGAATATCGAATGAGTCGCGTAATCCAGCTTCGCGTTGTTGCTTAGCTTCGCTAACATCTCTCACTAGCTGTGATAAGCTGGCAGTGGGCAAATTATTGTGCAGCCCCGTGTTTTGCAGCTCTTTCATACGGTTCTCTTGGACGAAAGTTTTCTTTATCTGTGGTGAATTAGTCGTGCCCTGGCATTTGACCTCGGTATCTTTCCTTCTCAGCTGTGTCAAGGTGCCTTTGGGCAAAGGTTGCCTTGTAGAGGCGTTTTGGCGCACTTTCGAGTGTGCCTGCGCATCAAGAACTTCCTTTGGTAATTTCTGAACGTCTGTATTATCTTTTTTCTTGGGTTCCGCGACTTCGAATGACGTAGATTTGTTAGCGTGTGTCTCAGTCTTAGTTCTGGCAATTGCCTGGCGGCGTGTGAGTGACGGCTGCACAGCTTGTTTGCGACAAATGAGTAGTTCGCGTTTGTAGTGTGGGCAGCTGGGATCGCCCGTAACATGTTCACCTTGGCAATGTAGACAGCGTGGTTTCGTAGCGGTGCAGATTTCGCCTGCAGTGTGTGTTCCTCCGCATCTGCCACATCGTGCTTCATGTGGGCAAATGTTCGCCTTGTGACCAATCCTTTGACAGTGCGAACACAAGATAGGTGTCGGGCGAAAAGGTTGGACTTGATGCGCAATATACTCCATGCGTACGTGACGCGGGAGCTTATTTCCGGCAAACACCACGAGAACAGTCTGCTTTGTTTTACCAAGTCGGTAGGCATTCAAAATTTTTGGCCCACCTTGCAGGGGGCGAATTATAGCTCGAATGTCTTCGTCAGTAAATTCTGTGCTTACGCCATATATGACGCCTTTGATCGCGTCTCTCGGAGGAGTGACGTAGGCTTGCACTGGAACAGGGCCGAGTTTCTCTATCTTTAGAAATGGTTGCGTTTCTACATCTGCAGGAATATCCACGGCAATGACGTTTGCGCGAAGCTGTTTGCGGATGGTGGCCGGCGTTTCACTACGGAGGCGTTCTTTGAGCCAGGCGTTTAGCACTGTGTCTGGAATCGACAAAATAGACGCTGCGGTCTTAGGTCTAACTATTATAGTGGTGGTGTCCTGCAAAACTTCATTCGGATAAAGGTTCGCTGTTTCTGTGGCTTTCTTGGCCTGCGCAGGGTCCTTTTCAGTGCGCGTTTGGCTGGTAATCTCAATTTCTTGATCCGAATCTGAGCCGCATTGCAGAGCGTCCTCTGCAAAGCCACGCTTCCAGTGCCGATCGCGCACGTGCTTATCAGCGTCCCGCGGTCGCGGCCGTTTTCCTTGCCTCCGCGTTTGCTGTTCCATGTCCCAATCGGCAGGGTCGTTGGAGTCATCAGCGAGAATAGAAAAAGGGTTTTCTGCTTGCCTTTGCAGTTGAGTCATTTCGACAGCGTCAGCCCAGGAACGCGGCGTGAGCGGGGGCCACTGAGTCGTCGATGTTGGGTCAGGGATTGTAGGCCCAACATGGCTGCTACCTGCCGCATCGCTGGTGGTGATATCCAGAGCGCCTGGTCGATTCTCCATGCCCCCTTGGGGGCACAGATAGTCTCGTTAGCTGCCTCTAGACTTCCGGTGGCTGTTTTGGAGGTTCCTCTGGGTCCTGAGTCCCTGCCTCGTCGTAAATTTCAAAAGAAACACGGAGCTGAATTGCGCTCATGCAAGTTGATTGGCTTGGCTTGGCTTCCTCTCATTACTGTAGGAATATTCAATTAGTTTGCTTGCATGGCTTTGACGTGTAGGTCGAGTGTCGGAAAACGAAGTTATTTCGCCGCGTCTATCTTGAGGTTGTTGCGAAGGATCTGGAATAAAATTTTTAGGTGGGCTTCATTCGCTCTATCTGCTAGCGTCTTTAGATTCGATGCGGCAAGAAGGTTAGAGGGTGAATCTGCATGCCTGTACCTGTTATGTATAAATCTTATGGCTTTTCTTTGCATTGCTTCCAGCTTTCTTAAGTTAGTCATTGTATGCGGAAACCAAACCACGTTGGCATATTGTAAAATCAACCTTATCAATATCTTATAGGCGATCAGTTTAAGTGGAGTAGACGCTAGTTTTAGGCACCTTTAAGCAAAAATATCTTACGTACTGCTGCTGCGGTAATGTTATCGATGTGCAGGGTCCACTTAAGGTCTGCAGTAAGTGTCACACCTAAATATTTGCGTTCGTTAGCACAGTGCCATTGACTGCATAAGCGAAGTTAGAAGGATCCTTTTTTGTAGTGATGGTAATTACGGCGGATTTTTTTACGTTAATTGTCATCTGCCACAGCTCGCACCACTCAGATATTGTGCTGAGGGATGCACTCAGGGCAAAGTATGGCAGCTTACCAACGAAACTGTGCAGCTATAAGTGAGATTCTCGGCAATCGCGTGTCTCTCGCACTCTAACTCCGAAGTTCAAGTTCTTCCGTAAAAAAAAAAAAAAAAAAAGACAATGCGTACAGAATTGCGCCATTTCTCTTTTTTTATATAATTCCAGAAAGTTCTTGAAAAAAGTTGCAGTGGCTTAGCTCGGCTATGCCAGGATATACGTAGCGTTAGCAAAGGTTCAGCTGATTATTCTTAGCTTTCCTGGTTGTCTCCTACGCTCAACCGCTAATTTCCAGGCAACTACTTCGGGATCCGATGAGTCAAGCTTCTCCGTTCTTCTGCGCTGTTGAGCAGCATTTGCGCTCTCCTTCTCCGTGTCTATACCACACTGGCAAACGCCAGTCAGAAGCGCAGCGGCTCCAGCGCAGTGTCAGACGGCGACTCCACAGCGAGCGCGCGCCGGCGCCAGTGCGTCTACCACGGCTACGACGTCACTCCTCTGGAATGCGCAGACCGGCGGCGGTGAGTCGCGCGCGGCGGCGGCGGAGTGCGCGAGAGGTGCCGGCTCCGGTGGCTCCGGTGCGCAAGCCGTGTGACATCACTGATCCTTGCGCATGCGCAGCACGGCTCTTGATGTGCCGCGCGAAACGGGCTTGGCTAGGCCAGTGTAGCTAACGCTACAAAATTGTATCCCGATTCAGAAAAAAATGTGTTACATGGGCGCTTTACCTCGTTTATTCACTCAAAATACTAATGAGAGATACCTTATCTAAAATTGAGGTTTTTCTTCAACACACGTTTAAGAAGCGAGCGTAATTATCTGAACAAATTATAGCGAAATGAATCGAAAGCATCGAAAAAATACGTTTGAGCACCGAAACTAAAATGCATGACGAGAACTCGGTTAATGACAACGACTCGTCTTCCACGAGCAAAGCTAAAGCCGGGGCCTGGACGAGTACGGGTCGTCTTTTGAGATATTGGTACAAACAGCCATAGGACGAGTACGTTTCGGGCCTAGTTGGTTAAAGGGCTAGAGTGCTTCCCGCACGACTCTTTAGGTTCTCTCGACAACCTCTTGGTACTGCGTAGACCACAGCTACAGAAAGAGGGGTCTAACCAATGGTATTCCACTTATAGCTGCGCATCCGCTCAAGGAGGATAAGTTCGGCAGAAAAATGATAGGCTTAATGTTAAGAGGCACAAAAACGGCAGTATTGATTAGAAGGCAAACGCGGTATACAAATGGGTATCAAGAAAATTCAAACGCCCTATATCGTGTTTGAATTATGTTGATAATCATCAACTTGACACCAATTTGCAGGAGACGATTAGATGGAGTAGCGAGCTTAAACGTTCAAGCAAATTAGGTTTGGGTTATGCCGACGCCCGAAGAAGGTAATAGGGAATCCCTCGACGAGGAATGCGTTTGGTAGTTGATTTCTATGCGCTGATGACAATTCTGACGATAACGATAAGAAATACGTCAGCAAACTCGACGAGGAATGCGTTTGGTAGTTGATTTCTATGCGCTGATGACCATTCTGACGATAACGATAAGAAATACGTCAGCAAACTTACCCAGTGTGCAACGTGTGCATGGAGCTGAGCGGGGAAGGTTCATGCAAACCTGATTGAAAGCAGCGAAGAACGGGTCGTCCGACGGGATGTCGATGGAGAAACAGTTTGATGCGTTGCGTCTCCCTGGAGAGCAGCAGTCGATGACGTTGTTGGGATCTGCAGGAATGCAGCAGACACTGTTCTAGCACGCAGAAAGAATAGCTTGTTCTCCCTTTGTTAAAGAAGACACGATCTTTAAAGAAGACACCATCGCGTAAATAAGATTTGAATTGGGGCGACTGTGGCTGCATCCGAAATGTCTGGTGAACACGTGATACGGTCCACTCACTTCCGAGGTTGACGATCTCCCCTGGATCGGGCATGAGGGGCGCCAAGGCGAAGTCGTGGTCGATGAACTGTCCCAGCTGCATCACCATGTGCGTGATGTTGGTGGCCGGGTTGCTTACGTTCGGGTGAACTGTGTACGAGATCTTCCGTGCGTTGGGTAGCGCACTGCCATCGGCTGCCACTCGAGGTGAACTGACACCTGCGCCAAGACAGGGAAACGGCGGACGGGGCATTATGCAGTATACGCATGGCGAACTTATGCAGACGAAATAGTCCGCTATTACAGCCGCGTGTCAACATGTAAAGGAATGGTAAGACCTTAGTCAAGCCACTGCGGGTTTTAGTCCAGGCCTCTCCTGTCGAGGGGAAAGTAAACGTGATTGTTTGTTTGATTTCCATGGAACTACTACAGCTAAGCAGATAATTTGGTTCAATTACATGTTTCTTAAAGAAACGTCGTTTATTGGATTTTTTATTCTGATGTAGTGAGGACGACGAACACTGGCCAATCATCGTCACCAGCGCTAGGCACGGCTTCGCCGCTCGTGTTCTGTTCGAGCCCCTCGCTTGCCGCTCTCAATTTTCAGTCAGTAAACCGCTTTACACTTATTCTCTTGGAAAATTAGCCTAATTGATAAGTTATACAATATCTTCATACGCATCGTCAATTTTGTTTTACGTTTGGAAGATGTTGGCACTTTTTCTGCCACGAATCCCTGTATTCCTTCCTTTCTTTTTTTCCCACTTTTTACACTGCCCTATTCTTCCCGATCCCTCTACCAACGCCGAGAAAGGCGGCTATGTATACGCTAAAAGAAACGTCTGCTTTTGATTATCCTCGCCGGTCATCTACCCTATGCATTACGTGGCCTGCCCAGCTCCATTTTTCCCTCTTAATGTCAACCAGAATATCCGCTATCCCCGTTTGCTCTCTCTCTCTCTCTCTCTCTCTCTCTCTCTCTATATATATATATATATATATATATCGGCTATCCCCGATTGGCCTGTTGAGCTGCAATATTAAACACATCCTAGGGCTACCTGGTGTCAAGCGCAACCAAATCGGCCAGGTAGAGCCGTGGCCTCCGAGGTTGCACGGGAACACCTCTGTAATTTCGGAGGCCACGGTAGAGCTATGACCTCGGAGGCCCGGCGCATTTAGTTACGCTGCCATCGAAAAGTCGTTTACGTTGTTTATTCGTCCAGGCTTCATTTCCGCCCTCATTTGGGTGCTCACGCACTAGAAAAAAAGTATCTACATTCGCCTTTGCAGAAGGGTTGTGGTTCTCGGTCTAATTATGTGATAACACGCATAATTAGGCTGACCTCAGGCGGGGATGTCACGCCATAGGTTCCCTAAAATTGACATTGGTTCTGGTATTCAATTCGAAAACTGCTAAAGACATGTGGAACACATCTAAACGAGCTTCTGAAGCGGTATACTTAACATTGCCTTTTATACGTTGAACAGCTACGAGATGGCGAGCCTGAATGCATTCGTGTTGGAAAAAAATATCAAAAAGAGGGTAACACGAAAGATCGAGCAGTAGTGTTTTGTTCCAACATCAACTACTGTAAGAACTTGAATTACAACGCGCACGTTCGTTCTCGCTTTAAGCAATCTGGGGGCGCGCCAACACACAACCTATACTCGTATTGTGACCAGCGATGTGTTAATGCTCTCCACTGGAAATTTCGTATTTGCGCCAGAGGCACGTTTGCACCGGCTAGCGTCAACACGCATAACCAGAGCCGGTCAATCCCGGTGCGAACGCCCTCACACTAAAGCTAGAGATGTCGAGTGCAGTTCGACCGGTCCACGTCGATACGGCACACTATAAGTTTAAATTTTCCGTGAAGAGACAAACAGTGACGTATATCACCGTGTGCGACCAAGAAGGCTACTGTCGCAGCAACACAACAATGCGGCCCGCGCAGCAACTGAAAGAGCAATTTTCTGCTCACCTCATCAGAGTTTGATCGCCGAAGCTGCTAGGGCCCAGGACGCGTTGGCTTACGAGAACGTTTGCGACAAGTTATGCGCTTGATTTTTTTCGTGTGTGTCACAGCCACTACTTCGACGCCATCTGATATGGCTGCATATATTTGCAATGTCCACCCAACAAAGCTAATCAAATCCACCGGCTTTAGTTGCTGGCAGAATTACTTGGTTATTAGCTGGCAGTTGCTAAACTTGTAAACACCCGCCAACATTTGTCATATCATTGTCTGTATTTTGAGCAGCAAAGAAGGCGAATAGACTATCGCTCTAACGCCAAAAACATGTTTGCTGCGTCGCAAACTTACCATCCTGATAATCAGCAGGAAGCAAGCGGTTCATGCAAGAAGCCGCTGAACCCCATCCAGGGTTTTGAAGGTTGTTGCACTTCCCGTCGGCTTCGCGGTATTTCCTCGTCGAGTTACACGTGACGTTGGTCAGCGGGCAGTAGCCGGAAAGGGCTGTCGAGTCGATGTCTGCCGCCTCCAGCCTTGCGATCTCGACCTCTGTCCAGGACTCCGAGTCGCTGTAGCTGCAGCGTGCATTTCGCGGTTACGAAATAGGTAGTAAATTACAGGGAACGAAATCCGAATGCGACCCTAAGAACGGACCCCTATATGCCATTGACTACATCGCGCTTCTGTGTTGGGGTTCAGCAATTATACCAAATATTAAACTACTGTTGGCCGATTTTCTTATATGACTGAGTATCGAACTTTTGGGGGATGTACCAGGGAAGAAAAAAAAATCAAGTGGGCCATTCTTAGGAAGTTTCGAGTGCCGTAAAAATAGAAGAAAGAAAACAGAGCTGGGCCGACGACGACGATATTGACGACGATAGCAAGACGACTACAAAGCGACGGCGATGGCGGCACGGCACCAAAGCTGACGGTGTGGCGATAGCGGGACAGAGCTAACAACGCGCTGGTCGGACGTCGTGGACTGGGAATAAGATCCTGATCGTGGACATATTGCGTTCTCTATTCACTTGAACGGTTGCGCCAAAGAGAAAAAAAAATATCTCAAGACTTGAATGAATTGTCTTCGGTTTCCTCATCTCAACCACTGCGAACAGCAATTTCGAGCCACCGGTTCTCGATCGCTTAAGACCTCCCACGTCAATTTTAGAAGAATCCTCTTGGTGCCCAGGACAAATGCCACAAGATGAAGGGACGAGTAGCTATGTTGTCGTGTCGGAATGTCAGCGTGACAGAGACGGGAAGGAGACAACGCTACGCACGAGCACTAAAAACTGAACATTTATTTTGCAAGAATGGATGCTCGATCCCCACTTGCTTGGTGCAACAAGTTTTGCAGTGGCAATCGTAAGTTGCTTTCATCATCACCATCAGCCTATATTTATGTCCACTGCAGGACGAAGGCTTCTCCCTGCGAATCCCAATTACCCCTGTCTTGCGCTAGCTGATTCAAACCTGCGCCTGCAAATTTCCTAACCTTATCATCCCACCCAGTTTTCCGCCGTCCTCGACTGCACTTCCCTTCTCTTGGTATCCATTCTGTAACTCTAATGGTCCACCGGTTATCCATATCCAACGCATTACATGGCCTGCCCAGCTCCATTTTTTTCTCTTAATGTCAATTTGAATATCGGCTATCCCCGTGTGCGATATGATCCGCACCGCTCTCTTCCCGTCTCTTAACGTTGATTTACAAAGGCATAAAAGCACGATGACTAGGTTATACGGGAAAAAATTAACAAAGAAAGAAGGGGACCGACTGCTATCCATTATTGTCATCTAGAAAGGACACATCTTTGTCATGTAGTAATAAGGAGAACTATCTCAGACACCGCGCCTCGTTCCTCTTGATATTACTATATGCCTCACTTATCTCCCTCGTCAATTGGATATGCTTATGACTTTCATTTCCCCTCTTCCATTTGGTGTTTTGCATTTACTTTCTCGTCGCATATGTTGGACGTGTACCTGCTAACAGAAAACAGCTGAAATAAAGCGCATATATTTGTCATTTATTTTGTACGTTGTGCGACAAAGTGCAGCGCAATAAACCTGTCCTACCAAGTAGCCCCAGCCCTGTCATCGCCGTGGGTGAACCAAACAAACAGACGTGCGAAGGCCAATCGAGCCGTACGCTCGTTATGTCCAGTCAAAAGAGCCTTCTTCTGCCACTATACTAGATGGCGCGCTCGTACCTCCTCAGGAGCTCCTTGGTTGTCTCCTCGAAGAGCCGCGCCACTTCGGCGAGCTCGACTGCTTCCGTGGTCGCCCGCCGGCTGTGCTGGTGGCGCATAGACGCCATCGGACAGCCCGCTGCACGGCCCGCTTCTGTAGGAAAGCCAGACGACGACTGTTTCGTGAGAATGCCCGCAAGACGAGAATACATTATTTGTTCATTCCAATTAAAAAACTGAAACAACTTCATGGCTCTGCCCATTCTTGCATGCCCAGACACCGTGGTTATGAGCTGGCTTGGCGCCATCAGTCGAAAGTTGAAACTTGAAAGCCATCAACGAGGAGCTACTTTCTTATGGTTTGGTTGGCATGTATGGTTGTCATAAATGGTTTGCTGGAACTAGGTAGAGAGGCAGGCAGGTGACCCAATCGCATGCACAGGTTTCGTAAGACATGCGGTAAAACAGTCGTTGGATATACGAGGCGTGTAGATTGAACAAGATTATCAGAAGATCGGAGGAAGTTACACACAATCATAAGCATTGATGGAAATTTAGAGGGATTTGGGTGCAAGCAAAATACAGAAAATTTGCTCAGGATATGGATAGCACACTGAACACGAGGACATTTTACAACATTGCAGGGAGTTTATTTCTCTCATTAAATATGGCCAAGTGTACTCGGACATGTTCACTGCGAAGGATAATATAAAAATAAACTATCTCCGATTCTTTGTCAGCTTACGCTGGAATAAGCAGCCGAGGAAAAATTTAATGCGGGCAAGTGTTTCTGTTGGAGTAACTCCTCCTGCCATATTTATTCCAAGTATTGAGAACTGAGTTGTAGCGAAGGTACTCCGTCGTTGAGTGCGAGATGTTTGGTGAATGAGGCGAACAGCTGACCCCGCACAAAGTGTTGGCCGCAATGCCTAAATATGATCCATTAAAAGACGAACGGTCAAGCGCGGCTCTCCAGATCCAGTGAGTCCTGATCGCGAGCGGCCCTTTTTCGAGAGTTGTGTCTTGTCACATTCGCCTTATCCTTTCCTAACCCAGAAAACTAGCTATACTAGCCATAATTGCTTTATTTTCTTTTTGTTCATCCAAAGCCCGTTTAAACTGCTGAGGGATTAGTCTCCGTCAAAGTCTCCAAAACCACTTAGACAAAGCTGGCTCCGTAACACTCGAGCACCTGGATTTGCCGGCTGCTCCTCTTTTCGTACAGTGCTACGTAAAATAGCCGTAGTACGTGAAGTAATGAAACAACCAGCTTACCGGCTACGTCTCTGCGCATGCGCGCTGAGTGGGCCTCGGCGTGCCTCCTGGCGCGCAAGGATTCCCGAGCTTTCTCCATGGCTGCGTCTACTTCCCTGGCACTCGGGCTCCAAGAACCCGACGCGCTTACCGTTGCAACCACGGCAAACGTTGCAAGGAAGCATATCCTGCAGCAGGCGAGAGGGAAGGATGAGAGAGCAACGGGGTAACGTCAAGACGAAGCTTTACCTCTGGCCATGCAATTTGAACCCACGGGAAAACCATTATTGCTCTGATTCTTCCAGTGCCGACACCACCAGTAGAACGAAACGTGTTTCATTTCAAACAAAAAAGACGGTTCTAGTGACTGATGGGAGCAGCCTTTCCAAAGTAAAAAAAAAAAAAGTTAACACTGAACATTAAATCTTGTTGATGCAGCAAGTTAGCAACTTCGCTATAGAAATATTTGTCACAATACAGTTAAGCGCATCTACCTTGGCGCCTAAAACGAATAGACTCAACATGTAATACACTGCGCTATCAGATATCAGTAACTTCTGAATATGATTTTTGAATAATTAAAGGAAACGAAGACGCAGCTTCACGAACCAATAAATTATGTTTGTCTTCTTTGAATCCAACTTTGTATTTTAACGTTGTGAAATGAAAAAAAAAAAGTTGTCGCAGTTTCACCTGAAAGGCGAAGCATCAATTGCGATAGCAAATTTGAAGAGAGCTATACGGAGTAATGATAGCAGCTTTATCAGCTGCATAAACTTGGACATGCAGCAGCACCGGCAACACGCAGAACTGTTGTCGACGCCGTCGGCGTTTTGCCCGCGTTCGCTTAAAATGCGTGCGGCGTTGGTGACTGTTGCCGGAGCCTCTGATATAAATAAGCACTTGGTGCCGCAGCTAAACGTCGCCTCCCTCCCCCCCCCCTCCCCCACAGCCTGTCGCGCGTCGGAAGAAGGCACGTTTGCTCTACATATATGGTGATTGTAGAGGAGGAAAGAGACGCCTACTTCTGCAGCTCTTAAGGGAGCACAGCGCAGAACGCGCGTTTGTTCTCCGCCGTGCGTTCACTCCCCGTGAAAGCGCGCGTCCCTCGCGCCCTTTCACTCGCACATACAGCGTTCGGCGCGCGGCGACGATTTCCTCTCCATTGACGTCATACGGAACCTCACGGCGACGGCGACGGCGACGGCAACGGCGACGCCGACGGCAGAAATCTGCTTTTGAGTGTCCATATAATTGCTATCGCAATAAAAACTTTGACATAACGTTTTCTTTTTCTGTAGAGTTGCCCTTTAGAAGCTGCCGTGCAAAGACTCTTTCACCGACGAGAACAGGTTAGACTTGGACAGGAAAACCAGCCTGGCTGCAAGGAGCTTCGTTATCCTGCAATGCCAAGTGGCTTCGCGAAAGTGACGCTCGCGTTTGGCGGTGCTTCTTCGAGTAAACACCCTACGCTGATGCCGCGAACCGTGCCTGAACACTTCCGTGAGAGAAAAAAAAAAACACAATGTCTCTTTGAACATTTGCCATACGCTACTTTCACTCACACCTCTTCCGTGTCATCACCCGACGCGCGACATCACATTAGTGGTGGATAAAATCACTCGGTGGTACACTCATTTCCGTGAGACGCCGCATTGATGATTTCGAAAGGTCTGGTACTTGAAATAAAATCGCATGCTGGTTCCCAAAATCAAAACAAGGCGTCTCGTGAGCCTGGGGTCCAGGTTTCGTAACTCGTCCTTCGTGTTGGGCTCACACGTCGCGAAACCATTGTGTATCCTATGGGTGTGTTTAGATAAGGACAGACTAAAGGGTGTCCCTACTATTTTTAGTTCTCAGCGAAATTTATATGAGGTGGGAAAATGTCGCTGTAGAAAGGAATCAATTAAAATTCGCTTTGCGATACTTGACACGCATTTCATGCAAAAGATTATTTCCCTAAAGGTGGAAACGCGCGTTTTACTGACTTGCAGATTTTACAAATTCGAAGGTAAACATACAACGCTAGTATTATTGGCCCACGGGAAGTTAAATTTATGTGATGCAGAGTATCTTTTTGAAAAAGTGATAAACTTGGGCTTTTGAGCAACTGCCTCTGATGAAACCTGAGGGAGGGGGGGAGGGGCTATTTTAGCTGAGGCGATCAAGCTGCAAGATGTTTCTGACATATCTTCCAAATGTTTCTCGCGAACTAAAAAAAAAAAAAAAACAGTATGCAGCTACACCACGCATTTGTTTCGTTATCAAATCCCAAAATGGCAACATTGAAGAAATAGCTTGCATTGTAATATTTTCGAGACGTTTTAAAAAGATAACCACGGCCAATTTTTATGAAAGATTTATAGAATACCCACCCAGGACTGATAAATCTAGTACTGCAAATACATGTTGCATTATTTTATCTTAAGCGGGAAAATTGCGCCTATATTAAGACCCATGCATGGTCATCCCAACGATGTGTCTCTTTCTAATAAAAAAAAAATAATTCTCTGACTCGATAACGGGGTTCTTGCACCTTGTCTCAGTTAAGAGTTGTGTGTTCAAAAAGGAAACTGTGTGTTGGAAAAGTAGTCGCAGTTACGCAGTGTGGAATGATTTTTATGCATAATATAAAAAATTAGGTGGGAATGAAGAATACTGGGGACCCGTTTTGCGACTGTCCTCATCTGAACGTGTACCCAGCTGACTCATCCACTGCAGTATAGCGTCGTCGCGCTTTTCCAACTAGGCTGGCGCATCGTTCATGTACACGGGGAGCATTTCATAATGGCAGATGTAATTAGACGTGAATGCCAGGAACAGGTTTACACGACTAGCTTTAAAAAGCCTGATTTTCGTAATGTCGCGTGCTCGCTAGCTCAACGTACCGTAGTAGGAATACGGATGCAGAAGCCCTGAAAACTCAAGCTCAACTCATTTCATGGCTAAAAAGAGGCACAGAAGACAATCCGAGCCACTCTTCTTTACTACAACAAAAATAATGAGTCCAGAATTGAATATGAGTGTGATATTTATTTTATTAGAACGAGACGCATCATGGGAATGACCATACATGGCTCTTAAAATAGGCTGAATTTTCTCATTTAATTTAAAATAGCGGAACATGTTTTTGCAGTACCACATTTAACAGTAGTGGGTGGGTATTCTATAAAATGTTCAGAAAAGTTTGCGATAATTTTTTTCTTTAAACTGCCTTTAAATGCTCGAATTCTCGCAATTTTTTTTTTTTTGGTTTTGTCATTTCTGGAATTTTATAACGGAATAAATACGTGGTGTTTTTGCAGACTTCTTTTTTTAGTTTAAAACCTGCTGAAGATTCATCAGAAATATTGTCAGCTTCATCGGGGGGCTAAAATTGCCCCCCACCCCCACTCCTGAAAAACCGTGATTCGGGGTCAGTCAGAGGCAGTTAGTTGTTGAAAAGCCAAAGTTTGACAATTTTTCAAAAACATACTGTGGCTCACATAAATTTAATATCCCGCGTACCAATAGAAATGGGGCTGTAGATTTACCGAAAACATTTTGGCAGGGTACAATGCGTTAGTATTAGAGCGATATACATTAGAAATTGTAAAATCTGCAAGTCGTTAAAACGTTTTTTTGCACCTTTAGTACAATCATGTTTTTTTTTTCATGAAATCCGTGCTAAGTTTCGCAAAACGAAGGTTGATTCCTTTCTACAGAGACGCTTTCTCACTTCACATAAATGTTTCGCTGAAAACTAAAAATAGTCCGGACCCCTCTTAACTTAACTGAACTCACCGGTAAGAAACAGATTATTCGCAATCACAAAGAGAGAGAGAGAGAGAGAGAGACAATCAATATCAAGCTATGCCGTAATGCGTGTGCTCTATATGGATTTTGCAACCAGAACACTCCTGAGAAACATAAATGGTGTCGCATGTTGTATTAATTAACCCGCTGCTTAGACATCGGTGATCGAAGTTTTCTGTACTCAAGAGACCATAAAACGCGACTATAAAATCTATGCGCATACTCTGATCCTATACACGCAATTGCGCATTTGAACAAAGTATATTCTGTCCACCTTTAAACCGTGTGTAATTGTTAGCCCTTAATGAAAATGTCGGGTCATCAAATTGCGAAGTGCAACAAACAGAAATTGCGGGGAATAACGCCCCGAGGTAACACCCGGGCTATGAGAGCCGCCCGTGGTTGGCTGCTCCGTATTAATCCGCGCCACCTAAGCTATGAGAGCACGAGCTTTCTTGAATGCACGAACGTTTTGTGCCGAATGCTACCGTCGCAGACGTGAGCTGAACTCGCTACTTCGCGCTTAAAAGTAGAAGAGCATAGGCACTGAGCTATCATGGCGCGTACTACAGAAACAACAAATAAAGGCTGCGTAGTCAATCAGCTTGTCGGTCGGATAAGTCAGCCGATGTATTCGCGACGAGACATCAACAAGCCTTAGACATTTTCACTATCGCGTAAAACGAATGCTGAAAAGGCTGCGAAAAGGTTAATGCGACGGCTACAAAACAAGTATCGCATTATTCATTTTTTTAAATGTGGTGTCAAGACTGAGGATCGCGTTTATGGACACGAACACAACCATGACGTACGGTGATCCTTTCCGATTTCAAGGTACAAGGCAGCGCAAACTGCAAAGCCCATTTAAGTGCCACACACTCACAATAAAAAGGAAGAAAGCTTCATCTTTGAGCCGAGTTTAACACATTATTTAGTGTCGGTCGCACACTGTCACTACTTCTCACAAACGAAGGACTCAGCTGTGTCAACGGTCACTACTCACAATCGTAACCGCGCGCAGCAGCATCGAGCAGCTGCATGTGGGATAAAAGAAAAGAAATCGCACTAAAATATATGAGGTTATAACAACGATGAAATCGTGCTGCTGAATAGAGAGAGAGAGAAAAAAAATAAGAACTTGACCTTCCGAACCTCCCGCAGTAGTGTATTACCTTTGCTTTACTAAGGCCATAAAACCACAGCAGTCTGTTTTGCTTGTTTATCTGCAATACGGCAGCAGAATGGATTTTTGAGAGTTGTTTAAAGATAACTAACTCGACTTTTTTGGCCATGACTGTCGTGTGTTGTGAGTTTATACCCCTTTGTTTTTGAGAGTTCGTAGACCTGACGGGACAGGCACATTAGCCGACGTGATCTTTATAGATAAGGGCAGTCAGTATTCGACGGGTACATAACTTCTTCCACCGCCAGTTTTACTTTGTTAATTTACAGGCACAGTGATTTGATGCCAACCACTCATATTTGCGAGCTAACCGCTCTATGCATCATACACGGTTTCACTATCGCTAGAGAATTCTTGTGTATATAGTAAAAAGGAAAAAAAAATCCTTTGTGGTGACTTTGATCAGCTGATTTTCGTGTTCACGCCATGCTATAAAAATGTCCGAACTGGGCAGTTTTCCTATGAGTCATGCTGTGGCATCGTACAATGACTGCTGCGATGTCCTCAATACAGCGAAGACTACCTTCGTCCTCGTGGTTTGTAGACAACAACCGCCACTGCGAATTTCTCTACGCATGAACGTTTAGGAGTTTACAGAAATTTAAAATATTTGACCCTTAGGCTCGCATATATATATATATATATATATATATATATATATATATATTAACGGCTATTGCAGAACTTTGTCCCATCGTGAACTGCATAGAATCATTGTTTTCCAGCTGGTGTGGAAACTTAGTGAAAGATGTGAAACTAAAACGCAGTGCGCATTGAAAGAGACACGTAATTGCTTTCACAATACACGTGCTTTCGCCTACACACGTGTGTGCATGCGTCTCCGTGTTTTTTCTGTCGTGCTCCGTGTTCTGGTTCAATATCTTTCACCATGCTCCCGGAAAGATTTCTAGTACACAACTCTACTACACTCGCGAAATGATAATGTATAGGCTAGCGCGTTGTGAACTAATAGATAGTGCCTGACGTATACAGTCTGTAAAAGGTAGTTGATATGTTAGGACTTTTGCAAATATTGAAAACCAACTTTTACCGGGCCGACGGAGCATGTTCCTAGGCTACTTGTGGCCCCCGTACCGCAAACCTCTAACACAGATCGCATCAGCCTGACTTGGTAGTGTGAAAATGACAGTATCTTACATTTACTAGCAGTGTAGTAAAGTGTTGGTCGAATCATACCGCAATGAGGAAACAAATTAAGACAGATAGAAATGACAATAAGCTTGCTACTTTGGCTGATCTCGAAGTTCGCAATCATGCGCTTGATGGCTTAAATGTACGCTATTGCACTTACTGCCCATAACGAAGATTATACGTCTGCACGCCTCCAAAGCGCATGATCACGTACAGATTGTATTTAGTCAATTAGGATAGAGGCGCTAGGCGTAGTTCTCTTCAAGAGCAAAATCAGGAGCCATGGTGGCTACAGAAAAGTGATGCTGAAAGCTAGAATATAAGGCAAAGGGTCACATCTCTACAAACAGATGTGGGATACATGTCCGTTAGTTTCGTTCGGCATCAATGCCTGTGGCACTACATCACTCGGACTTCCGGCGGAAAAAAGGTGCAACGGTGAGTGAAATTTATATCCCTCGCAAGAACGAATAGGTTAGATTTGACAGACAATAGAAAGCACGTGTCTCGTTTTATTTTTTCTTAGTGCAATAAGCTGGCAGACTTGTGTGAGCTTGCTGAATCACAACCGAATTTCCAGCGAAGCTGTTTCTTTCTAGCAGTTAGGCTAGAAATTTCCGTTGCCTGTAAAAAAAAAAGCCACATTTTAAAACGATCGCTTATATGACTGGTCTGCATGAAAATATGCCAGCGTATAACGTACTTGCACACTTGGTCTACAAATTTTGCAAATAAAGTAATTTATCTACACTCATTTTACTTTGCGGTAACATTGGCCATACTTTTCCCACAATTTTCACTCAATGTGATCTCGTTGGCGGTTACAGTTCCGTCAGTGCAGCAGGTTAAACTCTGCGTTCCTAAAACCCAGTTGAAACAATTCTGATAGCCTGCCTAAGTAGCACACTGCTCCGGTCGTGCTTTGTCCACTCACTTTTCACTTCGTTTATACATCCCCTCTAACTTTAAACCAATATAAACAAGGTGCATTTTGTCGTTCATCGAGGACACCGGGAAAAGCTAATGCGAACTTCGTATAACGAAAAAGGAAAGAAAAAAATGGTGCAGTAATTATTTATAATCCTTCTGACCAGGCCAGGAACGCTATATTTTCCACACACGATGCTCTAAACATGTCCCCCCTTTTTGATCAAGAATAAACTTGGTGCAAATTAGACAGATCTCAGGTTATTATGAACTGTAGCCGATAACCGCCGTACGACACTCATGCGCCATTTATTCCACGCCCATTTATCTTCGCACAAAAAATTGCCACGACCTCCCTCCCACCCCTCCCCCTAATTTTTGATAAATTTAAATTCGGTGACACTTGTATTTTTACCAGGGAATCGAGTTAAATTCAGCACGCTTGTGACACTGATAACGCTTCAGAGAGCTCGCATACGTAATTTATCGCAAACGCCGTAATATGCCAGCCCATTTTGCCTATACATCACCCATTGCCTAACCCCTTACTTTTGCCAAACAGAAACATAGTGTCTTGTTTAGTTCACTGAGAACGCCGGGTGAACTTCGTATAGCGCATGGAAATGCCGAAAAAAAAAACAAGGGTTCAAGTATTATTTGTAAAGCTCCTAATTTAAACAAGCAACATTCAGGTTCCGGGACACAACGCGCTTATGATGCCCTCTTTTTTCGGTTAAGTATAAGCGTCCTGCCGTAGACATAAATATAGGCTGATGATGATGATGATGATGATGATGATGATGATGATGATGATGATAAACGTTGTGTGATGCGTTCGGGACATTGGGAAACGTAGCTGATAACGGGACACCGGGCAAACGTCGTTTAACGCGAAGAAAAAAAAAGGAACAAAGGAGATTTTTTTTTATCTTGGTGGCGCATGTGGTTATGTCATGATGGCGGCCCAAATTTGGCACTGCTCTTAAAAACACTCATAACGCTCTGGAGCACTTCCATGCGTAATTTATTGCAAATATTGCAATTTACCCACATGTTTCGAACTTTGAGTACACTTTAGTCACAACTTTATTTCACCGTCATTTTTTAGTCACTGTCTCTTATTTTCTCGAAATATAAAAAAGGTGCCTTGTCTGACTCACTAAGGACACCGGAGAAACCATCTACAAACCTGGTATGACATAGAAAACTAAGGAAACAGCGATGGTTTAATAATTCTTTGCACCGGTTCTATGTACACTAGGAACACAAATGTTTAGCCACATATTTGTATTATTTTGATTGAATTTCAAGTTGACTTGTGCAGTTGTTTTACGACTTTGGAAAATATATCGAATAACGGCAGTATGACACTCCAGAACGCATAAATAAGTAACTTTCTACACAGGGCATTATCAGACTTACAGTGATGAAACATTTGTGGTTCATCACGCACCACATGCTTCCTAATTCAGCGAACTTTAAACACCCTGCCTCGTATAGTTCACCAAAAAGACCGGGACAGCAACTACATGCCACGTATAAAGTATAAAAGTTTCGAGACGACGAGTATTCCGTAATTATTCTGAAAGCACATAATTTTCCTAGACATTTCAAACTTTCCGTAAACGTAACCCACGCAGCGGCCCCCATTTCATTTCTGTATGAAATTTCTGTCATTTATGGTCCTTCAGCTGAAGATGAAAAATTTTTACGAGTTTCTTATACGCCTTAAACGGTCCGGAAACAAGGAGTTAATAACTTTCATTCAATTCCTAATTGACAAAGATATTTGAGAATGCGCATGCTTATTGCACTTAACAATTTACACATGCTCTCAAAATATAGACTTCGTGAATAATTTAATTTTTTTATCATAAAACCGGGAAAGCTCGCAAATAACGTTTCCGAGAGCTTCTAGTCCTATTAACAGCTTCGCTGTAAAAATAAAATGGCGGTGCAGCAGTAATGGGTGAAATCGTTTCTGGGTGCTTAACTACCTATAAAGCTACTTGCGGGTGTATATAAAAAAAAGGGGTTAGTGCACTCAATGATCCACAGAGAAGCAATGCCGGAGCTGCACCTTCCAAAAGTAAGTGCCAGTATCTGGAAAGGATAGCTGGCGAAATATAAGTGTACAATCCAGCTGTCAGTTAAATAGCATTGCCTAAAAGGTCAGTCCCTAGATTTTTAGGCCACAACTTTTCGTCCAAGGCAAAAAGAGCGTAATAACACATTTTTAAAATTTTACAATTCTTGGCTATCAATTTTGGAATATGCATCCTTCGCTAGTATTCGGACTTCCTACAGCGAGTGACAGTTATCAAGTCTGCATAAAAAAATCTCACAAACCGGTTTTTCTTCATTTATCAGGTGAATTTCAATATCAATTTGCAGGAACCTCCGCGCTCACGAAAATTTTGTTGTTGTTTTTTTTTTTTTTTTTTTTGCTCTCAGACAATGACTACGGAACCTAAGAGTACGTGTGGTGCCACTGGTAGAAATAGTCCGGCAATTTAGTTCACGTTTTCTGATGCGGAAGATAGAGAACATAGGTCTTGGTTTTCTATAGCACGTAATTTAAAACAAGACGTACTATTCACCACTAAACGGTTAATATTTATTTTTTGTTCTTGCGCTTTCGAGTTCTTGCGCATGCGAGACCATGACCCATTTTGTGTATTTCTCAAAAGCAAAATAGCGTCCGCGTCTGTTATTCTGCAGCAACTAGCTGTCAGACTAGATGAAACAAATTGTGCGCGCATTTACCCAGAAACCGGAAAACCACACTCGAAACTCGCAACCGTCGCCTTCACGAAAGTTGAGAGGTATGCGAAGTCGGAGCAAGTAAAACCAGCGCATAATTCGCCTAGATTGCTTTACGGGCAGAAGCTCCGGCCCCAAAGCTTCCGTGTCAGAGTAAAAATTCAGAAAAAAAGTTGTCTGGGAGTTTAGTAGTTCAGGGCAAACTCCGTTTTTGCCATTCATAAGGGCTTCAAAAGCAGGAAGTTAAACAATGGCTTAACTGGTTTTAATAAAATTGCTGTATTGAAAAGCAAAACGTAAATTCTGGCAACTCAGCAAAGAGAACGCGTTTGATTAGTGATTAAATTTTACTCCAAAATTGCCAATGAGTTTCAAAAAAAGTTTCGAAAACATTCAAGAAGAAACTTAGCAACTCTAAGACCAAATTACAAGTAGATATCTCATTCTATAACGCGCATATACGAGAGCGATCAAAGTAAATCCTCCACAAATAAATAAAGAAAAGGACCAGACAGAGCAGGCAAATTTTCTCCGATTTGGACTTCTCGGAACTTGTAGATGAAAATTAGAGAATCGTGATATCTGTTTCATACCGAAGTAATAAATGTGTAAGCTGCATGCTTCAACATTCTAAGCTTTTCTCTCTTTTGTTGTGATATTTCGAAAATATCATCACGGAATTACATAGAAGTATACAGATTTAGTATATGCAGGATTCAATGCGATCACATCAAGCATCGCGGAAATCTAGTTATTATAATAGGTTAGATAGAGCATCTTTTTTCTACGGTCACTAAAACATGACATCTATATATAAAAGAAATTTTCACTCAAATCGGTTTACCAGTTGTTTATTGAGCGCATTTCTGTCTTTCACGAGCAATCGCGTAAGAAGCTGTTGATATAAACGTCTACATAAAGAAATAAAGAAAACCGAGCAAGCACAGGAGAACCTGTGGCACCGCATAGCAAAACATGTTAAACATCTCACTCTGAAGGACGTACAGAAAATATCTACGGTTGGTTAGGTACCTTCAAAAAAACCTAACGGCGAATGGACGACATTGTTTCACGTTGTGCAAAAAAAAAAAAAAATATGTTTCGCTGAACCAAGCACTTGTTCCAAGCTTTAAGACATACCCAATTCCATAATGTGCATTTTTTAAACGACCCTTCCTTACAATATTTTCCTGTCAAAGAAAGTGCATATATATATATATATATATATATATATATATATATATATATATATATATTCTTTTCTGTCACGAAGTTTGGTACGGCACGAGTAGATTAATCTTTTTGGAGGCCACATTCAAGTGCAATACATGAAGGCCAATAGAGCCGATAGAGAGCTACTTCAGTGCATAGATTTCCTCAGCCTCAGCCATTTCATCGCTTGGGTCACAACAGTATCAAGAGCGTCTACGATTTCAATGCGCTCACCGCCAAAGGGTCTCCATCGCTGCTGGTATGGGTATATGCTTTTAATGCTCGCACCGCGTAGGTGCCTAATATAGGGAGCTGAATTTCGATACGTTTGCAATTTTTACGCTATGGTAGGTGCTTTCTATATATATATATTTTTTTTACTTTTTTCATGATAGTTGGCGGTTCCAATGTAGCGGAAGTGCGAGCTGCTACGTAGGTAAAATAACAGAGAGATTGAGTGAGGAAGTGGGGAGGGGGGACGCAGTGGCTGCTGTACATGTCCCTTCACTACTCCACGTCGTTCCATCGTAAAATGTTGGCGCATCATCCGGTGTGCTTTACTTTTTCTACACAAGCGCCCGAACGCAAGTGGCGAGCTGCGATAAGGGGGGTAAGCGGAGGGCAGAAAGCTGTCGATGCGTTTTCCCCCTTCTGTTTTATGCGGTCAGCTTTGTGTAGAAGCAAGACTTTTGGGCACTGCGTGGTAAAAGAGTACAGGAAGCGAGCGTGAACATATTATGGAATATCTACAAAGACTTCACAGCTACCTTAATTCTCCGCAAGAAAAAAAGACAGAGCACCGATCAAGAAAGGGGTGAGGCAAGGAGGCGCAATCTCACCAATGCTATTCCTGCCAGCTTAAATGAAGTATTCAAGCTGTTAGACCGGGAAAGGTTAGGTATGGGGATCAAATGGGAACAAATGCACAGCCTGTAGTTCGCAGATGACATTGTCCGCTTCAGCGACTCTGGAGATGACTTGGAACGAATGATTGGCTACCTTGGTCAGCCAAGTTGAAGAGTGTGCTTTTAGAGTATAACAGATAGAATATGCCGCTTTCGCAATACAGGGGTAACACTGTAGATCGATTGGGGAAGTCTTTCTTCTTCTTTCTGGGGTTTTACGTGCCAAAACCAGTTCTGATTATGAGGCACGCCGTAGTGGAGGGCTCCGGATTAATTTTGACCACCTGGGGTTCTTTAACGTGCACTACAACGCAAGCACACGGGCGTTTTCGCATTTCGCCTCCATCGAAATGCGGCCGCCGGGGCCGGGATTCGATCCCGCGACCTCGTGCTCAGCAGCGCAACGCCTTAGCTGACTGAGCCACCCCGTCGGGTGTGGGGGGGGGGGGGGGGGGGAAGTCTTTGTCCGGCAGTGGATATAATAGAGGTTGAAGACTATGATGATGATTATGATGGAAAAGTATAAGCTACTCTTCAATATCCTGAGAAGAGAATGAAAATTTTTCGCAATCAGCCTCTAGGATTTTTGTGCAACAATATACTTTCACCTAGGCCAATCAGTCGCAGGAAATCCAGATTATAAAAACGAAATGTACACAAGAGTAAAAATGTGGTGGAGAGCGTATGGCAGATATTTCAAAGTGATCACCGGAAGCTTTGGAGCTCCCCTTGAAACTAAAATTCTGCAATCATTTTCCCGGTATTTATAAATGCTGCGGAAACTTGGACGTAAACATAGAAGCTTGAGAAGCAGCTGAAAATCGCGGCACATGCGATAGAACGAAAACTGATAGGTGTCACTGAAAGAAGCAGGACGAACACGTTGTGCAGCAAATTGGGTCGCCGATATCCTATTAGAGACCAAGATGAAGAAATGCAGTTGGGCAGGGCGTGTAATGCGTATAAGGTTTCTTTTTATAGATATTTCTATGCCTCAAGACAGCTCTCCTGCCTCCCCCCCCCCCCCCCCCCCCCCGAAAAAAAAGAAAGAAAAAAATGTGCAATGCGTAGGGCAATAACCGATGGTCTATTAGTTACTGAAGGGATACCAAGGGCAAAGGCAACACGGTCGTAGACGGCAGAGAATGAAACGAGAAAATTAGAAGCATAGGATATGTGGCAACACCTGACACACGACACGGGTAATTTCCGATTGATAGGCGAGGCCCTGCAGTGAACAAAAAGTAGGCTGACGAGGATGATGATGAAGGCCTTCTATTGAAACAAAAAGACCTCATGATTTTAACCGTTACGTGACAATGGTGGGCCGATGCTTTCATAAATCACCAAGAGGGTGATCGATTATTGCGGTCCCAAAGTGGCATACAGGCTATGGAAGCGCTGCAGTGGGTGCTCCGGATTAATTTGCTCAACATGGGTTCCTTTAGCATGCTCCCAAAGTACTGGGCTTTCTTATAAGCCCGCTAGTTTATAATTTCCTCCCCGATCGGAACGCGGCCGCCTGTGGAAGGGAGTCAAACCTGAGACTTTGTGCTCTAAAGCAAAGCGTAATGGCCATTTAGCCTCCGCAGAGGGTCTAACACCGACTTGATTTGTTTGAAAGGTGGCTATTTAAAAAAAATAGACCAGTTAAATTTAACATTAGACGCGTGTACGGAAACTCATTACGTTCCCATGGTTGTTCGTGTCTTTCCCTTGTTCGTCTCTTCCAATTCGTCGTATACAATTTCTTTTTCACAATTAATTGCTGCACAAAATCGAGATGAGGCGGAGTCTAAAACCCCCAAACCACATTGCCTCTTTGTGTTGTCAAACAGAAGATCAGTGAACTTTGGCTGATTGATTTTAATGCCCGAAAAGTATACGACGGCTACGTAAGGTATTGTATGACTATGGATAAGTTTGACCTCGTGGGAGTCTCTACGTGCACTTTAATGAAAGTACAAAATGAGCAAGGACAGATGAAACGATATCCCGCACTTCACCATCAGCCTATATTTATCTCCACTGCAGGACGAAGGCCTCTCCCTGTGATCTCCAATTACCCCTGTCTTGCGCTAGCTGATTCCAACTTGCGCCTGCAAATTTCCTAACTTCATCACCCCACCTAGTTTTCTGCCGTCCTCGACTGCATTTCCCTTCTCTTGGTATCCATTCTCTAACTCTAATAGTCCACCGGTTATCAATCCTACGCATTACATGGCCTGCCCAGTTCCATTTTTTCCCGCTTAATGTCAAGTAGAATATCTGCTATCCCCGTTTGTTCACTGATCCACACCGCTCTCTTCCTGTCTCTTAACGTTAGGCCTAACATTTTTCGTTCCATTGCTTTTTGTGCGGTCCTTAACTTGTGCTCGAGCTTCTTTGTTAACCTCCAAGTTTCTGCCCCATATGTTAGCACCGGTAGAATGCAATAATTGTACACTTTTCTTTTAAACAAGAGTAGTAAGTTCCCAGTCAGGATTTCGCAATGCCTGCCGTATGCACCCCAACCCAATTTTATTCTTCTGTCAATTTCTTTCTCATGATCAGGGTCCCCTGTGAGTAATTGACCTAGATAAACTTACTCCTTTACAGACTCTACAGGCTAACTGGTGATCCTGAATTCTTGTTCCCTTGCCAGGCTACTGAACATTATGCTTGTCGTCTGCATATTAACCTTCAACCCCACTCTTACACTTTCTCAATTAAGGTCCTTAATCATTCGTTGTAATTCATCCCCATTGTTGCTGAATCGGACAATCTCATTTGCAAACCGAAGGTTGCTGATATATTCGCCGTCGATCCTCACTCCTAAGCCTTCCCAGTCTAAGAGCTTGAATACTTCTTCTAAGCGTTCAATGAATAGCATTGGAGAGATTGTGTCTCCTTGCCTGACTCCTCTCTTGATAGGTATCTTTCTACTTAGCTTTTGGAGAACCAAGGTTGCTGTGCAATCCTTGTAGATATTTGCCAAGATATTCCGTATGCCACCTGTACTCCTTGATTACGCAATGCATCTATGACTACTGGTATCTCTACTGAATAAAATGCTTTTTCATTATCTATGAAGGGCCATATAGAGAGGTTGATTGTACTCCGCAGATTTCTCGATTACCTGATTGATGACATGGATCATATCCATCGTGGAATATCCCTACCTGAAGCCAACCTGTTCTTTTGGTAGGCTGAAGTCAAGTGTTTCCCTGATTCTATTGGAAATGATCTTGGTGAATATTTTATACAATACTGAAAGCAAGCTAATGGTTCTATAATTCTTCCATTCTTTACCGTCTCCCTTCTTATGGATGAGTATAACGTTGGTGTTCTTCCAGCTTTCTGGTACACTTGAAGTCGTGAGGCATTGCGTATAAAGGGCCGCAAGCTTTTCCAGCTCATCGCTCATCTTACCAGACTCGGAAACACACGCTGCGTGAAGCTTGTGTTTGAGGGAGATTGCCTTCCCTCTCACGTCAAAGTTGGTCATGTCCGCCATCCAGTTCGACCATACATACCGAAGCCCCTGCAATGTCACAAGTGCTTCAAGATTGGCCACATTAAAAGCGTTTGTGCGAACAATGCCGTGTGCCCACGGTGCGCTGAGCCTCATTTGGAAGACGCCTGCCGCGCGACCGTCCTGAAATGCCCTAATTGCGGCGGTTCCCACGAAGCCTCATCGAAGGACTGCCCGAGGGTGCGGAAGGAATTCGCGGTTCTAAAGCGCATGGTTCGGGATCATTCCACACACCGCGAGGCTGCCGCTACACTTAGACGGCGACGTCATCGCCACCGAAAAGCGCAACGTAAAACCGCACAAAGCAACACAACGTCTTCCGCCACAACGGCTGCTCCATCAACGCGGAGCGCCAACATGAAAGATGCCGCGCAAGCGAAGAAAATGTCAAGTGTCGATCATCCCGAAGAGTGGCCCGCACTTCCAAATGCACAACCTGCCACGGAGACGTCTCGAATGCCACCTCCATCGACACCCTCACCAACCACTGCTCCAACGACGACTGATGATCGGCAAGTTATAATAATGTTGCGGTCACTGATGGATGCTATGCGAGTTCTACTCAGCAACATGAAAACCCCGTCGGCGCAGAGCGCGCTGCAAGTGCTGGACGCCCTGGGTCCAGTGCTTGCGGCCCTAGGGTAAAGCAATGGCCCACCAGAAGTCATCGTTCAGAGAGGAGGTCCAGAATGCATCTGTCTTTGAATGGAACGCCAGAGGACTTAAGTCGCGTATGTCCGATTTTCGACAGTTTGTATTCCTAAATCAGTTTCCCATTATTGTCATTTGTGAGCCAAACCTGTCATATCCCATCAGACCGTCCGGGTATGAGTGCATTACGTCTTCCACCCAGGGGCAATGCAGCAAGGTTATTGTTTTCATACGCTGTGACTTGACATATGTTCATCATCCAGTGTCACCTGACAATGAAAACCAGTACGTGTGTTTGACTGTGAAGAAGAGCAAGGTCACCTTCACAATTCTGGGAGCCTACTTATCACCATCAAGTCGTCTAAACTGCGAGCGCTTACGGGAAATTTTGACAACGACTCCACAGCCATGGGTTATTACTGGGGATTTCAATGCCCACCATTACCTCTGGGGGAGCTCCAAGATTAACTCGAGGGGCAGAAGATTGGTGTCGATTGCTTCTGAACAAGAACTTTGCTTGTTAAATGACGGAAGCCCCACCTATCTGCGAGGAACGGCGTACAGTAGCTGTCTTGACCTCAGCTTTGCTTCGCGCTCCTTTAACAGAAGAGTTAAATGGTTCTCGGACTTGGAAACGCGGGGAAGTGACCACATCCCAACTTATCTCACGATTGAGGGGCTGACTAGCTCCAAGTGCTCCGGTACCGTCCAATCCATCGACTGGCCGAAATTTAAATCAATGCTGGAAGACCACTGTCGAGACGAGATGCCATCCAGCCTAGGGGACGCAATAAAAGGTGCCTTACAGGTTGCCACACATTCGACTTTGAAAAGCTCCAAACGCACCGAATTCGACATCGAGCTAGAGAAACTTCGCGCACTTCGACGCCGTGCGGAACGAAGATATAGGCGCACAAAGTCCATTCATGATTTGAGATTGGCCAGACGCACACAGAAGAAAATACAGCGTCGAATGAATAAGCTGGCTTCACAACGATGGGCGTCTTTCTGCGAGTCTCTGGATCCCCGAAAGCCTTTGTCTCTTATATGGAGAACTGTTCGGGGCCTCCGTGCAACCCCTGGACAGCGCCACCCATTTAGTTCCCTCGCCCTTTACCTACAATGCAGCGAGATTGAAGTCGCAGAATCCTTCTGTAGGATGATTGCCGGTGTAGCAAGTCCCACTGGAACGCAGACTCCTGACCACTCACCATCCTCACGTGATCCCCGTATGGAGTGCCCTTTTTCTCTGGACGAACTTGAAGCTGCGCTAGCTTTATGCGGGCGTTCCTCAGCCCCAGGACCAGATGGCATTACATACCGCGCTTTGTGTAACCTTGGTGAACGAGCTCGAATGGCACTCTTGCTCCTGTACAACGACTCGTGGCAGACAGGCACCGTTCCCCAGGAATGGAAATCAAGTCGCCTGATTCCGCTCCTCAAAGCTGGCAAGTCGCCTTTGGACATTTCGTCATACCGTCCTATCGCGCTGGCAAGTTGTGTAGGCAAAGTAATGGAACGCGGATGGTTCTAACGGATGGTTCTAACGCGACTGGAGTGGTACCTAGAGCACTATGAAATTTACCCAGACACGTTAACAGGATTCAGGCGCGGCCGTTCGTCTATAGACAACGTTGTCGATTTGGTAACGTATGTCGAATTCCAGAAGGCCTGTAAACGCTTGTCTGCTGCCTTGTTTCTAGACGTTAAAGGAGCTTACGACAACGTCACCCATGAAGCCATCCTTAAAGCGCTAGAAGTAATAGGACTTGGTGGCAAGACATACCTCTGGGTTCGCAGCTACCTACAGATGCGATCATTCTACGTGCTCACCGGGGATGGCCCGACACCTCAGTATTACAGTAGCCGCGGAGTCCCTCAAGGCGGAGTACTAAGCCCGACGCTTTTTAATCTGACCCTTACTGGACTAATCGAGAACCTGCCAAGCACCGTTCGACTCTCTATCTACGCCGACGACATCTGTATCTGGACGTCGGGGGTGACACGGCTTCAGCTTCGCGCTCGGCTTCAGAAGGCGGCCTCATCGACATCATGCTACTTTCGTAAACAAGGACTGGAGGTGACGTGGGAAAAGTGCGCAGTGGTGGCATTTACGCGGAAGCCAATGTCTTCATACGGCATATCAATCAACCGACAAGTGATATCGTTCAGCAAGAGTCACAGGTTCTTGGGAGTTGTGATTGACAGAGATCTGTCCTGGACTCCTCACGTCAACCACGTGAAAAAGCGCCTGATAGCTATTTGTCATCTGTTCAAGTTCCTTGCAGGAAAGAACTGGGGGGTATCCACACAACCCATGTTACAGCTATACAGGGTGTTGTTTGTTGGGTTCCTCCGGTACAGCCTACCTGTTATATCCAACACCTGCAAAACTAATTTGCGTACAATTCAAAGCATTCAGGCGCAAGCTCTTAGGATATGCCTTGGAGTACCACGCAGTGCGTCAACGGCTGAAACTATCGCCATTGCTCAAGATTATTCCATCACAACGCACATCGCCATCGAGGCAATGCGTGCACATGTCAGGCACATTGCCCGGACTCCTTGCCACCACCTCGCCGCACTCACCGTGGAAAGACCCCGCACGTCATATAGCACAACTGTCAGTGCATATCGTGCCTCGATTACATCGGGGTACGCACCTCCGGTCAGGCTGGTGTCTCCTCCGTGGTGTTTGAGCCGCCCTGAAGTCCGACTTCGAATTCCAGGACTTCAGAAAAAGTCAGATTTATCACCGTCTGCACTAAAGCAATTGAGCTTACTTCTGTTGTACGAGAGATATAGCAGTCACGTGCACGTCTATACAGACGGATCGACTACATCGACCAGTTCTGGCGGTGCTGTGTTTATACCGACGAGAGGAGTAACAATGCGATTCAAGACCTCACATGTCACGACGTCCACGGCTGCAGAGCTCACGGCTCTGCGCAGTGCACTTCAATTTATAGACGCAGAGAGTCCTGGTACATGGGCCGTGTTTTCCGACTCGAGACCGGCTTTACAAAGTATGCAGGCAGTTCTCCGACGTGGAGCTCACGAACAACTAACGTATGAAATTGCCAAACTTCACCACGACGTCAAACAGAAAGGCCACGAAATTATTTTCCAATGGCTACCTGGCCACTGCGGGATCAGTGGAAACGATCTCGCTGACAAAGCTGCCCGAGAGTCACATCAAGAACAACACAGCGTTCCCATTCCTCTTTCCAGGACAGACGCTGGAAGGCAGCTTCGTCACCTGGCACGCAAGCTCTCTTTAACAGAGTGGAACAACCCAAATATAAGGCGCACGAGACTACACGAACTGAACCCTTCGCTCCAACTCCGACCTCCACCCGGGATTCACCGACGTGAGGCATCGCTTCTATACCGGCTGTGGTTGGGAGTGGCTTTCACGAAGGCGTACTGTGCTTTGATTGGACTGACCGAAAGTGCCACGTGCGACGTCTGCGGCAGCGAAGAAAACATAGAACATTTATTGTGTCACTGCGATCGATTTCAGTCGGAAAGACAAACTTTATCGAACGCATTGCGTCGACTTGACGACCGACCGTTGTCTGTGCAGGTGCTCCTTGAAGACCGTCCCCATCGCTCGTCAGCCCACAAAGCTGTGAAGGCACTGTTGTCTTACTTGAGGACGACTGGCCTATGTGAACGCCTTTGAATTGCTCAGGCCCTCCGCGTGCGTGCGCGAGCTCACCGTGTCCTTCCTCCCCCCCCCCCCCTCCTCTCTCTATCTCATCTTTCTATTCCCTCTTTCCCGTCCCCCAGAGTAGGGTAGCCAACCAGACGCATTTCTGGTTAACATCCCTGCCTTCTCTTCCTCTCATCCTCCTCCTCCTCCTCCCTCCAGCTTGATATCTCCGCCATATTTCATTAAATCGACTGTTATTCCATCTTCTCCAGCAGCTTTGCCCCAGGTCAAGTCTTTCAAGGCCCTTCTAACTTCATCGCTAGTTACAGAAGGAGCCTCTATACCCTGTTCATCACTACTTCGAATGAAAGTAGCTTGGCTGTTTTTGGAACTGTACAGGTCAGTATATAATTCTTCCGCTGCTTTTACTATGTCATCGAAATTGCTGATGATATTACCATGCTTATCTTTCGGTGTATACAGTTTGACTAGTCCTATGCAAAGTTTTCTTCTGATTTCATGCTACGTCCCTATTTACTGCTTCCTCAATCGTGTAATACGCCTGAGAAATGGTCTCCTTGAACGTAAATTGACATTACTTGGCCGAAGTTAACAATGGTTACGCAAGATTTTTGCATAATTTGAAGTTGTTAGAGTGTTTTTTTCTGACAAGCACGCATTGGTATGCACAGAAAAAGCCCCTACTCGCAATACTCAGATGCCATATGTTGGCTAATTAGAAAGTCAAATCGTCAATGGAAGCACGTATCATACTAATCTGTCTGTCTCGTCGCACTGGCAAGCAATGAACGTTTCTGGGAAGGCAGCGGAGCCGTGGTGAAGTTGTCATACGAGGCACACTCGCTTGTTGTGCGCAGTCTGCCAGAGAAAGAAAGAGAGAGAAAGCTCTTTATTTAAACGCCAAGCGTTTATCTGGCGCCATATTCGCCTACAAACTACTGCACAGGGAATGGTACGGAGGGGTAGAAAGGCACTCTAGAAGAAGGTTGGCAGAAGAATTGGAAAAAGAATATTGACGCGAAATAAGTTGGCACGTGTGACACTGGCCCCTTGAGGCGACAACGACGAAGTTAGTGGTTGCGCGCGCGCTCTCCGAGGTCCAGCCATTATTAAAGGCTGACGTGTTTTTACCTATCTGTTGCTGGTCAACTATTCTAGCTGTACTAGCTGGGTGACAATATTCTGTCAACGCCGAAAGAAACTGTCTAGACTGCCTGCTGGGTATCTTGAACCCATCGACGTCTCATCTGAGCCCTTCTTCCGTGTCGGTTTGGACCTACTCGAACCCTCTCCTGCATCTGCTTCAGGAAACAAATGGGTTGCCGTCGCCACTGATTACGCGACGCGCTACTCAATGATACAAGCGCTGGCGACTAGCTGTACTAGAGACGTGGTGGACTTTCTCCTCCGTGATGTAATTTTCGTGCACGGTGCCCCACGTCAATTGCTGACTTACTGAGGCCATACGTTCCTGGTCGAAGTGGTCGACGATATCCTGAGCTACTGCTACATGCACCACAAGATCACCAAGTCCTACCATCTCCAGACGAACGGGCTCACTGAGCGCTTGCATCGGACCTTAAAGGGACACTAAAGAGAAACAGGAAGTTCAGCTGGAATAAAAGAGGGACCTTCAGGAATGCATGCAGTTTTTGTTGGGTGCAAAAATATGAGTTATTAGCGGAGAAATTCGTAAACAAAGACCAAATATCTCTTCCCCAATTTCCCTCACCCCAGATTTGGCGCTGAAGCAGTGTCGTCACAGATTTCATTGCTCTCAGCGAATCAGAATGTTCCATGATACGTCACCGCTTGCGTAAACGGCCGAGGCGCTGGATGTATCATGGCTGCATGCATGGTCGCTGCGTTTGCGTTCGCCGCGATGGATACCGTTGCTGCCGCTGAGCCTTGCAACGAAGAGCTCGCCAGGGAAGCAGGACTGCATTTCAGCGATAATCAGTGAAACGGAGCGCGAAATGATCCTCCGTGCTCGAGCGGTAGGTGTTTCCGCGTGCGATGGCGGTGAGCCGCCGGCCGCGCCGGCGAAATCAGAGCTTCGTTTTCGTCGACGGAAGGCGAAGCGTCCGGTCCGCCAGGCGACGATGTTCCCGACAGAACAAGCGTAGAAAGTTGCGCACGTACTCGGTATGGTTATTTCGTGGCTTTATTTAATTACATTCAGCACTCACCGAACCGGCCAGTTTGCTGCTGCAGGGGCACCGGTAGGGGGTTTGATGAAGGCCGCATTGAGGGAACAGCTGCTCGAGAAAGGACTGGCCTCTGGGGCACGCCAAGATAATTTCCGAGGGCAATATTATACACATAATCCGAGGGCAAGAAATGCAGAGAGCACACCATCGGTTTCTCTGGCTGTTTTGCTGTTTTATCATCGGCAGAGCACTGAGCCATTGCGAACGCCGGGGAGCCGGGGCTCTCCGTGCGACACCACATGAAAGGACACAATCGAGTCAACACTGCCGCTGCCCCTGAGCAAGCGCATTGGGCCATTTATACAGCCCTCAATACTACACACACGAGGCATTTTCTGGCTGTTTCCCGCGAAGTCAACGTTTTTCGAGCCACGCAACACGCAACCAAACACCGAAGAGCGGAACAGGCGCGCGCAACGATGCATTGACCAAAAACGAAACTACGAAACTATCACGGCCGCATGTATCTCCATGCATTTTTTTCTTATTTATTTAATTTTGTGCTAAACTTGTACTTCCTCGCTTGAAACGGTTTAAAAGGTTGGCAAATGCTGTTTATGTACGTTTAAGGTGTATTTAATTTTGCGCTTTATTAACAGCGATAAATCGCTCTCGACCAATGGCGACCGAGCTGCATTTGTAATCTCCGACGTCACAAACATGTTGTGCGGGAATTTCGAAGGGGCGTCAGCACCTATCCTTCAGTTTTTCGCTATTTTCTCGCTTATTAAACGTCTGTTTGCAGTAAGAATGGCATGGCTGTGATCGTGAAAGGATAATCTACCATTTAAGCTCCACTTCCGGTTTCTGTTTCGTGTCCCTTTAACAGATACGCACTCCAAGTACGTGTCGGCTGACCAACGTGATTGGGATCTTGTACTGCCGTACGTGACGTTCGCATATAATTCGTCCCGCCTCGGCATTGCTGGATACTCTCCATTTTCCCTTTTGTTCGGACGTGAACCACCTTTACCGTTGGCCACATTTCTTCCTGCCCCTGCAACTTCGACTAGCGAATATGCACGCGATGCCATTGTCCGGGCTGATTACGCGCGGCAGATAGGCCGTAGTAGACTTGCTGCTTCCCAAGACGACCAGCGACACCGCGACGAACGTTTTGCTCCGGGTGCCTTCGCGCTGCTTTGGACCCCTCCCGACGTGTGGGCCTTTCTGAAACGCTCCTCCCTCACCAGACGGGCCCATACCGCGTCGTTCGACAAGTGATTGACGTCACGTACGAGATTGTGTCCGCCAATCCGACTACATCTTCTGTTCCGTTGGCCACCCACGTCGTCCACGTTTCGAGACTCAAGCATTACCACTCTGCTGTGGGTCCTTAGTGGCGCCGGGCCGGCGCTTCTGCCGCCGGGGGTCAAGCTACGTGTGTTGTTATAAGAAGATGATGTTGACACTTCGATGTAGTGGGACGTACCCATAGGCGGCCTCCGGCTGATCTGAGCACGATGACGTGCCTTGTTTGATGTCGACTGGCTTCCATGTTGGCCAGTGCTTGCTACCCCTTGTATATACACCTTGTATATAGTTTCCCTACTGCGCTTCCACGTAACAATATAGAAGAGAAAAAGGAGCAGGTTTTGAGATCTTATAAGAAGAATATAAGAAATATTCGAAATTTTAACGTGGGAAAGATTGAGGAAGCCGTAAAATATGGACGCAGCATTAAATCAGTAAAAAAGAAAGCTCGGCATAGGACAAGGCAAGATTTATGCACTGAAAGATAAGCATGGTAATATCATCAGCATTTTCGATGACATAGTAAAAGCAGCGGAATACTTCGAGACTGACTAGTACAGCACCCAGAGCAGCGAAGCTACTTTTATTCGAAATAGTGATGAACCGTATACAGAGGCTCCTTCCATAACTAGCGATGAAGTTAGAAGGGCCTTGAAAGACATGACCAGGAGAAAAGCTGCTGGAGAAGATGGAATAACAGTAGATTTAATCAAAGATGGAGGAGATATCATACTTGAAAAGCTTGCGGCCCTTTATACGCAATGCCTCACAACTTCAAGTGTACCAGAGAGCTGGAAGAACGCCAACATTATACTAATCCATAAGAAGGGAGACGTTAAAGAATTGAAGAATTATAGACCCATTAGCTTGCTTTCAGTATTGTATAAAATATTCACCAAGATAATTTCCAATAGAATCAGGGCAACACTGGACTTCAGCCAACCAAGAGAACAAGCTGGCTTCGGGAAGGGATATTCTACGATGGATCATATCCATGTCATCAACCAGGTAATCGAGAAATCTGCGGAGTACACTCAACCTCTCTATATGGCTTTCATAGATTATGAAAACCCATTTGATTCAGTAGAGATACCAGCAGTCATAGAGGCATTGCGTAATCAAGGAGTACAGGTGGCATACGGAATATCTTAGCAAATATCTACAAGGATTCCACAGCTACCTTAGTTCTCCACAAGAAAAGTAGAAAGTTACCCATCAAGAAAGGGGTCAGACAAGCAGACACAATCTCTCCAATGCTATTCAATGCATGCTTAGAAGAAGTATTCAAGCTCTTAGACTGGGAAGGCTTAGGAGTGAGGATCAACGGCGAATATCTTAGCAACCTTCGGTTTGCATATGACATTGTCCGATTCAGCAACAATGGAGACGAATTACAGCAAATGATTGAGGACCTTAATAGAGAAAGTGTAAGAATTGGGTTGAAGATCAATATGCAGAAGAGAGCGAGAGAAAAAGGTAAAGGAAAGACAGGGAGGTTAACCAGAGGTTATCTCCGGTTGGCTACCCTGTACCGGGGGAGGGGTAAAGGGATGCGAAAGGAGAGAGAGAGAGAGAGAAATAAGTGAAAATAAAGAATAAACAAAAAGGAAGGAAAGAAAAGAAAATCACACACGCACACAAAACAGAACTGTTTCTGTGGGCACTGTCATGAAGTTCGCGAAGGCGTTCTCGTGTTGCATAGTGTGAACGTTCCGTCCTACGTAACACAATGCAGAGTCACAATTTGTCACTGAGTCAGGTGTCTTTCAAGTAACGCAGCAGTGCCTTCAGGGCGGCTCGCGCCGTTGTTTGTGTAGGCCAGTTTCCAAGGATGTTCTTTTCTGTTATTGGGCGTTTGTCCAGTTGATCTATCGTCGCTGAGAGAGCTGCTCTCTGCGGGTTGAAACGAGGGCGCTCACAAAGAAGGTGTGCGATTGTTTCGTTGCACCCGCAGGATTCACAAAGTGGGCTATTGGCCATTCCGATACGAAAGGAGTACGCATTTTAAAATGCTACTCCAAGCCATAGACGGATTAGAAGTGTGCAGTCCCGTCGTGGAAGGTTGAATGGAATACGAAGCTGTAAATTAGGGTCCAGGGCATGAAGGCGTGCACTTGTGAAATCGGAGGAATTCCATTGCATCAATGTTAGCTCACGCGCAAGCGCGGAAAGTTTTTTCGCTGCGTCGGCTCTCGAAAGAGGAATGGCAACGCAGTTGACACCGTCTTGGGCAGATCGGGCCGCTGCGTCCGCTCGATCATTGCCATGTATGCCACAGTGACTAGGCAACCACTGATGTATTATATTGTGCCCTTCATCAACTATGCGATTGTGTACTTGTCTTATCTCTGCGACGAGCTGCTCATGTGATCCATGGCGCAGTACTGAGAGTAAACTCTGGAGGGCTGCCTTGGAGTCACAGAAGATTGACCATGGATGGGGTGGTTCCTCCAGAATGAAATGAAGAGCCGCACGGAGGGCTACCAGTTCAGCAGCTGTCGTTGATGAGACATGTGACGTCTTTAGGTGCATCTTGACGGATCTTGCTGGAATCACCACTGCGGCAGCTGAACTTGTAGGTGTGACTGAGCCATCGACGTAAACATGTACGCGGCCACTGTGAACCTCATGTAAAAGTCCTAACGTGGCCTGTTTCAGGGCAGATGACGGCGTGTGAGCTTTCTTCGTGATTCCTGGGATGGTGAGGCGTATGTCAGGTTTGTGCAGGCACAATAACGGTGAGGATGGTCTTGCTGCAGGCATGTAGTTCGATGGCAACGAGGTATGATTGGCTGCAATTATACGACTGAAAGTTGTGTGTGGCCTTTCTATAAGTAAAGATGCAAGATGGTGGGAAGGTAGTCGGGCAACGTGCCGAATATGCGCCCTGAGGGCGTCGGTGGCCAAGTACGTTGATATTGGGTGGTCTCGCGCTATGACAATCGTTGCCGCCGTAGACGCACACTTCGGAAGACCGAGACACGTCCTTAGGGCTTGAGCTTGTAGTCCCTGGAGTACACGCAGGTCAGAAGACAAAGAATGTTCTGCATATTCTGCAGAATATGCAGAAGACAAAGATAATGTTCAATTGCCTGGCAAGGGAACAAGAATTCAGGATCACCAGTCAGCCTCTAGAGTCTGTAAAGGAGTACGTTTATCTAGGTCAATTACTCACAGGGGACCCCGATCACGAGAAAGGAATTCACAGAAGAATAAAAAAGTGGTCGCAGTTTCACCTGAAAGGCGAAGCATCAATTGCGATAGCAGATTTGTAGAGAGCTACACGGAGTAATGATAGTAGCTTTATCAGCTGTATAAACTTCGACATGCAGCAGCACCGGCAACACGCAGAACTGTTGTCGACGCCGTCGGCGTTTTGCCCGCGTTCGCACAAAATGCGTGCGGCGTTGGTGACTGTTGCGGGAGCCTCTGATATAAATAGGCACTTGGTGCCGCAGCTAAACGTTGCCTCCCTTCCCATCCTCCTCCCCCCCCCCTCCCCAAGGCCATTCGCGCGTCGGAAGAAGGCGCGTTTGCTCTACATATATGGTGATTGTAAAGGAGGAAAGAGACGCCTACTTCTGCAGTCCTTCAGGGAGCACGGCGCAGAACGCGCGTTTGTTCGCCGTGCGTTCACTCCCCGTGAAAGCGCGCGTCCCTTGCGCCCTTGCACTCGCACATACAGCGTTCGGCGCGCGGCGACGATTTCATCTCCATTGACGTCATACGGAACCTCACGGCGACGGCGACGGCGACGGCGACGCCGACGGCAGAAATCTGCTTTGGAGTGTCCATATAATTGCTATCGCAATAAAATGGGGTTGGAGTGCATACGGCCGGCATTGCCAAATCCTGACTGGGAGCTTACCACTGTCGTTGAAAAGAAAAGTGTACAATCATTGCATTATACCGGTGCTATCATAAGGGGCGAAAACTAGGAGGTTAACAAAGAAGCTCGAGAATAAGTTAAGGACCGCACAAAGAGCAATGGAACGAAACATCTTAGGACTAACGTTAAGAGACAGGAAGAGAGCGGTGTGGATCAGAGAACAAACGGGGATAGGCGATATTCTAGTTGACATTAAGCGGAAGAAATGGAGCTGGGCAGGACATGTAATGCGTAGGATGGATAACCGATGGACCATTAGGGTCACAGAATGGATACCAAGAGAAGGTAAGCGCATTCGAGATCGGCAGAAAACCAGATATGGTGATGAAGTTAGAAAATTTAGTTGGAATACGCTAGCGCAAGACAGGGGTAATTGGAGATCGCAGGGAGAGGCCTTCGTCGTGCAGTGGACATAAAATATAGGCTGATGATGAAGAAGAAACGGCAGAATAATTTATTTATTTATTTATTTATTTATTTATTTATTTATTTATTTATTTATTTATTTATTTATTTATTTATTTATTTATTTATTTATTTATTTATTTATTTATTTATTTATTTATTTATTTATTTATTTATTTATTTATTTATTTATTTATTTATTTATTCCTTTAAGGCATCTATGAGTACCACGGGAAGAAGGTGAAAGCAGAAGCCAACGTTTCGTCAAGTGGACTTGTCCAAACGTTGGCTCCTGCTTGGCACCTTGGCACCTTGTTCTCGTGTTGCTGATCGTCTTCAATTTCCATCTCCCGCATTCCCCGTATTTTTCTTTAAGGCCTCCAGAGGAGGTGAGTGAGTGAGTGAAACAACTTTATTGAATATCCTGCAAATTCACGGCCTGGGTCTAGGCCGCGCCGGGGGCAGCAGAGAGGCCCTCGGTAGCTTCCCGGACTTACTAGACGTTGGTTCTGGAGATCTGAGCTAGTCAGTGCCACTATCCACCGCACCCTTAGTTCATCCGGGGGGAATCCCAGAGTATACGCTCTAGGGTGGCTCCTCTATCATCACCTAATTTGGCCTCAGGGTATAAGGAGTATGGGTACACAACATTTGTCAGAACAAACATCATATGAAGTAAAACGGGGGAAAAAGCAGCGAAGACAATTGTAGCTACTTCAAAAAGTGGTCAGTGATTGCAGACAAGAAACAAGTCGAGTCTTCTGTAGCAACAATGGAAGGAGAAAGGTGATACCATTCTCGACTTGTCTTCGGCAAAAAAACATAGAAAAAAAAGATTTGTTCGGCGGAAAGAAATGGCTACATTATTTGGGCGGTCAACACGAGATGAAGATACGTAGGTTGCGTGATAAATTCCTGACGCAGTCCTCGATTAAGAAAAAAGAAAATCTCATGCAAAAGTGAAAGACGGGAAATTCTTCTCATTACCAACTGTGGGAGGCCATGAGTTGACTTCAATGTGACGCTAGTAGTGCGATCACAGGCATTAAGAATAAAACGAATCGATAGGTTCTGAACGTATTCCTTTAAAACAGTAAGTCGCATAGTTTGAGTTGAGTCGCATTTGGCTGATGCGCATTCAAACTTTGGACGGCTTAATGTTTGATAAAACATCAATTTAAGGCATGCGGGTGCTTGACGAAAAGTTCGGCGTAGGTAACCCAAAGTACAACCAGCATTGCTAGTGATGCAACTTATGTGAAAGCGCCAGGACAAATTGTTGGTTATAATAATACCAATGAATTTATATCTCTACTAGCGTATTCGAGTTTGGTTCCGTTCACATGGTAGTCAAAAAGTTCAGAAGAGTTCGAAGAACGCGAGATTGTCATGCTTTTACACTTGGTTGAGCTAAGGCTCATTAGTCACGTACTACACCAGTTACGTATACAGTAAAGATTGTTGAAGAAGGTAGTTAACATTTTTACTGGTTATACAACGGTATAGGACACAGTCATCAGGCAATAATCTTATAGAAGATGTAAGTTAATCTCGAAGGTCATTAATGTACACCCGTGAGCAAAAGTGTACGGACCACAGGGTCGCCGAAAAGCTGAATTGCTTCGTAATTAACAAGCATAAACTGCAATTGACGAGTATACTGAGAAGTTCGCAATGCCAAGTTTGGAGTGCAGTCCTCAATTTCAAGTTGCGTTCACAGACAGAGGAAAATATCGGCTTTATCGCGCAACCCCCGGTCCGTATACTTTTGCTCACGGATGTACATTAAAAATATTCACTGGATTTGTAATGAACCTTGAGGAACGCCACAGTTAACTGCACAGGGGTGTGAGGAATAACTATTAGCTATTACATATTGAGTGCGGTTAGTCAGGAAGCATTCTGTCTACTTAAGGATTTTAGGGTCGATGTTTTAATGTGCCAAGTTTAAAGTGCAACATTTGGTGGGCCAGCTTGTCAAAGGCCTTTCGCAATGTCCAAGAACATACAATCAACAGATATTTCATTATCCTAAGCTAGACTAAGATTATGGGTAAATTATAGATGCTGAGTTTCGCAAGAATACTGCTTACGAAAAGTATCTGGAAACTTCGTAAAAAACGAGTTGCATTGCTGAAATGCCTTGAAATTAGTATACACCTATTGATACATTCCGTATGTAATTCCAATAATTCCGTATGTTTCCGTATAAGTCTAAAGGAATCCGCCTCGATTCTGCATAAATTCTGCAAAATGTCCATAGAATTATATGGAATTATTGGAATGCATGTGGAACGTTTCAATAGAGATATTAGATACTCAAGCATTCTTGCAGGGGATATTCGTTAACCAGATTGGTCTGTAGTTTAAAGCATAATGTTGGTTACTGGATTCATAGGCGGGAATCACCTTCCCCACCTTCCAATCAAGTGACAATGTGGAGGAGCACATGAACGAGCACACGTCAGTGTTCTTAAGAAATTTTGCACATTCGCCATCTGTCAAGAATCCCTGAACATCACTTAGATTCCTACCAGCTGAGAGGCCTCAAGCCACCTTTTAAACCGTGATTAGCGCCCATCAAGAGTGCATACCGTGATCTTATACACCGGCGGCGAAGCCTTCATCTCCCCTGTAGTGCCTGCGATAGCCTCAAGTGAATTTTGCTATTCCCGGAATTACGAAGAAGACCAATCATCCGTCGCCGGCTCTGAAGCAACTGACGTTCCTATTACTGCACCAGGCATATCATGACCACATAAATATATATTCCAACGGTTCGACCTAACCTACGAGGTTAACTGCCGCAATCGTCTTTCCAGCTAAGCAGGTTACAGTTAAATTCAAATTGTCACACATGACCACATCTACGTCGGCAGAACTTGAAGCCCTCCATACCTCTATGACCTACCTCACCGAAGAGCCGACACACAAATGGGTCATATTTTGTGACTCGAAGGCAGCTCTTCTCAGTATCAAGTCTGCCTTACATCACCGAACATACGAGCAGATGATATCCAACATCAGGGAAGCGCACCACCATGCTCTTCAAACAGGGCACAGCATTATCTTCCAGTGGATTCCTGCTCAGTGTGGCATCGTCGACAACGACTGTGCTTACAGGGCTGCCCGGTCTTCCCACAAAGACACCAAGACGCGTCCAGTACCTTTGGCGAGGGCGGACACAGCCAGGGAACTTAGCCTCCTTGCACGCAAAAAGTCACAAGCTTTATGGAGTTCAAGTGGTTTCAATTGCCGATTGCATAAGCTGGACCCCTCGCTAATGCTACAATCTGCTAGCCTGCTCCTCTGCGAAACAAGTGTGCCGCGCTGCTAGTGACTGGGAGTGGCGTTCGCGAACGCTTACTCATATCGTATGGGAATGACCTATCACCGAAAAGGTTTCAGGGAAACTGAGACGATCCGGCTCGTTCAGGCTTTTGTGCAAAGTCGTCTCACATATAGTCTTCCTTTCCAGGACCCCACGAAAACAACTAAATGCCCTAGATGCGTTGATCAGAAGGTCGTACAAAGCGGCTCTCGGCCTACCACAGGGAACCTCCACTGAGCGCCTGGTGGCCCTAGGAATACATAACAACTACGAGGAGCTATGCGCAGCGGTGCTCATGTCTCAACGGGAGAGGCTTAGCTTAAACTCCTCTGGCAGAACACTACTCTGCCGCGTAGGTTACCCCGCTCGTCCACAGTATGCGGGAGAAGAACTGGAATCTCTGCCTAAAGTCCTTCGGGAAAAGATCACAGTAGCCCCAATCCCCCAAAACATGACTCCCAAATACCACCGGAGTCGTAGAAGTGCACGAGCACGAAAGTTAATGCAGCACATCGGTAGAAATTCGGATACGGTCTACACACATGTCGCTCGATGCAGTACTTATAAGTACGCCCTCGCAGTAGTATGAGCGGCCGCACATCAAGGGCCTTGTGACTTGCGCCCCGGCTCGAGTCGCATCTGCGAATACCGCCGAAGCTTCTGTCATCGCGCTAGCTATTAAAACGAAGTGAATTCTGGGAAAATTGTCCATAATTCTTACAGATTCCCAAGTCGCATGTAGGCTATTCCTCACCGTCAGGCTACCACACAGCACGCGACCGCTTATAGTGTCCCTGTGCATCATCCCACGTCCACTCAGTACTCACTATCCCCCTCTTTTCCTCTTTCTATTCCCCCTTTCGCTTATCCCCAGTGTAGGGTACCATTCTTCTTCTTCTTTCTGGGGTTTTACGTGCCAAAACCAGTTCTGATTATGATGCACGCCGTGTGGAGGGTTCCAGACCGGAGGCTCGTCTGGTCCCTGCCTTTCCTCTCCTTGCTCTCTCTCATAGCATTACCTCGTCGATGTTGCAGCTAGACGACAGCTTTCAAATCAAGTTCATAATTCCTTCAGAATGCTTTACGAGGACATCCGTCGGAAGAAAGCTACTGTTGCGCAGCTGCGACATAGATACCGTGCATGAATAAGAAAAAACAATCCGAAGAACATCGTTCAGTACAGAACAGCATCCTTCGTTGCGCAGTACATCGCAATCAGTAAGGGATATGACGTTCTCTTTTTGTAGGTTTGACGATTTTCCGAAACTCAGATGGGTTAGCAGAAAGCAGCGAGGGAAGCTGATTATTACGATAGTCGCTCATGGCATGTTTGATAGCATAACGATATAAGGACAGAATTTTGCGATGTGTGCACCAATGCAACAATGGTCGTTGACACCAGGAAAATAAGCCAATGAATGCAATAAGTTAGGCGTTGTGGTGAGAATTAAATCCAGAATGTTAGCTGACGTAGACATATCCTTGCTGGTTGTGTGCCCAGTTGAGAGAAATTAATATCTAAGCATAAATTCATGAAGTACTTCTTCTCGACGGAAGTTCCAGTAATAATGGGCCATATACCGGACCAATCAATTTTAGGAAAATTGAAGCCTCGTAAGAGGAACAAAGGAGGAGAAAATGGTCCCAGCTGATGAACGCAGGTAATCTCGTAAATATTTACGGCTGATGCGAGAAAAAAAATGTCACAGTTTCGCCCTAAGGGCGAAGCAATGAATGCGATAGCAACACAGCAATGTCATACGAAGTAAGGTGAGCGGCCTTGGTAGCAATATGAATTGTAGTAAACATGAGCTGATTAAGTAAGCAGGTGTGCTGCGGCGTAAGTAGACCGACATGAAGAGAGACTCGATGACCACGAGAAGGCGCGTGTGAAACGGTGGTGTTGATGAGAAGCGCTTACCGTGGGCAGCGCGTGCGAAGGGACACACCTGTAGTGCTGCACTGCCGATCTGGGCAGCATTGCATGTGTAGCGTGCGTTGGAAAATGTGGCCCGCCTATTACTAACTGAATGAACAAGCGTGGTGTGAGCGCGCACAAACAAACATGAATAGATCACACTGAATGACTGCAGCCAACGACTGTCAAAACGCTGGCAGCGAGCGCATACGCCGCGCAGCGGGCGAAGGTACGTGCGGTCTATCGCTTCAACGGAAACTGAGCGGCGAATGCACGGCGCATAAAGGTCAGAGCCGTGTGGAGATAAGAGACTGTGCGGGCGAGCGAACGACGAGCGCGGTTGTTGGCAGAGTAGAAGTGCCCCCCCCCCCCCCCCCCCCCCGCGCTCCCTCCGGCGCTGGCTTCCCGCTTCCTTGCTTGCGCGTGGGAGATTGAGTGCGTTCGCTCTCCGTGATAGCGCGCGTCCCCGCACGCTTCCGCTCGGGCATACGGCACGCGGCGAAGATTTTATCTATAGGGAACCTCACGGCGAAGGCGACGGCGACGCCGACGGCAGAAATCCGGTTGAAGTGTCCATATAATTGCTATCGCAATAAAATAAACGGTGTAGCTTGCACTAGTGGCGCAAGGCCAAAGACACAGCGGAGCTGATCGGTTCCTAGCTGGTCTTGGCTATACGAAGTGATGGTAAGTTATACGAAGTAATGCCAACTGATGCTAAGTTATACGAGGTGTATAAGCATTTCCTCGTGGTCCGTGGCATCGGGGAACGCCTCACGAAACACTTGCAGTCCGAGCACACGTAAGGTAAGTGGAAGCGAAAGCTATGCACACTGTACGGGCGGCGCACAGCAGACGAAACGCCGGGATGATGCCACTGCGCATGCGCAGTAGCACGCAGCTGGTGGGAGCTCGGCTAGCCGCCGCCAGAGGCGCCTGATGCAGTCACGGACACCGTGAGCGTTCGGCGCTAATGCGGGGAAACGGAGAAGCGCGGCTGGCGTCGGCAGCATCTCTGCGCGTTGCCTCGTTGGTAGTGCTACAATTTGTTTCTCTCTCTCGCTCGTTCTCATTTTTCTCTTTCTCTCTCCCGAGCACAGCTCGCGACTCTCCGAGAGGTGGTTGCTAGGCAACGCAGTGGCAGCCGGCACGCATTACGGCCGGCTTAAACAGCTCCGCTGTTAATATATGGGTCACAGTTTAGAGAAAATTCCTATTGAATCAATATAGGCGTTGCGCTGATTCGATTCGCAAGGCCGGAGGCCCAGTATCTGCTACAAAGCCGAGCGTCGAGCTTTTCCGTTTTCACATGATATCGGTATCGGTCGTCTCTGCAAATTGGGCTTTCAAGCCAAATTTGCAGTGCATGTGCGGTGGCTCCACCAGCAACAACACTTGTCACAACACGAACTTGTAGTCAGGCCATTGCGAAAGAAAGATTTCGTGTACGCAATGTTTAGTCGAAGTCGGTCATTTAGAGTCCCCAGAAGCCAGCTGGTGTCAGTCAGACCAGCTAGATTGCTCATCCTAGACAGGTTGCCCACGCGACACATTCGCGCTACCTTAATGGCAACGATGACACACTATTCTCTTCGTCTTATCGTTCTCTTCGTCATCTTATCGAAAAGACATTTCTCGGAGTCTGCCAATTATACTCGTCTTGCTTCAGCCGCAACCACCCCATGCATGCAATGTTGCTAATGTCACCTCACTACCTAATCCCGCGTTACTACTACCTGCGTTTTTCTTTCATTTGCACCCAGTCTATCACTTTGCAGACCCATGATTACCTAGTTCACGCATTGCACAATCTGCCCTTCTCAGCTTCTTAATCTTGACTTGTAAACCATGGCTTGTGAGGAAATTAACATTGTATGATATTTCAGTGGTGATTCCAGTTAGCATAACCTACAGTGACATAATTATTAGACGCTCCAAGCTGTGAGACTCATTGCCCAAAGCACATACATCAGCTAAATGAATGATTTTTTAAAACTCTGAATCAGCCTTCGAGACAATAACGAAATTACTTTTAGGTGTTGTTTTCTTACTATCTTATGAAATTGCCAAAACTTTAATTCTTACGACAATATTCAGTCGTCAGATTCACTTTTCAGTAGATTCCAAATCACATTGGTATAGTAGGCAGTGACGTAGCGAATCAACTAGTTCTTATGGCACAAGTTCTCAGCATACCGATGCTAGTCGCCTTTTCACCACCTTCTTTTGTAGTCTGCTACACAAGTTATTCCTGGGGAACGCGTTTTGGTGAGCGTGCGAATCCACTCGCATTTTTGTATAATTTTCCGCCTTTTTTGCGTCTTTGCAAACCTAAAAATGAAAATTGTGAAAAGAAGAGAGTACGGACAACAAAGCGCAAAGTAAATACAAAAGAAAAAGAAGGAGAAGGGCACTTGAACAATCCATGAAATTATAACACAAGGCAAAGCTCGCAAAAGAACGATGACAAGGAGCTATGAAAGATATCAAGATCACGAAAGTAAGCGTTATAAAGACTCTGTATCCTGTGGACAGCTGAGTGTTCGTGATGACAGGCAGGAACATGGAAAGGTCTATGTTCTCTGCTAATAATAATAATAATAATAATAATAATAATAATAATAATAATAATAATAATAATAATAATAATAATAATAATAATAATAATAATAATAATAATAATAATAATAATAATCAATCAATCAATCAATCATGTTTATTTAACGTGCCCAGGAACAACCCTAAGGTCTGAGTGCTGGCGCACGCATACATTACAAACCAAAAACAAAACACTCAGGGAAAAATCATTAAACAATAAATGAATAAAAATACAAATTGTGAAAAGAAGGGAGTACCGACAACAAAGCGCAAAGTAAATACAAAAGAAAAAGGAGGAGAAGGGCACTTGAACAATACATGAAATTATAACACAAGGCAAAGCTCGGAAAGGAATGATGACAAGGAGTTATGAAAGATATCAAGTTCACGAAAGTAAGTGTTATAAAGATTCTGTATTCTGTGAACAGTTGAGTGTTCATGATGACAGGCAGGAACATGGAAAGGTCTATGTTCTCTGGTGATCTTGCGTGGGATACGGAACAAGACACAGCCGAGAAGTTCGGGACACGTGAGGTTACCGTGAAGGAGTTTAAAGAGAAACAGGAGGTCAGCGCGATTACGTCGGTCGCGAAGTGAGGGCAATGACAACAATCCAACAGTGCTAGTACAGGGTGCAATGTCCAGGTTTGCAAAGCGGTGATTATATATGCTTAGAAACTTTTTCTGGACACGATCTATAATGTCACTGTTGGATCTAGATGAGCCATTCCAGACGACCGACGCATATTCGAGTTGGGGAAGACAGATGGTTGTGTATAATTTGCGGAACGGTGTAGGAGACTTGAATTCCCTCGATAGTCTGCATACAGAACCAAGAGAGCGCATACCCCGCATTGCAACACGTTTAGTGTGAGCCGAAAAGTGCAAGGTTGCATCAAAAAGTACACCAAGATCATTGATCTCGCAGACCTTACACAACGGCACAGAATCTACAGAATAAGAAAAAGAAATACTTGCTGTTTTGCGTTATTATTATAATAATAATAATAATAATAATAATAATAATAATAATAATAATAATAATAATAATAATAATAATAATAATAATAATAATAATAATAACTCCTGATGCTTGTGTTGCGTTTGTACCATCTTAACCTGTGTAATAAGTGCAGAATAACTGTTTAGTCTCAATATTGAACGCCTATTACGTGCTAGCATCTTGTGTGTGTATGCATATCTTTCTTTAATTTCTTTGTGCTTTACCTTCTTTTTTGTAATATTCCATGGAGTTGTTTCGGCAGAGTTCCCATCTCTCATAGCTAACGAAGAACGTCGTACGTCTGCATTTGGTCTGTAATCTACATCACGTTCTTTCAACCTCGTTATGTGCACCTCTAATTTTTTATTCCATTTTTCTTAGTGCTGTTCTTGGCTTCCTTTCAACATATTTTTAAGGTACAAATTTCAGCTCGAATGATTTGTATCGACAGTATACAACGATTACATACTTTTTTTCTTCGGTCCACATAATTTCCACTGATCCCTTCAAGGCTACATATTTCTTGTTCCCTATGTACAGAATAGCAAGACAGCTCAGACTGACCTCACTGGCCCTCCGTAAATTTCCAGTTGAAGAGTTAAAGAAAAAGCTATCAACTTGTTCTAATGAAGGCTCAGAAATACGCAGCCTTTAGTTGGAATCCTACACAATACAGTTTTTCTGTGAGAAACGAAGGCAAACGGCAGCGGAACCATGTCGTGATTACACCAACCAATAGCCGGAAACGAGAGCGACTCAGTGTCTCTCTGCTTTCTGCTGCAAACTAAACGAACCGTGAGTCGAATTGAATGAAATACAGTATCGCAAATACTCTCAAAACAAGTGAGAGTACAAAAATTTGGTACACGGAAGCTTGCGCAAAAGACAGAGAAAATGAAGCAATACCAACGTTAGACTTACAACTGACTATATTCACGAATGCTCCTTCACAATAAGGAGCACCCGAACGTGGTTATCTATTCGTTCAAAACCAACTCGGCCGACAAAGAACTCTCGCAAAACATCTCTATGTCCCGAACACAACTTGCCGGCGAATGAGAGGCTGCAGGTGCGCTCGTGCAAAGCTCGGCAAGAAATGATGGAGTGAGGTCAGGACGAGCTGCTGTTTCTACAGCCACGTGCCGAATGGGTACAGTGTTTTATGCGAGGAAGACACGAACACAATGAAAACTGATCTGTCCTTTGCAGTTCTGAGAATACAGTTAGAACCGATGCGTATGGCGATAGTCCGCAGTGGAAGCCGAAGAACTGGTTGACAGTTCCGCCTGTTACAGCTTTGCGTTTGACATGTACGATTGCAATTGTGGTGGCAGATGAAATATGCTATAGAATTATGAAATAAGCTAGAAGGTTTAGGTGACTTAAGGGGGTTGCAGGACTGATTGCTGCTGAGTCAGGTGTAAACCCACAGAATGCTGTTTTTATGAATGTGGCGCTCATGAAAATATCAGAACAAGGAAAAGCAGATTGCGCCAACCATCAAATGAGGAACTGGCGCTGTATTCATGCGTTTTGATTCTTTACTTCCCATCTCAAGAGCCGTGTACTTAAAACATTTGTAGGCAAGTAGCCGTTCAACCAAAAGTTATTTTGAATTAAATAACGCGCATACTCTCGCCGCTTTGGTATATACGTCCGTAGCGCTAGTATGGGCTGTGTCTCTATAGTACTAGAGAGTTTCTTATAATTTCGTCCAACATGCTAGGATGAAACTAGCTCAGGGCGAACTCAGATTTCCCTCTTAAAGGAGTCACGATAGGGTCGTCCAACTATTCTCTGTTTTTAATTGCAAGTGACAGCAGAGGCGCCAATATGGTTATACACCCGCACACGCACAAAACCGGGCTCTCAGCATACATTTTTAACCCGAATTTTAATTTTGAAATCGCTACTTCTGACCCCCGTGGCCCCCTCAAGCACTCGCAGTGGACTGTAGCTACAGGCGGACTTACCCTGGCTATCGAGGACAGCAATTGCTCAGCATGAAGGTCTCTTAATTGACGTGCCACTGGGGAATGTCACCACGTGTTTAGCAAGCCCGTACCTCGTAAGGAATGCCAGAAGATCAACCTGTACACCGCAGAAAGACTCTAATTTAAACACCTGCTGATGAGTTTCAAATTAAGTTTGTCTGCATTTAAGAAATACAAATATATCGAGCGCTTTATACAGAAAACTATTCATTTGTGACATAAATCGTTTTAGAAAGTCTATTGAAAATCAGTACATTTTTAGAATAAATTGGAACATAATCTAGCTCTCCATAGCACTGCACTAGAAATGTAATCGAGTACACTAGAATGTAACTGTGAAGTGGTCTAACGCGGAAAACATATCAGCTAGTTTACGGATTACGCGCAAATCTTACATTGCGTAGGCGAGTTTTGCAATGCTCGCATTCACAAATTATTGGCACGATTCAGAGGGGTGTATAATATGTCATTGTGCAATCTTTTATGGAAGAATAGATGCACTTTACATAATCCTTAGAGCATTTTTTATTTGCGAGTAACAGAGCTGAAAATATGATGTTTCATGTTTTCTAAACTTGACGATTTCGCAGAATTTTTGGCATAAACAGTTACGGCCAAGATAAAAAAAAAAAAGAAAAAAAAAGCGCTCCTGACTGTTGAAAGCAAGTATTATTTTTTTTTTTCGTTTTTTTTTTTCGACATGTCTCTTAAAACATGTTTAGTGAATGCCAAGAAACAACATTTCTCCCTTCTGATGTGTTTAGATAGGAACTCATAAGAGAAAGATTAAAGTGATTCTTGACCAGTAATTAGTCTCTGGAGCCATCATCATCTTCATCATCATCAGGCTATGTTTATGTTCACTGCAGGATGAAGGCCTCTCCCTGTGATCTCCAATTACCCCTGTCTTGCGCTAGCTGATTCCAACATGCACCTGCGAATTTCCTAACTTCATCACTCCACCTAGTTTTCTGCCGTCCTAGACTGCGCTTCCCTTCTCTTGGTATCCATTCTGTAACCTCCACCGGTTATCCATCCAACTCATTACATTGCCTGCCCAGCTCCACTTTTTCCGCTTAATGTCAAGTATAATATCGGCTATCCCCGTTTGTTCTCTGATCCACACTGCTCTCTTCCCGTCTCTTAACGTTAGGCCTAACATTTTTCGTTCCATCGATCCCTGTGCGGTCCTCAACTTGTTCTCGAGCTTCTTTGTCAACCTCCAAGTTTCTTCCCCATATGTTAGTACCGGTAGAATGCAATGATTGTATCCTTTTCTTTTCAACGACAGTGGCAATCTCCCAGTCAGGATTTGGTAATGCCTGCCGTATGCACTCCAGCCAAATTTTATTCTTCTATAAATTTCTTTCTCATGATAAGGGTCCCCTGTGAGTAATTGACCTAGATGAACGTACTCCTTAACAGACTTTAGAGCCTGACTGGCGATCCTGAATTCTTGTTTCCTTGCCAGGCTATTGAACATTATCTTTGTCTTCTGCATAATAATCTTCAACCCCACTCTTACACTTTCTCGGTTAAGGTCCTCAATCATTTGTTGTAATTCTTCCCCATTGTTGCTGAATAGGACAATGTCATCTGCAAACCAAAGTTTGCTGAGATATTCGCCCTTTATTCTCACTCCTAAGCCTTCCCAGTCTAAGAGCTTGGATACTTCATCTAAGCATGCAGTGAATAGAATTGGAGAGATTGTGTCTCTTTGCCTGGCCTCTTTCTTGATAGGTAACTTTCTACTTTTTTTGTGGAGAACCAAGGTTGCTCTGCAATCCTTGTAGATATTTGCCAATATATTCACGTATGCATCCTGTAATCCTTGGTTACGTAATGCCTCTATGACTGCTGATATCTCTACTGAATCAAACTCTTTTTCATAATCTATGAAAGCCATATACAGTGGTTGATTGTACTCCACAGATTGCTCTATTACCTGATTGATGACATGGATATGATTCATCGTAGAATATCCCTTCCTGAAGCCAGCCTGTTTTCTTGGTTGGCTGAAGTCAAGTGTTGCCCTGATTCTATTTGAAATTACCTGTGTGAATGTTTTATACAATACTGAGAGCAAGCTAATGGGTCTATAATTCTTCAATTCTTTAACGTCTCCCTTCTTATGGATGAGTATAAGGTTGGCGTTCTTCAAGCTTCCTGGTACACTTGAAGTCAAGAGGCATTGCGTATAAAGGGCCGCAAGCTTTTCAAGTATGATATCTCCTCCATCCTTTATTAAATAGACTGTTATTCCATATTCTCCAGCAGCTTTTCCCCCGGTGATGTCTTTCAAGGCCTTTCTAACTTCATGGCTAGTTATGGAAGGAGCCTCTGTATCCGGTTCATCACTATTTCGAATGAAAGTAGCTTCGCTGCTCTGGGTACTGTACTGGTCAGTCTCGAAGTTTTCCGCTGCTTTTACTATGTCATCGAAAATGCTGATGATATTACCGTGCTTATCTTTCAGTGCATATAGTTTGCCTTGTCCTATGCCTAGCTTTCTTCTCACTGATTTCATGCTGCGTCCATATTTTACGGCTTCCTCAATCTTTTCCACGTTATAATTCTGGATATGCATCACTTTCATCTTGTTGATCAGTTTCGACAGTTCAGGGAATTCTATCTGATTTCTCGAGTTTGACATTTTCATGTTTTGCCGTTTATTTATTAGGTCCTTTGTTTCTTGGGAGAGCTTACGTACTGGTTGCCCTGGTGCCTTATCTCCCACTTCAATTGCTGCTTCTGAGATCAACCTAGTTACGGTTTGATTCATTACCTCTATGTTGTCTTTATCTTCCTGTTCTAAAGCTGCATATTTGTTTGTGAGCATCAGCCTGAATTGGTCTGCTTTTACCCTTACTGCGTCTAGGTTGGCCTGTGTCTTCCTGACTAATTTTATTCTTTCTCTCTTCAAATTGAGAGAAATCCTAGATCTCACTAACCTATGGTCACTGCACTTTACCTTACCTAACACTTCTACATTCTGCACTATGCTTGGATCAGCAGAGAGCATGAAATATATTTCATTCTTTGTTTCTTCATTAGGGCTTTTCCAGGTCCACTTCCTGTTGCTGAGCTTCCTGAATAAGGTATTCATTATTTGGAGCCTATTCCTTACCGCGTATTCTACCAACATCTCTCCTCTAGTGTTCCTAGAATCGATGCCGTAGTTTCCAATTGCTTGCTCGCCAGCCTGCTTTTTCCCCACTTTTGCATTGAAGTCGCCCATGACTACACTATTCGCAATGCACACAGACGGTCGCGCCACGTAGTGGCCAGCGAGAGAAATATTTCAAAGAGTATCCGCACAGTCAATGCACAGTGTTACCGTGTTGCTCTCTATGCGCGGGCGCGTTTCTGTTCTGCATACGCCATGGAAGAAAAAAAAAGTGTTGCGTGGCTCAGTGCACCAACCGAGTGGTGAAGAATGAGATAAGCCTTCATTTGTTTCCACTGGACGCGTATCTTAAAAAGAAGTCGGCGGTGAAGCTCCGGATCGGCAAGCCTGTGACTCCGCCAAAGAAATTTTGTTGCGAACACTTCGTCGCCGAAGGGCGAATACTTCTTCTCGAGCAACATCGGTTAGCAGAATGCTAATCGTTTACACTGTTCACGAAGGCATAACCATTACACTTTTACAATGTGGTACTTGTAGCTTACGTTCAATGCGGCACGAAAAGACAAGCTAACAAGTTCGCGCCTATGCCTTACGACATCCGAACGCTACCACTACAGCTGAATATTTGCAAATAAGGCTGCCCGAACGCTCCCGCAACAGTTGATTTGTAGAGCCATTTAGACAGCTGGTGTCTGGTTTTCGAGCGTAACTAGGTTGGGAGGTTCGCGCCGATCGCTAGCTCTGTGGCATATTTGCTTGCACAGGCCTTTTTGATTGATTTCAAAACAAGATCGATGTACTTTTTCTGACTTAAACCGTAAATATGCACTCCAGCCATAGCGTTCGTTTTAGATACGCTTCGCACCGCATACATCCTTCAGTAAGGTTAAGGGCGTCATTCGCCGTAAAATAACAAGCATGCACGCACTTCTCGTTATGCACGCTTTTAGTTCTGCAACGGCATTCCACAGCCGATAAGAATAAACTCTTAAAAATAAGAATACACTCGGCGTGCGACTAGAAAGATGAGAAAAAGCCCGGCGTGCTAGCTACACGGACGCGCAGTCGCCTATTCTGATACTCTCTCGGTCTGCCATTATGAATCGCCCCGCGCGCCACCTGTAGTCCGTGTGCATTGTGAATATTGAGTTTGCACCTTTCTCATTGTTAATTCAACATCTTCATAAAACTGTTCTATTTCTTCATCATCGTGACTGGAGGTTGGGGCGTAGGCTTGTACAATCTTCATTTTATACCTCCTATACAGCTTTATTACGACTGCTACCCTCTCATTAATGCTGTAGAATTCATTAATGTTGCCCACTATGTCCTTATGGACTAGAAATCCTACTCCGACTTCTCTCCTATTTGGAAGACCTCTGTAGCAGAGGACGTGGCCGTTAGTCAGCACTGTATAAGCCTCACCAGTTCTTCTCACCTCACTAAGGCCAATAATATCCCAGGGAATACCTGATAATTCTTCAAATAGCCCTGCTAAGCTAGCCTCACGCGATAGGTTGCGCGTGTTGAACGCTGCCAGGTTCAGTTTCCATTGGCGGCCTGTCTGGACCCAGATATTCTTAGCACCCTCTGCCGCGTCGCAGGCCTGACCGCCGCCTTGGTCAGGTGCTCCGCAGCCGCTGGGGACTGAGGGCAGTGGCGTAGCCAGAAATTTTGTTCGGGGGGGGGGCTCAGGTTGCAGCGCGGCCTCCTCCTTATAGAATTTGTCGTGGGATCAAATGCATGATTGATAACTGCATTGCCAATTTCATTGTATATTATATGCTGCAAACGAATTAATGAACGCTATGCACTGTCCATTAAAATATGTATGTTTTCATTAAAAAAATATATTCGTATGCCCCAAAAATTGTGGCAGAAATAACTGATATCAATGCTTCCGTGTTTTCTTTTTCTCTAATTAATAAGTAAAGAAAACATCACATGAACTTTAGAACTATTGGCCCTTTTCGCGGAGCAGTTTGTTTTAGATAAACGAGATGGCGCTCACGGCGGCGCGCCATACCTCTCCTCAGCGACCACGCACGAATACGAAACCATTACCGCTTCTACCTTGCTTCTGTGCGATCAGCTGTCGGAAATGCGACTGAGTTTTCGCTAACACACTGTGCTCCAATCATGCTAGATTGAATAATGTGGATTGAAGACGTGTGCAGTAGTTGGCTGCAAAAATAGTGACTGGCATGTTAAGGAATAGAATGAATCTGTGTGGCGAAGTTCGCGGACCGCTGCTGCAACTGTCCGAACGTGTTACCGGCACTTCGTGATGTACCGCTTTCCTCGAGGATACAGAAATTTGCTCATCCGCCAGCCTTGTATCGCTAACCTTCAAAGAAAGGGCTTCATCCCCAGAACGTCGGCAAGAGTGAGTACCACTCGTTAAACAATGAAAAAGGGAGTAGCGCCGCTTCCTGTCATAGTAAGATTCACGCACGTTATCTATACACATCTGTCCAAATGGCAAGAAAACTTACGCCCACTCTACCGCCGACGTATCAAGAATAAGCGAATGGACGCACAGTTAAATATATGCGCACTGTATACACGCAATAAATGACGGACTACACCTATGGCGCACCAATGGTCGAAGCTGAATGTTTCGTGATGGTTCACAAGAGTAAGCAAGTTACTAGCTGTAATATATATTTGATAAAAGGTATTACAATGTACAAAACAGCTACGTTTCAAGCCTTGTGCGCAGCAAGAACAAATCTATCGGATTCGGAACTGAGCACACCCGCGAGTGATTAGGCAGAAAATAATCAGATAGTGGCCGCACCGAGGAACTTCACTGAGTCAGAAACTGACAAGCCACTGCTTCAAAATATTTGCCGAATAAAGAACAAAGAGCAAAACACACTAATCCTGACTGAATTCATAATCGCAAAGCTTGGAATGCATATTTAGCTCCGCTTTTAGAAGCACCATATACACTGCTTGCGGCGTTTGGACATAGCTTAATCAGCTCCGAAAGCGCTTTTACATGTTCTCTGAAGCTGCAGGTGATCAAAGCTTCGTGTCGTCCACCTAGTCACCGTCTACGATATCTCCGAAAACAGAGGTTTTCTAAGCCGCGCCGGCGTCATACACTTCCATTGTAAACAAGGAGGCAACGGAGGCAGTTGAGGCAAGCAATGAACGCGTCACCACGTGATGAAATATGGCAGCGCCCACGGGATCGCCGCGAAAAGGGTCAATATCAGTTCGAAACCAGCAAAGCAGTGCATGCAGCTTATATGAAAAACGTTAATGCCATGAAATGAATAAGTTGAGGACAAATATTTTGATGAATCTTTGTCAATCAAGAACCTTGTTTACATTTTTCTATATATGCAATGGCCAGGAAGAAACCTGAATGATGCTATCCCTCGCTGCAATCGATTGCGCAGGAGCAGCTGTAATTCGTCGTGTATTGTAATTACACCGAGACAATACTCGCAACAGTGAGTACAAATAAAAAGTGGGAGTTCTGCAAAATATATATTAGAAATGCGAAGATAGAATGGAATATACAAATGCGAAGATACAACTCGCTAAAGGGCAAAAAAAGAGTCGCTGGAAACAAAAGTTGACTGCTTGTATACACAAAACCTCGCAATAAGATATTTAAGAATACGTATGAGTCTCCAATAAATCTACGTATTGAAGCAAACGTCAGTGTATATAATGCGTCAAATAAGACAAATAAACATGTTGCTTAGTCAAAGATAGCAAACTTTGCGCACAGAAAGACAGATGATCTAGGCAAGAACATAAATATGATCGCAGAAATCGTGGTATGTACTTGGGCCATGCAGCGGTCGCGACAGTGTCATGTGGGTAGAATAATAGAGGAATAATGCATAAATCAGTACGAAAATGTGTAATTTAACTGCCTGCACAACGCCAACAATTATTCTGCACCCAAAATTAAAGAAGGGTATTCCTTCGTTTCAAAAAAGAAATAAAAGCAGGTAGCTGAAATGGAAAGAAAAGGACAAACGAAGGCCACAGATGATGCGGAAGTTGAACTACCCAATATCCGAGTGTTTTTTTTTTGGCGAACGCCGCGTGGGCCGGGCTTTCAATGAGCAAGGTCGGTCAAAATTATTGGTATCCTCGTAATTTTTGTATTCGCGTGATAATTGTGATCATGATGCTAACTGCTAGAATAAACGGCGAAATTTTCTGCGGTTTTAAAAGCTAATGAACGGTCATACGTTTTCATAATTAAGAACTTATGGACCTGAAGGAACAGTGCTTTTTACTTCCATTGATTTTTGCTGCTTCGCTATCTAAAGAACAAACTTCTCTCGGCGGGAAAGTTGAGCGAAGCGGTCAATGACTTCGGACACGATTCCGACGTCTCTGTGGGTGTATAGAAGCGCCAGCCTAACCATGCGTTCCACAGACATTGTAGAGCGCAAGTAGTTTTTTTTAGTAAACTCTTGTTTAAATAATATTCTCTCTGCGCTGGCAGTGGTCACTGGAAGGGTGACTAGATGCTGCAGCAGTATTTACACATTTACATAGAACCTGCTGTCGCAGTGAGAGATGGGCATCTATTCCGGTGCTAAAACCTAAAACACTCCCTTGATGTCGTTGGCACATTTGTTTAGGTACCTTGCAGAAACAGTAGGCTGTTCGATTCCAGCAATGTCCGTCATTTTGACAGGAAGTATGGAGAAGCAGCCTGCTTTTGAATCTAAGCTTTCTTTGATAATGTCACCACAAATTTCTATAATTTGGTTTTGTGCGTCTGGGCTTCAATACGAGGCAATACTGGGGCAACTTTCCAAATGGTTCTTCAGCTATGTATCTAAACAATCAGCTCGCATGCGAAGAAGCACTCTTAAAATGCCTGTATTTTCAGCAGGGGCATTGCTTAAATCCATAGGGCCCCTGTCCCTGTGGCCACGGAGAGCCACACCTTGTCGCCCGCAAAAAAAAAAAAAAAAAAAAAAAAAATCTCAATAATAGGCCGTTCACTTTCTTCTGTTTTCTCATATTTTACTTTGCCTGCCCTGGTCCAGCTGATCAATCCCATTGGGCACGCTTCCTGAAAATGTTTGGAGAAAATTATCAGCTGCTAGCTGACATATTCACGGTGATATTTAGTATTTTCGTGTGTGTGGGAGATTGCGAGCGCGCGCTTCCATTTATGTAACGGCTTGGACACGAGCGTTCCAGTGCGCGCATGTTGGCCCAAGTTTATAAGAACATTAACCCCATAAACTTCTAGAATTTAAAATATTTTAAAGCATGCCTTTGGAAATGTCAGCGCACCTTTCGCGTCAAAAGTTTATGAGAACTTTATACCCATAAAGTTTCGTAATTGAAATCCATGCGCTCCGTTTATTCCGCGGCCGCTGCGAGATGCCGCAACGCGCCCGCTCGCTATCGAAAAGCCGTTGAAAGTTTGTGCTCGGATGGGGCTCCTTGCGTTACGTGACTCCAGGTGCAAGGGCGTTGTCACGAAATCCAGCCCGAGTTTGCAATGTTCGTGCCGAAATGTCTTTTCGTGCGTAAAAAGGACCTTGTAAACAAAATCCAGCATGATTGCCGGCGTCGGTGGTAGTTTTGGTCGGCGGTGCATGCCTGCACGAAAAAATTTCGGGGGGGGCTGAAGCCCCATCAGCCCCCCCCCCCCCCCCTGGCTACGCGCCTGACTGAGGGCCATGGGTAAATTGTAGAAGTCATTAGGAAGGCAGCGGCCGATTACTGCATCAGGGAGGCCAATTCCTGTTCTGGTGATGAGGGAGTGACTGTGTCGAAGCATAATGGGCCTTCCTAATTTGGTTGCACCTTGACTAGTATAGCCCCACTAGCTCTCGGCGATATATATATATATATATATATATATATATATATATATATATATATTGCCGGTGCAAGGCGCCACTCTATGCCTCAAAACGTAGTGGACTGAAGCAGGATTCGGACTTTAAACAATTAATAGAACAGAACACTACACGTCTATGAATACAACACCAAATTCCTCCAACTTAACTGCAGAATGACCCTACATAATTGATAATTGAAATGTCATATGTTCGTACTTTACATCCGATATTAACGCATGTAATTGTGCCATTGAGAGCCTCGTTGACTTCACAGATGTACTATCAGACTCGCTCTCGCTTTGGGGTCATAACCCTTGCGTGTGACTCGAGTCGCGCATTAAAGAAACAAAAACAAGAAACTTGCGCACATTACGCGTTCAAGACTACACGAAGATTCGCGCTTATTTATAAGTACTTCCACGCACTAAATGAGACTCAAATGCTGCCGTCTTCTAAATACACGTGCGAGACACGCACAGCCTTAGACACACCCTTACATATTACGTCGAAGAGAAAAGAAATGTATAGAGCATATCATTACTAAAAGCAATCCGCGCAGCCCGTTTCTAAGGCGCGGTACTCTCTATGTGCGTGCGGGAACAACCATCTGGCGATTTCTAAAATCAGCTGAAGTAGACTGAAGAATAACCAGTAACTAACCCGATGCAGAGTTATTTTCAGAACTCGTGAAATCCGAAAATAAAGTCTTAGTTTAACGGAAACTCACGCGAACAATCTACATATCTCTGAGAAAAAAAACAATGACGCTATCCTTCCTCGAGCGTCCAGCTGTCACGTTTTCGCGGCAACAAACATCAAATTAACTTGAAACTTTATCTGTCTCTACCACGACCAGAAGAGACCAACACTGCCGTCTGTCTAACAGAATGTTCCTAAAACTCACTCGTTGTTCGAAAGTATCCCCAGAGAAATGAATAACAATGAATGAGACTTACCAAACATGCCTCGCAAGAAATGCACTTTTGTCAAACAGAACACGACTTGTCACGAACTCCCGTCTCTGGAGCCACTTTGCAGCAATCACATGTTGTTGCCCACTTTATCACCTACCACTCATTGAAGGTCTCGGCAACATGCCTTGTTGTTATGGTCAGCCTAATGGTGTGCTGCCACAGCGATGTCGTGTCGTGCATGATGTCTTTAAATATTATAGATCGTTCTGCGCACCGGAAGCGGACGCACAAGGTGGGAACTGGACAAGGAAGCGATTTATGGGCACCCGGCTCTTTTTGCCACGCCTGCGCAGTCGACACGTAAATCGAACCCAGCGGCTAACGTTAGATGGCACTGCCTTGCTCCGCAGAGAACTGTATAGGCTCCCTTTAGGGAGCCGCTCCCTGAAGGGAGTAACTCTACCGCAGAACACCGGCGCTGCGCTCTAAACAAGGCTGCTCGCCTCTGTACATCACCCATATCTCGCATCTAAAGCATAAAACAGCATAGGCATACGGTTACTTATAAAATCACGCCCATACTTCAGCCTAAAAACCTTGCTTTCTCTATATGACGCGTTCATTCACAGTCACCTCACCTACTGCATTGCGTCATGGGGGAACGCATATCCCTCTACCCTAGCTGCTTTATAATAGACTCAAAAACAAGCCTTCAGCGTTATTACTTTCCAACCACCCCGATTTAGCGCATCGGAACTTTGGCAAAAGCATCACATTCTCACAGTTCACTTAAGTTAAACTCGGCAATCCTGGTCTACAGCTCCCTTCACTCAAACATTCTCTCAATAATGTTTAACAGAGAACAACTTGTTAATCACAACACAACCTGATTTGCATCAGATAATAACGTCTCATTGCATAAAATTAAAACAAATTATGGAAATACCAATTCTTTGTTCGCAACGCTGTCCTTCTAGAACTTTGTACCAACTACCATGAAAGTGTCTCCGAGTATAGGCAGTTTCAAAAAGGATTTTCCTTTTCATTTTTGTTCTACTTGTGATTATTTTCCTGCAATGCCAGTTTGCGCAGTTTGTATGCTTTATTAAATTTTCACTCAGTCGTTCTGTATCGCGCATACAACGGCGAGGCCGAGCGGGTCCTATCTTAATCTGCGATGGGGAAGCGTGCGCCGAGTGCTCAGTGTGCGCCATGTTCCCGCCGCTTAGTTCGCGTTGCATCGAGACGCAGCTCGAAGGTCAATTCGCTCGCTGTTGCTACTGCGTTTCCTCACGCCAGCATTTTTGACAGCGAGTTTCTGGTCATCGAGTGAAATGTGTTCATGTCTGCTCGTGCGCGCGTGACACCCTGCTTAATAATTCAGTTAGTAAGCGAATGTTTACAAATTTGTGCGGCAGATAAAACTATTACCCTTACTTTGTATAGCTGTCTAATAATTTGCTATCGCAATCGATACTTCGCCTTTCGGGCGAAACTGCGAGCTTTTTCGAGTCATAACTGTACTTTTTCAGTTAGAACGACATTCGGCCGTATTGCCCTAGCATGTTCCACTCTAATTTTGCTATTATGTCATTTTGATCAGCCTTCAAGAACGTGGCATCTTGAACTCGTGTTGCATGACGAGCTTACATGGCCCAAAGAGAGAGTGCAGTTTCTTCATTGTTTGCGCTTGTCCGCAACGCGCTATGTTCTAATATTCCATCCTTCTTCTAATTAATCAAGTGCTACTTGATCGAACGCTGCTTTCAACCGTCACGGTTGCATTATTCTTGTTTGATTTGTGTATGCACACCGCACTGCGGCACTTCAAAAATAATCTTACTTGCCATCATTCATTCTTGCTGTGTTTAATTTCTAGGGAAAAAATTAGCATTTTTTTTAAACACGTATCTCGTTTCCGTCCATGCGTCGTTCCTTTCTTTCCCCGCACTCATGGGCATGAAACAAAAAATGCCGATAACAGTTCAGGCTTCCGGTAAGTTTTGTGCATAAAATGGTTTCCTGCATCGTAAATGTATTTATGAGGTACAAATAGGCTTCCGAGAAATCAAGCATTGTGCAGGGGTATTCGAGAGGCATATATGCCGGTACTTTTATGCGATCCGGATGGCCTTGCTTTGAAAAAGAAATTGAAGGTTTCCTGTTCTAAGGCAGAAATTCGTCAGCTGAGTCACGTAAGCTCCAGTTGAAGCACAATCAGGACGAACGGCTTAGCTAACTGCGTACCGAATGAGTCACACGTCCACGTGCGTCTGTAAGTATAGGATTGACGTCAACTTTACAGCAATTGAACGACAGCACTGATACTTGAAAAACAGTAAAAAAGATGCTGTTTGAATAGAATACAGTGCAAGTGTCAACCGGATGACTGCTATATGATATTCTGTAATTAAAAATTCTATAACCTTATATTGGTCTTTTCGACCACGTAGTTCAAATGTTTTAATCAGGGAATACATCTTATCCATGCGAAAGTTGTATCTACTAATCTCTAAAACTAAGCTGAACATCCGGTAAAGTCCGCTCGTGATTCCACTACAAATACAAGACAAAATGTTCGACAAGTATAATGATCTACAGCACAGAAAAAAAGTTTGCCCACCGATAGCATTAAAGTTGTTTGGAACACAGAAAATGCCAGAAATAGGAATCTATTGTGAATCAGTGTGTTTATCTGGTGGGTCGACAAGTCCTGTATGCATAGACCAGTGGTCTAAAAGCTTTTCCCGCCGATATTGAAATGCCTATTGAATACCTTTCAGAACAGTTCCAACTGAAGGTGCTCCATTAACGGACATACCATTGCAACGTAAACTAGTACGTCGCGGACCACAGGCTACGGGCCACGGTAGACAAACTGAAATCGACGAGTGCACTCGAAAGTTCGTAATGCCAATTTCGGACTGCAGTCCTCAGTTTCAAGTTACATTCATAGATGGAGAAGAAAGTCGTCCTTTTGGCGGAATTTTTGGTCCGTATACTTTTGATCAGGGGCGTACGCACATGTCATATGGGAGATCTACTGTAAGTCAGCGCTGTTGCTGAAAGAATGTTTTAAGACAAGATCCGAAATTCTCTAGAATGTGCCATCTTTTTGTAAATCTTGGAAATATTCCTCAAAAAATTTCCACTGAAAATCGACACCATAGAAAGCGTGTAATTTAGGCGCTAGACAAGGCTCGATTCCGCCAGATCTAGTGAAAGAACGCTTAAATGGCAACCCTGACACACACACACACACACACACACACACACACACACACTCACACACCCACCGACACACGCACACACCGACACACCCACCCACCCACACACCCACCGACACACACACACACCGATACACACACACACACCCACACACACACACACCCCCACCCACCCACACACACACACACCCACCGACATACACACTCCCACCCACCCACACACACACCCCCACCCACCCACACACACACCCACCGACACACACACAGACATAGTTTATTTATTTATTTATTTATTATTTATTTATTTATTTATTACATAAACCCCGCATTCGCTCGAAGAGCATTACAGCGCATTGCACTGCTCTCCAAGAGTACTGCTGAAATTAGGGGTGATGCAGTAGCGCAGTCATTTTCAGTAACATCAAAAGTAGAAAGGATCTGCTACATTGTTTGATTTTCATCCTGCATTAGTAATTCTACTGTGCGCCTACGTATGCCTTGCGAAATTTGTTTACTTCCTTGTATGTGCCTCACCAAAGGCAGTAAGTACTTCTTTTGCTATTGCGCTACCAACGTATTTCCGAAAATATTCTTTCGTCGTCGCTTAGTACGTATAACTGAAGAAGGACTTTGAAATTGCAGGAAGTGACGCGGAGCTCTCTCTATAAATCCATCACTATTAAATGTGGCACAGACTCCGCGCTGTGATACTGCCCCGGAACATTAATCTACATCATTGTTGTAGGCGTTTTTTCTATACCTCGTACAGTGTTCCGGAACTCTCCCTGTCGTGTTAGTTATATGGACGCACATAGTATTCATTGCCGGTAGGGGGAGAGAGAGAGAAACAACTGTATTTATTTGAAAATAACTTTCACGGAGGGATGGTGGTCACGCGGTGCCTGGCCGCCACCTCCTCGGCTCGTTGAATGGCCCGGAGTTGCATGTCGAGGCTAGAGTTCCGGAACACGTTATCCCACGCTTCGGGCGAGGCAGTGGTCAGGAGGTCAGGCGGGGGTGGGTCCTCGCTGCAGTCCCAGAGTATGTGGGCAAGGGTGGCGGTCGTGCCGCACTGCGAACAGTGTGGGCTAAAGAGGTCGGGGTATATGCGACTGTATATTTGCGGGCAAGGAAACTAATGGGTCTGGAGGCGGCGCCACACGATTTGCTGGGGTTTCGTGAGTTTGGGGTGCGGTGGCGGTTTCGTTTGGCGGGCGGCGAGGCGGTAATGTTGTGCGATATCGTGGTACGAGGTGAGAGGCTCGGTGGGGTCCTCCTCGCAATCCGTGGCACTGCCCGCCCCTCGGTTGACGAATCCTCGAGAATCCAATCGCTAAGTCTCGTAGTGTAACCGGCAGATGCCGCAAGCGCGATAGCAGCTTCTTCGGCGGGGTTGAGGGCGCGTACGGCGCCGGCGATGCTTAAGGCAGTGGTCGTGTCTGAGTGCGTACGCTTTCGACTGCGAGGTGTAACGGGCTGCATCTACGTATGCTGCCTCTGTGCTTGAGGCGTAGGTCTCGTGCAGGGCCTGCGCCCTCGCCTGTCGACGTCCGTCGTGGTGGCCGACCTGTATGTTTTTCGGTAGTGGTTTGACTACGAAGCGTTGTCGTATCTGAGGAGGTAGGCAAATCGGGTCTTAGCCGTAGGGCGATGCAGTGAGGCCGATGCGATCGAGGATCCACCGGCCGGTCTTGTTTCCGCGGAGACGATGTATTTGGGCAGTGCGATGTGCCTCAATCAATTCGTCGACGGTGTTGTGTGAAGACCGAGGCTCAGGAGATGCGTCGTGGAGGTGGTGGGGACAAGGCCTAGAGCTAGCTTGTAGACCTTGCGAATGAGTCGTTCGACTCTGTCCTTTTCGGTGCGTAAAAGGCGGAGGTACGGTAGGGCGTAGGTGATACGCGATATCACGAAGGCGTAAATGAGTTGGAGAAATTCCTTTTCGCGCATGCCTTGCCGGCGGGCAGACACGCGTGCGATGAGGCGGGCCGTCTGCGTGACCGCAACGGTCAGCCGGTCGAGCGTGGTGGTGTTGTATTGGCCTGTTTGGACGTGAAGACCGAGGATTCGCATGACGTGGTTCACTTGCGGTAAGGCCGTGCCATTTACGTAGACTTGGATGGTCGTCAAAGGGGGGTGTTTGATCTTGCGGTGGTCGGGAGATCTAAGCAGCAGGAGTTCACATTTGCTCTCCTAATATTTGAGGCCTGCCTGCGTTGCGTGGTAAGCGACGTTGTCGGCGGCTCGTTGAAGGGTCTCTTCAATGTGGCCGTCCGTGGCCGTCCACAGTGTAATATCGTCGGTATACGTAGATGGTGTGGCCTAAGCCGGGGATCTCATCGAGCGAAGCAGGAAGTGTATACGCATGACCAGATTGAAAAGGAACGGGGAGAGTACTGCCCCTTTAGGGGTGCTTCTGTGCCCGAGGGTCATTCGTGCGGATTACGTGATTGTACGTGCGCTCGTCTGTATGCATGGCGGCAAGGTTCGAGGCAATCGTCGCGTGTTGATCCTCAGCACAAAATATAGAGAAAGTAAACGTCTACTTTGCCGATGAAAGTGACACAAAATTAAACCTCCCTCTTATAGGTCAAGTGGTGTGAGGTAGCAAAGAAGCCACAGATAAATGATAAATCATTCCAGCATTATAACATTAGTCCTTCAAGAGTCTTTCTGTCTACCACCTTCTAGAACCTTTGAACTTCACGAACATAGTGGAACTTCTGACTTCATGGTGAGGACATGATTTTAGGTGCATTTCGCCGTGTTTGAGACCCTCTTATGCAAAGATACCAACTAAAGTAGCTTCTTGATTGAGCTTTCGTTTGATTTTCCAATAACGATGCAATATCGTTTTCTTTAAAGACGTTCATTTAGCCTCACTCATAAGCTCAATGTGCATGTGGTGCGAGAATTTCTGGGAGCATCGCCGCTTTGCTTCAGCTGTTACGTTGCTTTTTGAGTAACGAGTGTCCGAATGTTCAAAAATTTCAAATAACAAATCGAATAGTGTCCTTCTTGTGAATACAAATATTTTTAGAATATTTCAAGGCGTCAACTGTGCGAAATTAAGCATATAATTGGAGCGACAGTACGACAGGTTTCATCCCCACGGCCATAGTAAGGAATAAAACATAAGAGATTACGTAGTGGAGCAGGGGACGTCACTCAGGAAGACACTTTATCTGAGCTATAAATTGATCATTCGCACTCTCCAGTGAGTCGTGTCTATGCGAACACACTGCTTATTTGTGCATAATGCTCCATTTGAACTTTTAATAAACAACGCCTCAGCGCGTGCAGAGTAATGACAGATACTTCTTAACTTTATGAATTCTACGTTGTGAACATCGTTTAAAATTATTTGTGAGAAAGGATCTTTGTTACTTGAAAACTATTTGAAAGATTCTCGCTATTCGATTCGCTTTTAGCATTATTTAGTATTCGGTTTGTAATAAATTCGGTCACAGAAATTGCTATTCGCACACCAATAATGAGCCACACACATGGTATTATTGCCGTGCTTGCAGTCCTACCTGACTGGCTTGACTTCACATTAGCGTCTCCCGAAAAGTGAAATGATACAGTTGACTTTACCTGTGAAAATGTTGATTTCCGCGGCTACATTATGGGTAGATGAGCCTCAGAGATATACTATCGTTATTAATAAAGCTAACTGGATGAAATGTTTGCAGATTATGGAGTTTAATGTTCTATTGCCAAATATGTTTTTAGTTTCTCAATATCTTTTGTTAGTATTTTATTTCACCCCAAGAAAGTGGGAAATGCATGGTTTCTTGTTCAAGGTTATAGCTTCCTATTAGTCCTAGGATTATGTTATTGCTCCTTATACAGGAGTCATTGGAAGTAAGCTCAAAAATTATTATATTATTGCTCTAATATTTAAGGGAAATTTTTAATCTCGACTTATAGTCATCAAGAACATTAATGATTGATTTCCTGTATTGCACATGAGCAAACTGGCTCCACATTAGAACAGAACCTAGATGGATCAAATTGGTGAACATGTGCATGCAATATTTGGCCGAGATTGAGCCACATAATATACAGGAATGTCTGGACTTGACTTTCGTCTTTCGGTGTCTTCGAAGTAGTATAAAGTGGTTCTCGGACATAGAAACCCATGGAAGTGATCACGTTCCTACCTATTTGAAGATCAAGAGAGTGGCCAAGTCTCTACCTACTGCCCTCCGTAGAACAGACTGGACGAAGCTTAGATAGCTTGTGGAAGACCAATGGCAAGAACGCCACCCATCATTTCTGGAGAATCAGATTAGAAATGCACTGCAAGAGGCTATGTTCCCTTTTAGGCCTTCTCCGAAGTATACTGAATATGAAGGTGAATTGGAAAGGCTGCGAGCGATTCGCCGACCCGCGGAAAGAAGATACAGGTGGTACCAAATGTATTCATAATCTGAGGGAGGTGAGGCGGATCCAAAAAAAAAATCAATCCAGCGCCGCATCGATACGCTATAATCTCAGAAGTGGAAATCCTTTTGCGAGTCCTTGGATCCTCTAAAGCCTCTGTCCCACATATGGAGAAATCTGCGTGGCCTACAATCGTCTCCGCAAGAGCGCCACCCTTTAAAGTCTCTTGCCCTGCATCAAGGACGACGTGAGATCGACGTTGCTGAGGACTTCTGCGCAAGAATCACTGGCTTGCCATCTGGACCTGTATCATTAGCACGTGATGTTGCGCCATTCCAGGACTATCGCATGGATCGCTATGTTATTAAAGTCTTGGAAAACATCTACTTTCGCACGTGCTGCTAACGTGGCTGGGCGTGTGTACTGCTTTGTGCAGGAGAGGTCAGGATGACAGGTGCTCTTGACAAAGCAATCGGGGCTGTCATGTGTTCCGCCGGATGTTTTAGGGGTGAAGCTCCTTAGGGTGTGGGTCTGTCCCTCCTCTGTAGTAGTAGTAGTAGTAGTAGTAGTAGTAGTAGGTAGCCACGTCTACTTTTATGAGAAAAAAAATTCCGAAAGTTGTGTCCGTAGCGGAATCGAACCAGGGACCCCTCGCTTCTGAACGCATGGCGCTAACCACTACGCCACGAAGCGCACATGGACAGACGCACCACGATGGCAATAAATACCCAACATTAACGAAAGACTGCGCGTTTCTAACGCGTTTGTGCTAGCGCGTTACGGCCCGTGTAAGAAGCTGGTGTAAGACGCTGTGGCCTCTCCGCCTTACCCCCGTATTCATAAACGCTGATGGCGTCGGCAAACGCGGTGCACGTTCCGGCATGTATAAACGGCTGCGTAAGACGCTGTGGCCTCTTCCCCTTAGAGTACTGCACGTTTCTAACGCGTTTGTGCTAGCGTCCCCTTAAGCGGGAGATGGTGCAATTATAATGAAGGGCGCTGTTATAAAATAGGAATGACGTCACATATGGCGCGTGTCATTGGTGGAAGTCAATCGTTCGATTTAGTGCGGCGAGACTGGGCGAATTACACGGAAGATTCACGGTTTACCGATGATTCCCTCCGGAGCTTCGCCCACTCATCATCATTCACCCCGTGGATATGCGGTGTTTTTTTTATTCATAGAAACAGTTGGTCATTCATAGATTCCTAATTCAGGATCATCATCATCAGCCTATATTTATGTCCACTGCAGCTTTCCCTGCGATCTCCAATTACCCCTGTCTTGCGCTAGCTGATTCCAACTTGCGCAAGATTTAGGATACGCAGCCACAAAGCCAGCCAATGCTTTTTTCCAGTTGGATTCAAGGTATTGCAGTGCCGTCGTGTTTCACTCAGAGCCACCGCGGCTGCTAGAGCACTGCGCTGCAGAGGTCGCGGGTTCGATCCCGGCAGAGGCAGCCGCATTGCGATGGGAGTGGATTGGGACAACGCTCGTGCATTGCGTGCCCGTTAAAGAAACCATTGGGGTCAAAATTGAATCGGAGCCTCCCATTACGGCGCGCTTCATAATCATATTGTCACGAGTCAAAGCGAACAAGAGACAACACGTTGAACACGACGGCGGAACAGCTTAAGAATCACCAGAACAAAGACATCTTCTTCGTCTTCGAATTACCCTGTCCTACTACTCGGAGTCAGTTAAAGCACATATTGTCAATTTGTCATCGTATTTTAAACGTCTACATAGAGTACGCGTCAATATGGCGGTTTTGTCACGTGCGAGCTCGTAACACCAAAGAATTTCATTACATTATTGCGCTGAGGCTCCGCTCAGTCTAGAAAAGCGAGTTGCTTATTCTTTAGATTGTAGCCACTACATGCGCCAACGTCCTTATCAACGTTCATTCCGCTGCCTGCGAAAGATTAGCCTTACGCTAGATAGAATTCGTATTCTATAATGAAAAACGCACCGATGGTGGTGTTAACTATAGGCGGATGTAAGCTTGCAGAGGACTCTTTGCAATTGCTGTATCTGAGCGTCGGCCCTTAAAGAGTGGGATTAAACATGCATGCACAACAATAATTGAATTGAATTCCAAGGTTTTACGTGCCAAAACCACGATTTGATTATGAGGCACGCATTAGTGGGGGACTCCGGATTAATTTTGACCACCAGGGGATCTGTCTTGTTCGATTGTGCGGCACTGCTTCCCGATACCGGCAAGCAGTGGCGGAAACCTCAGTGATAGTCACGAAGGGGATACCACTGACGCGGCCGCGGGAGAAATCAACAAAGCCAAGGGCAAGGATAAGAAAGGAGGGGAGGGCATTGTGACCTCGGGGGCAGCTTTCGGCGGTGAGGGGGAAGAAAAGCGTCGAGTTGTCTTTGTTGGGGATAGTACTAAGTGGTTCGTTTGGGAAAGGAAAGGTTGGCGCTATCTTCGGCAGCCCTTCAGGGAGCACGGCTCAGCGCCAATTGTTGGGGATTCCAACATGCATAAAGTAGAACCGGCGATAACATAGAGGGTAGGTGCAGGCGAACAAGTCCAGGTTAGCACGCTTCCAGGAAAGCCGATTAGAGAGGTGATAGCGAAGGCCAAGGAACGCGTGTGGGACACAATGGAGGAGAGACACCTAGTGGTGATAATGGGCGGAGTGATTGACGTACTGCAGGGACGAGGAGCAGGGATCGCAAAGCAAATAGCCAAAGGGGTCACCGACCAGCGGAATGTTTCAAAGGAAGTACAAATCGCGGTTGTGCATGGTGCCAGAGGTTGAAAGGCAGGATTATGAAATTGAAAGGGCAGTTCTTGCAGTAAACAGGGAAATTTGGACTCTAGCTAAAGCAATGAATTTTACGGTCATTGACATCAACCGAGAAGTGCACATTTTAGCGAAAGGGTAGCAACACCGGTCGGACGTCGATTCGCGGCGCGAGCTGTAGCTCTTTCAGGCGGGCCCCAGGCAATCAGGGAGCAGGATTAAGTATTGAACGCAGCGAAACACCAGTAAAGGGCAAAATTAGAGGCCCAGGAGTCACGAATAAGTAAAAAAATGGGTTGATCCCTCTTATATAGGAATCGGTATAGAACACGAAAGTGAAACGTGTCTTCACAGAAGTAGTGTAATGTTTATTGCACATTGATATATAATGTCTATTGGTGTTTTGTGGCTAAAGCGCCCTTAGGCGTTGATGCACCCACGCTGACGCCTGGTGGCACGTCTCCTCCATCACGACTACCAACGTCGATGACCATGAGCAACCGTCGTGCATATGGAAGCTGCACTACGCTGCACACGCTAGCACAACGCGAAAGACGAAGCACGTAACTGACACACTAATACAACTCGCAAGACAAAGCACGTAACTGAATCGTCACTGAGTCAAATCAACGCGTACAGCGCGTCGTAATTGCAGCCTCCGCGATCAACTTCAGAAACATTTTCAGAGCTAATTGCGGAGGCCACGCTCCGCTGTGCTGAGTACGGTGAACGCCACCTAGGTGGCGTTGGTAGTGCTTCTTGATGCCAGCGTCCCTTCGAATGCTGGCATCGAGGCGTCGTAGTGCTGAGACCACCGAAGCGTTCACTGTCGGTGCGCGTTAGTGTCATAATGCAGTACTTCTCTTTTCTGCTCGTAGGCGGCGGCACCGCCCCGAGCAAGAGCGCGGGTACACGGAGGAGTGTTAGATATATAAGGCGCGTCTGTGTAGCTCTCTGCAAAAGCGTTTGTGGCGCAATGGGTTAAACGCTCGGCGATCTATCGTCGCGGACCGAGAGGTCGTGGGTTCGATTTCCAAATTTTGCATGTTTGTGGAACTTTTTCTTCTGGTTTCTTTCTTTGTATTATGTTCGTGTACATTGTAAGCTGACGTATTTCCGTGACGGAAATACGTCAGTGAAGTCTTGGTGGACCCCGGCATAAAACACTTTCGTGTTAAAATATGCAGAAAGGATAAGAATAGAGAAGGTAAAATTTGCTACATTAACATGCAGGGTGGTCGCAAGCAGAAAAAATGGCTGGAAATTCGAACGCAGCTGAATAATGAAGTGATTAGCGTATACGCCTTGACCGAAACGCATCTACGAGATTTGGAGCAGCCGCCTGTTATTGACAATTTTGTATGGGAAGGGTGCAATAGAATGACCGGGTCAAGCAAAGGCGGAGGCGTAGGCGTACTAATTAGGCGAGGTCTGAAGTGGCGAAGCGTAAACGAGACATCTAAAGAGCATTTATGGATTAGCGGCACACGCTAAGGTAAAAAGCCATGGCTGGGAGTAGCTTACCTATGCACAGGTAGTGATAGCAGAGAAAAAAATAAGGAATTGGTTGATTGCATTAGAAGCGATATTAATGAGTTCAGTAAATTGGGCCAGGTGATATTAGTGGGAGATATGAACGCGCACATTGATTATTTAGACGGATATACTGATTACAACGACTCTCTAGTGCTGGATATGTGTGATGAACAGAACCTTATAGTAGTTAACAGGGAGAATAAGTGTCATGGACAGGTAACGTGGCAATGCGGAAACAGGCAGTCATGTATCGACTACGCCTTAGTCTCAGAAATGGTCTACGCACAGCTAGACCAAATGATAATGGACGAAAATGGAAGAAATCGCCTGGGAAGCGATTATACACGTTTAGCATTAAAGTTTGGGCGAGATATCAGCTCAGAACATGAACCAATAGCGTCAGAGTTTTTAAAAATGAACGACGAGCAAATAAAAGAGATCGCAAACAACACAGAGAAGAAAATTGAGGCTTTTCCTACAGCAGTCTGGGAATATAAGGAACTGGTGGACGTTATGCAGCATGAAATACGGCGGACACGGCAAAACAATTGTTGGATTGGAAAGAGAAAACCACGTAAGTGGTGGAACAAGGAAATTAAACAAGCTATAGAAGAGCGTAAAGAGGCATCTAGGGCTCATCGAGAAGCCAAAAAGTTGGGATTACAAGAAGAAGAGGTACTCCTTAGATGGAATACATACCGAGAAAAGAAAAAGGTGGCGAGTGAGCTCGTGCAAGAGAAAATTAAATGCGCAAGTGAACGTTGGGTGCATAACATTCACAAAAGAGACAAAGGCGCCCCAAAAAGATTCTGTAACCATATAAAAGCACTCGGAGCTAAAAATAAAGACTCGCAAACGGCTCTAAGGGATGAAGACGGTAACATCTACGAAGGAGACGATGCGCTGCGGTACGTCACAGACGTTATCAGGGATAACTTCGGCACAAGAAAAAGCGTAGTTCAGACAACAGATCCAGCAACAGCAGAGAGGCCAGAGAGATCAAAGTTTAGCATAGAAAGCTTTTATTGGGAAAAGGCAGCAGAAAATGCCCCTAACAACACGGCAGCAGGACTCGATGAAATCCCAATACAGCTAATCAAAAACCTCGGTCCAAAAAGCAAGGCACTGCTGACTAATGCCATAGAGCAAGTGATTAGAACAAAGAAAATTCCCGTTGGATGGCGTGAAAGCAAGATGAATCTCATCTACAAAGGCAAAGGAGATAAGGATAAGACGAGCTCGTACAGGCCAGTTACAGTAACGTCGGTGATATATAGAATGGCAATGCAAGCCATAAAATTAGAACTGTCGAAGTGGGTGGAGAAAAACGATGTATTGGGGGAACTACAGAATGGGTTCAGGCCAAGCAGACGCTTAGAGGATATGTTTGTACTAACTCAGTGCATAGAGATTTCAGTAGCTCAGAAAATACCTTTATGGATAGCATTTCTAGATATTAAAGGAGCTTATGACAACGTAGACAGGGAATTGTTGTGGGATATTCTTCAATACGAAGGCATAAATGACGATTTCGTGGAGCTGCTGAGGGAGATATATAGAGACAACCAAGTACAAGTGGTATGGGAAGGTTGAAAAGGAAATGAAATGGTGGGAATTCACCGAGGATTGAAGCAAGGATGCCCTCTGTTACCATTGTTGTTCATGCTTTACGTCAAGGGTATAGAAAGACGACTGGAAAACAGCGAATTAGGTTTTGATTCATCCTACATGCGTAATGGAGAAATGGTGCAACAGAAGGTCCCTGGACTGATGTACGCAGACGACATTGTGCTACTAGCGGACAATAAAAAAGATTTACAGATGCTTGCGAATATCTGTGGGAATGCAGCGACAAATCTAGGCCTTAAGTTTAGCACAGAGAAATCGGGAATTATGATCTTTATGAAGAGGCGAGTAACTTCGTGGTGTCAATTCAACAGCAAGTAACGCCCATAGTGAAGCAATATAAGTACCTCGGCGTACACATAAACGAAGGAAGGAATTACTCAAGCAACCACCAAGATAATCTGAAAATAAAGGGGAAGCGGAATGCAGCAATAATGAAACACAGAGCACTGTGGGGCCACAATAAGTATGATGTGGTGCGTGTAATCTGGAAAGGAATAATGGTGCCAGCGCTAACATTCGCAAATGCCATTATATGGTTAAAATCGGATGTCTTGTCGGGTTTGGAAGTTAACCAAAGATCAGTAGGCCGGTTGGCTTTGGGAGCCCACGGTAATACCACAAATGAGGCAGTCCAGGGTGACATGGGTTGGGCCTCTTTTGAAGTCAGAGAAGCACCGAGCAAAATTTAGTTTTGAAGAAAGGCTCAGGAACATGGATGAAAATAAATGGGCGGCTAAAGTGCACAAGTATCTCTACATGAAAAGCATGGACACAGAATGGTGGAAGAGGTCAAGGAAGTTGGCAACCAAGTACAGGATAATCGAAACTGTAAATAGACAACCAGGAGTCATCAGAAAGAAAGTGAGAGAAATAAAGACCGTGAATTGGATGCAAAGAATGGAAACAAAGAGGACAATGGAGATTTACAAGAATGAGAAGAAATAAATTAGAAGGGAAAATATGTACGATAACACAAAGGGCAGTGCCTTGCTATTTGAGGCTCGATCGAGCCGGTTGCCTAAGGACCAAAACATACTGGAGCAAATATTCGGAACTAGATGAGGCATGTGTATGCTGCAGTAAAGATCCAGAGACCACTCAGCACATCCTAATGGAATGCGACGGGATCCACCCAGCGAGAACCGTAGGTAACGTGCAACTCCCAGAAGCGCTTCGGTTTAAAGTGGAAGGAAACATCAACAGATCAGCCGTAGACATAAGCAAGAGACGATTAGAGTACTGGTGGAAAAAAAAAAAAACTGAGAAAATATGGATACGACCTGATCTCTTAAAATTATAGGTAGCGGTACAAGCCGTACAAATGTTTGAAAAATAAAAATAATGAGCGGTATAGAAAAATGCTAGATAAAGAACATGTATAGTATAGCTGATTAAATAAAGCAGGCTAGGTGACTATTTGTCTCCGCCCCGTTTCAAAGGGGATGCCAATAAATCATCATCATCATCAACAACGTGTGCTGGTAAAATGTACATACAACGAACGCAGCAGTCAACTAAACCGTGTCACAACATTAGTTGCAATAAGTGATATCAACGCGCAGGCAAGAAAGAAAGAAAACGCGAGCGGCCTCGGCAACCAGCATATGCCAAACTGCGTTGAGTTGCGAAGATTGAAATCCGCGATTGTGATAACTGATGGGTGATCGAAGAGTTGCTGGGGGAAATAATGAGTGTTGCAGTCCAGAAACAGCTGGAAAGATGGCCGCCCCTAAGTATTCATGGATTCGATAATACAAATCAATGTACCACTTTCTTGGACCAAAACTTGAAAGAATATAAGCTCAAGAACCGGCAAGAAGAAACAACAGATTATCTCAAGTGACTTGACGAAAGTGACAAGTTCACTTCTTACAGCGAGCGAACAGGTCGCTCAGCGCATAAGTGGCACCAAGGACGAGGCATTGTTCATTGCGCTAAAATTTGCCCACCGTGGCATACAATGGTCGCTAGTCCAATGAGGCAATTATTGGCACGTGCTTCGCGAGAACCACGAAAGTGAGATCCAGGCTTCGCGCTAAAGTCGGTCAGGGACAACGAGCACGTGGCACACTTCGTCTTCGTAAACGAGGCTCGCAGAAGGCAGCCACATCCGGCAGATCAGCACTAAAACGAGGCGTGTCTGTTTACGAGTCAGCTGTAGGGACATAACATACTGCGGTGATCACACGTGGGGGACAGTTTGGATTCCTCAGCCACCCCGCACGAGGCCTGTAGAGTTCGTGGAACGTCCTCATTTCCTTCATTGCCGGCTGATCTGCAATTCAGGAGGCAATCAAGCGGTGTGACGGCCGCTTCCGTGACGCTTGTTAATGCACCTGTGACTGCCCGAATGACGGTCGGGCAGGGGAAGCAGTACATTTGTTTTAAAATTTAACAACCGTTTCAATGCACAGCGCGAGAACTGAAAGGGGCATTGTGAAAACGATTTGTCTCACATAACGGCGCCGGATAGAAGAACCGGAAAGAAAATGGGGAAGGGGGTATGCAGAGAGAGAGAGTGCGCGTGTGTGTTTTGCGGGGTTATAGTCTGGCAGCCTAGTTGGTGAGCGGGTTACTTACTGCCTGGAAAATGTGGATTTGTCCAAGTCAGGAGGGACCCACGCGTTAGCACGGGTTTTCATGCATGGTGGTATAACGCGCCATTATTAACAAACCCTCATATGCAAGCATAACGTTCGATGTCTAGCTCGTGTCTGTCGCTTTCGTGGCTCCCTTTTAGCCAAGTTTCATCGCGCAGTTTTTATTTGAAGGTGATATGCGACAACTGGCCCGATACAATATTTTATTGTTGCCCATTGCCAACACTACTTTTTTGTGATATACATGATAAGCATGCAAAGCAGGCTAGAGGCTAGTAAGTTTGGTTGTATACGTTCGTAGAAACTAGGCGGTACGGCGGTGGAGCAGTGTCTCCCAGGTTTATGCTTGCAGATGACTTAATTAATTAAATGTGGGGTTTTACGTGCCAGAACCACGATCTGATTATGAGGCACGCCGTAGTGGGGGACTCCGGAAATTTGGACCACCTGGGGTTCTTTAACGTGCACCTAAATCTAAGTACACGGGTGTTTTCGCATTTCGCCCCCATCGAAATGCGGTCGCCGTGGCCGGGATTCAATCCCACGACCTCGTGCTCAGCAGCCCAACAACATAGCCACGGAGCAACCACGGCGGGTGTTTGCAGATGACGCTGTGTTGTCAGTGGAATGTCGGAGAGAAATACATCATCTTGAATGTACACGAGGAAAAAAGGGTGCAGTTTTTTTATTTAAATTTAGTGTAAAGAAATAAAGAAATCGGTATTCATTATGTTGAATGATATGACTGACCAGCTGGTCACAATACGACAACATGAAATACCAATGATAGCTGAGTATAAATACATAGGAGTACGAATCGATGAGGTAAATAGGTACGTCGAAAACATGAAGAAGTAACCAAAGCAAAGGTAAAGGAAACGCAGCTAAAATTAAACACACATAGCTACGGGGGTTTAATGAGTAGTACAACATGTATGGAAAGGCATAGTGTTTCCGGGCTTATGTTTGCTAACCCGATGTTGTGCCTAAATTGTGAAATAGCGGCCGGGAGTGGAGATTAATCAGAAAGGGCAGTTGGAAAACCACAAAATAAGCAGTACATGGAGACATATATGGGCGGAGTGTCCTTCGAAATGCGGGATGCCTAGAGCGAACTCTATTTCGTAAGACAAATGCGGAACGCAATGGGCGTCTAGGTTAAAATATTTAAGCACTTGTATATATATATATATATATATATATATATATATATAAAGTGTTCACAATGTAGAAAATGAACCGAAAAACTAACCACTGAATATTACACTGGGGTGGGAGGGGTGGGGGTTACAGCAGCACACAAAATGCTGTTAAAATGCAAAATCAAATATACAGAAACTGTACTGGATAGGAGGAATGGAAAAATAACGAACAGAAAATTCAATAAGTAAAAAGTTTAGTCATTCGAAGGGCAGTGCCCTATTGTTCGAAGCCAGACCAGGGTGTCTGAGAAGAAAGTTTATGGATTAAAGTGGCTCGTGTGTGGAAATAAAGCCACAGGCATTCAGCATATTCCCATAGACAGTCAGATTATTCATCCAGCGATAAATATGGAAACAGTAAGTTTGACCGAGATGGTAAATTTCACGACGGATACTGGGGGAACAAAAATTAAACAGCCGAATTAACTAGTAATGGATGGCGCAAATATTGGCTGCGCAAAATAAGTAATACCGCACAATGACGCGAACTTTCTAGTGCGAATAATGTATCTTAGTTGAGATATATATTTAATGGTTTAAATACACAGTGTTTTAAAAACGTCGCAGTTTCGCCCGAAAGGCGAAGCATCGATTGCGATAAGCAAATTAGCAGACATACGAAGTAAGCAGAGTAGCTTTATCAGCCGTGTAAACTTCTAAATATATGCATACTAACTAAATGGTGTCACGCGCGCGAGCAAACGGGAACAGATCCACTCGATGACCGCGGAAACTCGCTGTCAGAACGCTGAAGTCAGGAAGCACGGCAGCAGCAGCGAGCGAATTGGCCTTCGTGCTGCCTCTCGCATCAACGCGAACGAAGCTGAGAAAACACAGCGCACGGCAGACTCCGTCGCAGAGGGCGTTACGAAAGCGCAGCCGCGCCTTACGCAGCAGCCGCCGGAGTAGAAAGCCCCCCTACCTCCGCAGCCGTGCGCGCGACGGAAGACGGCGCGCTTCCCCCCCGCTTTCTACCCTTGAGTACGCGATTAATACCCGTGCCACACGGGCAGAGAAAATCACGTTACCTTCCTATTGCCTTGAATTTTACTGCCATTCGTGGGGTGCCACACTGCAGACATGCTTAGTGGCATTAATGCTATTCGCGGCGTGGTGCGTATAACTCGCTTGGCCATCAAATGCGTAATCTCGTTCGCAATGTCTTCACAATCTGACAATACTAAACGAATTTGTAGCGCAAAACAATAATTATATTCACTTTCTTTTAAAAGGAGCTTTTATTTTTTCGCAGCGTAGTGCGTTCTCACAACCATCACAACTCACTTGGCCTTCGAATGCATCGAAGGCTTTCCTGAAGTAAACTACATAAAATACGCCTAATAATGTTCTTCACACCATTTCCGAAACGTTTGCTCCGTAAATAATATTCAAGCGACGCTTGTATTGCCTCACAAGTGTCGGCGGTGCTGGTGGTGTCACGCTAAAACCCTGTCGAAAACTCGCGTCTTGGTATATGCCAAAATTGGCATGGAAGGGTACGAATGTATGACTAACACTTTTTTTTCATCACGCCACCGCTGCGCTATCGCCGCCGCCACAGCTGGTATGACGTCATGCTCCCCCGCACCGTCGCGCTACCGCCGCGCACCTTTCCAGTACTACCGCAGCCTTTCCAGTACTAGCACAGATGACGTACACGAGTATAGGCCTAGCTACAACCAAGTTTAAACCTCGACATAGCCAAGTTCAACCTAGCTACAACCAAGAGACGCAATCAATCGGCCAGCTTCGCTGTGTCTTGAGCTTTGCGCGGCCTATAGTGCAAGCTTTCGCCTTTTTTTCATCGCAATGGCTGACTTTGCCTGGAAGTTAAACTAAATTATCGGGTTTTGCGTGACAAAACCATGATCTGATTATGAGGCACGCCGTAGTGGGGGACTCCAATAATTTGGAGCACCTGGGGTTCTTTGACGTGCACCTAAATCTAAGTACACGACTGTTTTCGCATTTCACCCCATAGAAATGCGGCCGCCATAGGTGAGATTCGATCCCGCGACCTCGTGCTTAGCAGCCCAACACAATAGCTACTAAGGAACTACGGCGGGTGCGTTGCCTGGAAGTATAGTGACAAAACTTGACCTTCTAAATGGAACCTGTTCTTCTTTCTGGGGTTTTACTTGCCAAAACCAGTTCTGATTATGAGGCACGCCGTAGTGGAGGGCTCCGGGTTAATTTTTGACCACCCGAGGTTCTTTAACGTGCACTACAACGCAAGCACACGGGCGTTCTTGCATTTAGCCTCCATCGAAATGCGGCCGCCGCGGCCGGAATTAAAATGGAACCTGATCTTCAGCAAAAGCAATTATAATGCCGCCATTATGATGTGACAACGAAGGTGCTGTAGTCCCCGGTAAATTCAAAGTTCTGAAGAGCGTGTTTTGGCGAACAAGTGTGCAGTAACGATGCACCATGGATGTTTTAATGGATGTTTAAACGAAGTATTTCATTAAAAACATGTTTTTATGTACGAAGGCCCCGCCTTCTCTTCCAGTCAAGATATACCCCCAATATTTTAATTCTCATAAAATGCCCACTGCTTTTGTGTAGCTAGAAGACAGAAATTGTTTGTCGAAACGCCCACGGTTGATTCAGACATCTCCTTCAGGCATTTATACAATACCAGCGAAGTGAATAAGGTACCTTAAAACATAAAACAATGTATGAGAAGACACACACAGCAAAACACGAGAGAAGATAAAGCAATAAACTAGCAAATCCGACAAAATCCAACAAGGTTTCATTTTAGGAGAGATTTGTGTGTTTGTTTATCGTTCTTAAATAACTGCGACAAGATCCTCTTAAGAAAGGCGAGAAATAAAACAGGAAGACTCTCGTAAGATAATCGACATGAAAGAGAGAGAGAGAGAGAGAGAGGAACGTGATGGGAAAGGCAGGGAGGTTAACCGGAAAAGATTCTGGTTTGCTACCGTGCACTGGGGGAAGGGGAAATGAAAGGCGGAAAGAATATGGAAGAGAAAAAGCACTCACGAAAAAAAAAATCAAGGAATTAAAAAAGTGGTCGCAGTTTCACCTGAAAGGCGAAGCATCAATTGCGATAGCAAACTTGTAGAGAGCTATACGGAGTAATGATATTAGCTTTATCAGCTGTATAAACTTGGACATGCAGCAGCATCGGCAACACGCAGAACTGTTGTCGACGCCATCGGCGTTTTGCCCGCGTTCGCTCAAAATGCGTGCGGCGTTGGTGACTGTTGCCGGAGCCTGTGATATAAAAAGTTGTCGCAGTTTCACCTGAAAGGTGAAGCATCAATTGCGATAGCAAATTTGTAGAGAGATATACGGAGTAATGATATTAGCTTTATCAGCTGTATAAACTTGGACATGCAGCAGCACCGGCAACGCGCCGAACTGTTGTCGACGCCGTCGGCATTTTGCCCGCGTTCGCTCAAAATGCGTGCGGCGTTGGTGACTGTTGCCGGAGCCTCTGATATAAATAGGCACTCGGTGCCGCAGCTAAACGTCGCCTCCCTTCCCTCCCCCTTCCCCCCCTCCCCCACGGCCTCTCGCGCATCGGAAGAAGGCGCGTTTGCTCTACATATATGGTGATTGTAAAGGAGGAAAGAGACGCCTACTTCTGCAGCCCTTAAGGAAGCACGGCGCAGAACGCGCGTTTGTTCTCCGCCGTGCGTTCACTCCCCGTGAAAGAGCGCGTCCCTCGCGCCCTTTCACTCGCACCTACAGCGTTCGGCGGCGCGCGGCCACGATTTCATCTCCATTGACGTCATACGGAACCTCACGGCGACGGCGACGGCGACGGCGACGCCGACGGCAGAAATCTGCTTTTGAGTGTCCATATAATTGCTATCGCAATAATAGGCACTTGGTGCCGCAGCTAAACGTCGCCTCCCTTCCCTCCCCCTCCCCCACGGCTTCTCGCGCGTCGGAAGAAGGTGCGTTTGCTCTACATATATGGTGATTGTAAAGGAGAAAAGAGACGCCTACTTCTGCAGCCCTTAAGCGAGCACGGCGCGGAACGCGCGTTTGTTCTCCGCCGTGCGTTCACTCCCCGTGAAAGACGCGCCCCTCGCGCCCTTTCACTCGCACATACAGCGTTCGGCGCGCGGCGACGATTTCTTCTCCAAATGACGTCATACGGAACCTCACGGCGACGGCAACGGCGACGGCGACGGCGACGGCGACGGCTACGGCGACGCCGACGGCAGAAATCTGCTTTTGAGTGTCCATATAATTGCTATCGCAATAAAAAAAAAAGAAAAAAAAGGAGGAGGTTGGAAACGTCTGTGAGAACTATAGTCTGTCAGATAGTCCACTCGATCGCAAAAACTTCAAGAGTGCCTTGACTGACTTGTTGTGTGACGACTGTATAGGCCGGCGTTCCAGGACTGTCTGCTCCGAAAGCGGCCGGTCGTCAAGACCTGCCAGCGCGGTCGCGAATGACTGCCTATGTGCGCTGTATTGGGGACAGTGACAAAGTACGTGCTCGATTGTTTCCTCGTCGCCGCAGTGGTCACACGCAGCACTATCCTCCCATCCAATGCGGAAAGCAAACGACTTTGTAAATGCGACACCAAGCCACAATTGGCAAAGTACTGTTGTTTCGGGTCGGGATAGTCCAGGTGGAGGTCGAAGTCGAAGACAGGGGTCCAGTCGATGCAGACGTATGTGTTGCAAACTAGGTGTGTTCCACAACGACTGTGTGGCATCGTTTGCAAGCACTCGAAGTTTCGCTGCTGCATCTGTTCGTGACAGCGGGATTGGTTCCCGTGCGCCGTCTTCATGAGCAGATCGAGCAGCTTCATCAGCATATTCGTTGCCCATTACGCCACAGTGGCTAGGGAGCCACTGAAAGGTGACTTCGTGTCCTTGTTCGACGAGGCAATGAAGGAGCTCTCGGATTTCGAGGACTAGTTGTTCGTAGGGTCCACGGTGTAAGGCGGAAAGCAAGCAATGTAGCGCTGCCTTGGAGTCACTGAAAACACTCCATGTTAGGTGGTTCCTCACGAATTATGTGAAGTGCGCTACGAAGAGCAGCAAGCTCCGCGGCTGTCGATGTCGTCTGGTGTGATGTCTTGAATTTCATGGTGGAGACTTTCGCAGGAAAAAACACTGATCCTGCAGAACCGTCCATGGTGGTTGAACCATCAGTGTATAGATGGGTATGATCACTGTATTTTTCGTAGAGCATGATCAGCGAAAGTTGCTTGAGAGCTGGTGATGAGAGTTCGGCTTTCGTTTGAATTCTAGGCACTGTCAGTCGAACTTGTGGCTGAGCCAAGCACCAAGGAGGAAACAAAACTCTCGTTGCAGCTGTGTAACCTGATGGAAGGTATATACGATAAGGCAGTATTGTCTGACAAAAAGAGACACGTGGTCGGTCTTCTGGCAGTGAGGCTAGATAGTGGGAAGGGGCGCGAGCAAGGTGCCTGACGTGTGCTCTGAGCGCTTCCATAATAATGTGAATCTTGGCTGGGTAGTCATGTACAATTGCAATGGTTTCTGATGTTGATGTACATCGTGGCAACCCTAGACAGACCCTAAGTGCCTGTGCCTGAGCACTTTCGATTGTACGAATGTTAGTTTGTGGAGATAGGTTTGCACAAGGCTTACCCTACGAGCGACGGTCAGGAAAGGGCACGACGCTCCTCCACTCCGCAACGCACAAAGGCGCTACGGCAGGGTTCGTCGACTCTCCGACACGGCGCAGAGAAGGCTCCGGAGTCAGATCGCCAACAAACACGGGTTTATTCACCCAAGGTACAGCTCAGTGCTACAGTCACGGCGCTTACGGGCCAAGGCTCGCTTCAAGACCGATCGAGTACGCGCGCCCGCTGCGCTAGGGCTAACCGGGTAGCGGTCCGCCAAGCGCGATAACGAGGAGTCGCGAGAACAAAGGTCTCATGTAACCACCTCGTTGCGAGCGTGTGAGCCTCTGCCGCGGCGAGGAAGCGCTCAGCGGACGAGAGCTCGGGTGGAGAGGGTGCCCGGGGGCCGCCGCGCGGGAGGCCAATCAGGGCGCGTCCCGGTGACGTGTTCTCGCGGGGCAAGTCCAATCCCGAGGGGGAGAAGCACGGTTTGCGCGGGAAAGTAAGTCCGGCGCGCTCGCCATGTCCGCCATGTTGCCGTTATGGCGGCGGTTCCCGGAGATTGAGCTAAGCGCCACGCGCGAGCTGGGGGGCGAGGCGCGGGAAGGCCCCTCGATCCCCACAAGTTCTACAGGTATTGGTCAGCACTGCCAAGCTGTACCTCAGATACCCGAGAAACAGCGTCATGTAGAGTCGCATCATCGCGTGTACTGAAGTACCCCAGGATTTTCCTCCAAGAAACTTGAAGAGATGAGAGATGGCTGTCAGGCGCTTCTTTAGGTTGGTGACATGGGGACTCCAACAAAGGTCACGATCGATGATTACCCCTAAGAACCTGTGCGTTCTGACGTAAGGGATATTTTGTCCATCGATGGTTATGGTGTATGGTGTCATTCGTTTCCGGCTAAATGCGATCAATGCGCATTTTTCCGGGGAAATCTTGAGGCCTTGTTCATTAAGGTACGTCGCTATCAACGCCGCAGATTTTTGGAGCCTAGCACGTACTTGAGGACGCGTCACGCCAGATGCCCAGATGCATATGTCATCCGCATATAATGACAACTTCACCGTATTTGGTAGGCATTCTACGAGGGCAATGAGCACAAGATTGAAGAGTGTTGGGCTCAACACACCACCCTGTGGTACTCCACGGTGTGTATAGTGTTGAGAAGTTGGGCCGTCTTCAGTATTCACAAATAGAGACCGCATATGTAAATAACTGCGTGTCCAACGATAAAGCCTACCGCCGAGGCCAACCATCTCCAGAGCCTCTAATATAGCCTCATGAAGAACATTGTCATATGCTCTTTTGATGTCGAGGAACATGGCGACAGATAATCGCTTACACGCCTTTTGATGTTGAACGCAAGTAACCAAATCGATGACGTTGTCAATGGAACATCGGTGACGTCGAAAGCCAGCCATTGCGTTTGGATAAACTTCATAGCGTTCCAGGTACCATTCAAGTCTGGCGAGGATCATTCGTTCCATCACCTTCCCAATGCAACTGGCCAGCGCGATTGGGCGGTAGGAAGTAATCTCTAGAGGAGACTTGCCAGGTTTGAGGAGTGGTACCAGGCGGCTGGTCTTCCATTCTTGAGGAACGTTTCCATTCTCCCAGGACTCATTGAAGATGTTCAGCAAGGCACTTCGCGCTAGTTCACCGAGGTGGCACAAGGTACGGTAAGAAATACCATCTGGTCCAGGTGACGACGACCGATTACATAGGGCAAGTGCCGCGTCGAGCTCTTGAATGGTGAACGGCAGATCCATGCGTGAGTCCCGTGTGTCCGGAACGTAGTCAAAGGTAAGGGAACTTGATCCCACTGACTGGCCTGTAATCATGGCACAGAAATCTTCCGCCACGTCGAGGTCTTGTCGGCGTTGGAAAAGTGCTAGTGCCTTGAATGGAAAGCGTTGTTCCGGAACGGAACATAGGCCTCTCACAGTTCTCCATATTTGAGACAGTGGCTTGCGGGGGTCAAGGGACTCACAATACTTTGTCCATCGCTCCGATTCCAGTTTATCTATGCGGCGTTGTATCTTCTTTTGAGTGCGGCGGGCTGTCCTTAGATCGTGCGTCGGTATCTTCGTTCGGCGCGACGACGAATAGCACGAAGTCGCTCCAACTCCAGGTCGAATTGCGAGTACTTCGATGAGCACATGAGCGTGCACATAGCGGTCTGCGCCGCTTCTTTAATAGCTTCCTGCAGTCCAGATAAAAGACCTTTCTGACAAGCGTCCTCCAGGTGGTTTTTAAACACAGTCCAATCAATTCTTCGTAGTGTGCTTGGCGGGTGAGTGTTAGACATGCCGTCAATCTTGAGGTAGGTGGGGATGTGATCGCTGCCATGTGTCTCAATGTCCAAAAACCACTTAACGCGCGTGGCAAAGCGGCGTGATACAAAGGTCAAGTCCAGGCAGCTGCTGTACACTGTGCCCCGTAGAAACGTAGGACTAGCGTCATTGAGCAGCAAGAGGTCATTATTGGAGGAAAACGAAGCGAGTCTTCGTCCGGTTGCGTTGACTTTGAGCTTCCCCAAATGGTGTGATGGGCGTTAGTCCCCGGTTATAATCCAAGGACCAGGAGACGCTTTTATTATGTCTTCTAGTCTTTTGGTGTCAAACCGGCTTGATGGAGATAGGTACGCGCCTAAAGAGATTATAGAGCAAAATATAGTAAATGGGCGAAACGGTTGCAGTAAAATAAGATAGAAAAGATTAGGTGTATGAAATTTAGTCTATAAATCAAGACATGTGCTATCACTCATTTTCTTTCAAAAGCGCTAAAAGGAACATGCTTTGTCACGCATTCATGAAGTTGCATACTTTTGTAATGAATCCTTGAAGAACGACACAATTTACAGCAACACTGCAGTCCGCGACGTCGCTGTGACCAAACCGGAAGCTGTGTCCTTCAAATTGCAAGCGCGCATTCATCATTCTTAGCCGCAACGTAAATTACCAGCAACTGGCCCAAAAGATGAACGCGAGTTTGCTTCCATAATATGCCTGTTGTACAAGCTAGATTAAGTGTAAGATCACTGCTCTATAATTACATTTTTTTCACTATTTCCCTCCCTTAGTCGCCCACGCACTCCAAAACTCGATTATTCACCCCAACGATTTACTTCTCATGATTGGGAGTTGTACATACGCTTTCCGAGAACATTACGCCCTCTTCTGCACATAGAAAGACCATTAATTAAGCAACAGCTGGCTTGGCCCAGTAATGTTTCCTTTGTCTGATTTTAGATGTCAAACCTCGGTTCGTGGCCTCAGCTCTGCCATGCTTAAAAGCGAGTCGCGGCTCACTACGCGCAAACAGTAACGTCCCGCGCTTCTGTGATGGCACCGGATACGCATTCATGCCTTAGGTGGGTGGTTCTCGCTAGTTGCTTCGTACTGCACGCTGATTGTAGCCTAGCTTCTCGCTTTTTGAACTCCATCCGGCTTTTAAAAAAACGATCTTGACTGTCTGTGCGAAAAACGTTAACAAAACGAATGGCTGTGTAGGCAGCCTCAGTTACAAAAGACGCATAGAATATGAACGTGCGTTTTTTTTTTTTTTTTTTTTATACTGCCTCTGACCATAATGCAAGTTTGCTACCCGCCAATGCCTTCGCACCTAAGACAACTGCACTTTTCTTTCGGCGTGTGGGCGTGCTGTCTACAAAGATGGTATTTCATCTTACGGGCATGCTGACGTCAGAAGCGATCCCGATGCTGGTTTTGTCACTCTAATTAACTTCGCGAATGACATGGACATTCACGTATCATGGTCATGAAAGTAGCAGTTGGATATATCTATCAAGTTATCAGCAGCGGCAGAATTATCGTCGTCATCATCATCATCCGAGTTAGCTCCACATCAGGACGGTGGCTTCTACCAGAGTCGTCCGATTGTCCCTATCAAGACTACGTTAAAGAGCACATTTTATGCCTGAACGTTCTCTCACTTTCTCATTCCATCTAATCATTTCCCGCTGTCTACTTTAACTTTCCATTAAATTAAAGGAGTCTTATTGACATGTTTGGGATTGCGTGCTCATTTTGTCATAGTACGTCGGAAAATTTTCAATTAATGCGTTTCAGAAGTTCCTAGGTCGCATGGGTTTCTGTATGGTATTTCCACTCTGTCTTTCGCGTCCCCCAAAGTAGGTAAGCCAACCAGTAGCATTTCTGGTTAACATCTCTGCCTTCTCTCCTCCTCCTCCCTGATGGTATTGAGTGTCGTAAGGTAACAAATGTGACTTCCGTTCCAAAACGCCCGACAGCTTTACTTGGCCTGTGACTAAACGCAGCTATCAGAAAAAGACCATGCTGTGAACATGTCTTTACGTGTCTAACCTGGTGACCATTAGCCTTTCCCCATCATACCCTTCCCCTCTCCTGTGCAGAGCACACCGTCTCAGAGAGACTCCTACATTTTTCTTGACTTCTATTTCCTCATTCCTGATACAGCTTCGACTGACGTACTCCGGACCAAATGCTGAAGCTTCCACCTCTTTTCTCAGGTTCTTGGCGATAGCCATCATCATCGGAGCGTACGCGTTCCCGGTGCTGTCCTGGAAACCCAGCCCTGGGGAAATCGATGCCGCCGCGGGGAGGGCCAGAGAGTTCCTCAGAGAGAAGCGACACAGTGACCTACGCAGGACCAGGAGGGACACAGGTGGTAATGCAGTTCACTCGTCTTTCCTGCATTTAACCATGCTTAGGGAAAGTACGAAGGAGTGTTGCGAAAATATTGTAGATGTGTTCGAGCACTAAGTACAGGACATAAACAAGGATATTAACGTTTTTGCCACCACGATACGGTTTTCCATTTCACGGGCGAAATTGTCCAAGGGATCTTTTATTAACTATCTCTTGAGCAGTACTTACATCGGCCTACGATACGCAGTCGTTTTTGTTCACCACGCTATTACCCACCTAAGTGCAGAATGTGATGATTAATGGCGGGTCCAGCGCTTTTCGATTTTTTTGTCGTAGATTAAGTACTTGAAATAATAATAAGCGTTTAAGAAACCGGTAGATAACCTTAGCAGAAACGATACCACATACTTGCCGTAATGTTTTCTTTTATTATTTATTTTACTTACCAGAGTTCCCACAGCACCTTCAAAAAGGCATTACAGGTAGGGGGGTTGATTATAATAAAAAAAGATTCAGAGCCCTTCCCCTGTCGAGAAAATGGGGGTAAGCACAGCCTGTGACAAGACGTCGCTGTCGCAGGCATTCCGCTTCGTCTGCCTTAAGCTCAGGGTCGGCGGCTCATCGTTGACGTTTGGCCTCAACATCGCGCTCCCGCAACTCGGGGTCCGCGGCTCTTAATTGACGTTTCGCCTGGGCTTCGGAAGCCCTCACGCTAGAATCCACACGTCGACGACGAGCCCTTTCCCGAGTGAGTTCGCGGCGCCGTTTCTCAAACGCAGCCTGCTCCTCGGCGGAACGCACCACGCGCGGATTTCCCATCCGGGCGCCGAAACTGATCTGTGGGGAGGGAAGCCCGGCGGAGCACGCGCCAACCTCCTTTCCTTCCCTTTCTCTCCCCGCGACACACCAAACGACCCTGATTCGTCGCGCGTGTCACATGACCCGACGCCGGCGCAGCTTTCACGGCACCTGCTCTACTTTGAGAGCATCCGGGTTTTCTTTCTTTCCTTCTCTCTTTCTTTCTTTATTTCCTTCCTTCTTCCTTTCTTTCTGTCTCTCTCTTTCTATCTTTCTTTCTTGCCCCTGGCTCATACCCATCCAATGCGGGTAGTGCGCCACACGTGATTTCTTTCTTTCCTTCTCTCTTTCTTCCTTCCTTCGTTCATTTCTTTCTCTCTTCCTTCCTTCTTTCTTTCTTTCTTGTCCCTGGCTCATACCCACATATCCATTGCGTGTATGCGTCACGCGTGATTTTATTATCGTTAATCGTTACGTAACTGACGAGCATGGGATGCTATTGATGCCATGAGCTATCAGTCATGTTAGTCATACATTCGTACCCTTCCATGCAAATTTCTGTATATACCAAGTGAACGAGACGCGAGTTTTCGACAGGTTTTCGGTAGTGTTTAGCGTGACACTACCACCACCGCCGACACTTGTGAGCCAATACAAGCTTCGCTTAAAAATTCCCTCGCCGAACACGGTGCTGTCTCGGATATTAAACAGCATTTTGCAGAGAGTCCGTGCCATAGTCGGCGCGGGTCCAGACACCTCGGACTTGGCACGGTACCCTCACCTTCCGTGTTGAAGGCCCCTAAAAAGGGACTTTATTCACTACCAGTCGTATAACACAACCTTTTTTTGTGCGATGAGCTGTGATGTGGCGGGAACGTCTGACAAACCTGGTTGTGGGAATATTCAAAATTTTGAATACAAATTAAAAGTCTTTGCTATTGGATTCGAGAATTCACTGTTCACGATGCTGCCGAATACTCGCTCTGTTCAAATATAAGGGATAACGACATTTATACGGGTCTAGAGAGGGAAAGACAGATGCGAGTGACGACTGTTTCCAATTATTCTACTGTACTGAAGCTGCCAGTGCCACGCAGAGGCACGAGCAGAATCATGGAGCAACCAACACCTGCATAAATTTGTTTTCTCGTTTTTGACAAATCAATTTATCACTTGAACAATCTCACTGTGTTTGTACCTCTTTAAACAATTGGTGGCGCATCCATCTTTTAGAGATTGGCGACTTTAATAGTATTAACAATCTATCATATGGTTGCTGGGTAATTGTTTGATATGTTTTATATAACGATTATTGTGAAAGGCGGCACATACCAAGCGGCAAATGCCCAAGTTGGCGTCAAAGAGGTTCATTGAATAGCAGCGAATTCCCAGGGACCGAAGTTGGTCCGACTGTTGCATGGTTTTCAACCCGGTTTTCCTAGCACGGCCGGCCGATGCTCAATCGCTGTCACCAGGGACGACTAGTGTTCCATATTGGCGGAAAAGAGGTTAAGGGCGGACATACGCAGAGGCATACCTCAAACTGGGTGAAGTTCCCAAAGAATGCTAATAGCATGAAAGGACGTGCTGTGTGGCGGTGCTCAGCAGCTCTGGCTTTTTCATCCCGTTAGCATTATTTGTCTAATTACGATACTTTGACTATGTATATATATCTATCCTCTTACGCCGATCCCGGTGACCCAAACTGCCACTAGCTTGGTATGGTCATGATCCCATCATAGTCGATCCATCATCGCCATTCCAGCTTCGTCACCCGACCCTAGTCATGATGTCGTCGACATCCCATTGCGGCCATGCCGTCGTCCCCACACCGCCTTCGTCGTTCTGTTGACGTCATTCCTTCTTCGTCATCCCATCGTCGTGACTGCGTTGTGGTCATGTCATGTCACAGCCGATCCTGGCGAGCGAGTGTCATGGCATCTCAGTGTATACCGAAACAATGGAAATCGCACCATGGCCACTACATATTGTAAATAAAGGTGTAATCAGCAATACGGTGTGTCGCTACATTTATTAAATGCTAATTGCAGTCACGTTGACATTAATCTGGAGATGGGTACTGCCGCCAGAATTTTACAGCGAAGCTGTATACCTCGCGTTGGTCGGGAAATGTCGCGGCGTAAACACAAAACTCCAGGTTAACAACTGAAGGCAAACGGCATATGGTTGTTTGCAATCATGCATATATATATATATATATATATATATATATATATATATATATATATAGTGACGTCACCACGCTTTCATATATAAAAGGGAGACTCGTCTAGCAACTAAGACTGCCATGGGTAGACCACGGAAATTAAAGACGCCAGAAGAACAGAGTGAATACAATGCTCAACCATGTGTGGTGTGTGTGGTGTTTGATACAGCTTCGCTGGACATTCACGTTCGCAGGGCGGAATGGCGGCCATATTTTTTATGCGAAAGAAATTTGTTCAACACTTTTATCTTGTCGCTGCTTCACTGTTGCGGGAAGAATAACCCCATCAAAGAATTGGTCTGCACTTAACATGCGGTGCTATCCTTTCGGTTGGGGCCTTGACTAGTCGGTTCAGCCCCAAGGATGTTTGCTCCGCCATCTAAGCATTGCTTATCGAGTCCAACTAACTGCCCTGTTAAATTTGCATCTCTTTGCATCAATTTAACATGTAATTTCGTCTTTATACATACAGCGCTTACTGTATATCACTCCTGAAAACTTATTTCCGATTCTAACTTAGAATAACTCACCAATATTATGCCGATCTCTAATACCGGGTATGAGCCACATCTTAGCCGGGTAACAACAACAACGAGTACAAGGACGGCTGGTACGCCGGGACTAGCCTTGCAAGATCTCCCTCCCAAAATTACGAAGCCGTGTTCCAGCCCTACATTTTTTACTGTATATTCTTCGACAGCTGTAATAGTAACCAATTCATTGTCAGTGTGCATAGCACTCACCTCATCCTCAGGCAGTTTTGAATGAACCAGAAAGATTATTGCCTTCGACCTTACGTCTGGTGCGCTTGATACTGGTAGCAGGTCACTGTGGTTTGTTTTTAAATGAAATGACCGACAAACTTGCATGTACATGGACCAGTCATGTATGTTCTGCAGACTTGTGCTTATATCACCGCGGCTAGGTTTAGAAAACTATCTCTTTTTAAATAATCCGCAAAGCAGACATTCCAAATAACATACTTAAATTATTTGCTTTACCCTTGGGACAATGAATGGTGTCCCACACGTAAATTAGAAATCTCCTTCAGAAAATCACGATGCTCTATTCCACCCCTAAATTTTTATCTACACAGGTCTGGTCTGGCGATTGTCCCCTCTATGTCATTTCTGCAAAGAGCCTGAAACCATTGATCATTTTTTATTAACCTCCGCCGATTCGCAATACCGAGAAAGAAATACTTAGTTAACTTACTGTTTTGTTATTTTACAAAATTCCAATTTACGTTAATTTACTGATGTTTTATTTATTATTAGAGAAAATTCCAATTAAACTGATGAAAATTTATATTCTTCTAGCTTGCTCTCATTTCAAGAAGCACACGTTTTCATATAAGAAAAAAGAAATTTCTCTAACATCAGTTTGTTTCTTTGGACTGTAGGCACACAATACTTTTTCCCACAAGTTTTCTCCCCACCCGTTCAGCCGCCGGCTTCTTGGCAAATCCCCCGTAGTGGGTATGCGCCACAGTATAGCAAGCAAGGAAGGCCGCCTTGCTGCTTCTAATTAATGTGGCCGCTGTCGCCTGCATACGGCGAGCTCCGCATATTGGTGACCGAGGACATCGAAAACTTGGCGCTCCTAAGTGCAGACACCGTGGTTCTGTGCAACCGCAAGCCACAGCCATTTCCACAGTCGTTGCCCGAGTTCGGAGCGGGAAGCCCGACTTATCAAGCTGGAGGATGGCTTTGCGTTACATGGCCTCTCGCCACGGCGTTACTGGTTCAACAAACTGGTAGCTATGCTTCCTCCCGCTTTGCACTGTGATGCAGCGCCTCCTCGGTCACAGGCACGCTTTGGGCCTTCTTGCTTGCCTTACCCAAACAGGGAATTCCACCTCAATTACTCGTTGTCGCGAATTCAAGGCGCTATGCAGCTTTGTATAGGACACAACGGTGCCGCAGCCTCCGCGAGCATCGCAAAGTCCTCTCGATGCATGCGGCACTCACTCGTCGCGATCCGGCCCCGCATTTGGGTTTTCTGCCGCAGTCCATCAACCGCTTTTCCAAATATTTCCACGGTGGAGCCTGCCACGACGCCAGTCAGCATCTGATGTTGGCGCGCTGATCTAATTGCTCACCGTTGAACCCTTGAATCGCCCCGCCGATGTGCTCACGTTGGATTTGGACGTACGCGGACCCTCGCACGTAACGCCGTCTCCGCCGTCCTGGCATCCACTTTTCCCAACCCGCATCGTCTGCATCAATGCGAGACGCCGCAAAGAAACGCTGCATCGGTCAAGAAGACAGAGCGGTCTCATCCCACGACCTCAGGCGCCCGCGTCACCCACCGACCGACTGTACGCACGCATGACTTCAAGCATGACTGCGCGTCCTCCATGAGGCCACTCTGCGTGAAGCGGCACAGCCCGGCTTCTGCACGACATGCACGCACCAGGTAAAGGCAAGGTGAAGCGGCATCTGCGAGACAGAGCGTAGTCGACAAAAAAGATACGCGCCTCGCACCACTACGCAGACTCCCGAGACCCGCGCTTGTCGTTTTCGTCGTTGCGTTCGCCCACTCATTGAAGGACGAGGCCTCAAAGGTGCTGTTATGCGTAACACCCGAGAACCCCTCCCTGTGGTGCCACGACAGTACGAGTTCACTTTGTGTTGCATGCAAGCTTTATCGCAGCGTCTTAAACGCCGACAACACCTCGGCTGCCGCGCAGCAGCCAGTTCTGTTCACCCGTCACAGCCATTTTACCCGTCGACTCCACGGATGCCCAACCAGAAAAGCAGCAAAAAAGGCGCGTTTCCCGATTCCACAACACCGCCAGACACCAGCTGTGCACGTAAGCGCTTTTCACAGAGCCAGCATTTAGTGTTAAGAGGAAGCTTTGGCTCGGGCCCAACACCGATGCCGCCTATTCAAATGCATGTAAAACACGGAAACGCTTTTCTGCCATAGCCACTGGGGCGATATTAATTAAATGTGTTGTATTTGAGAAAGAACGTTAAATTCTAATGTCTGTTGGACGCTGAATTTACTTTTAGGGCCTGAAGGTTCTAAAATAAATATTTAAAAGTTGGTAAGCTTGAAATAAATAGAAGCAATGAGTTTACAGATTCGCAGCTCTACACCAGGAATAGATATCGCAGTTTCGTAAAACGCATCCGTTATATCATCCAAAGCGGACACATTTGACATATCAGTTTATATCCTACATGAATTTGCTACATTCCTTACAAGGGATTTGCAAAAGCATTACTCACATATTAGTGATATAATCGAGAGTCATGTGTAATACATCAAGTTTGCCCCTTTCGATATACTATTGGATACAATTGAAAGAGTTCTGATATCTGTTTTAATTGCTGAGTTGCAGAGTTGTAAACTTGATAGTTTTGTTTACTGAAAATTCGCGATTTTAAACAATTTTTAATAAAAGATTCGGGACCTAAATCAAAAATTAGAAACCAACTAGTCACTAGATTTTAAGTTTTTCTTTTAATTGCAGCAAACCTCACCGAATTTAGTGCAGTGGTTGCCAAGAAAAACGACTTCTCCTTTCTCGTGTATTTATATAGGAGCTCGGGCGCTGCTATCTGCATACATGTAAAAGCAGAATTCGTTGTTCTCGGCAACAACTGCAGCAAATTTGACGAAGTTTGCTGCATTTAAAAGAAAAATTTAAAATCTAGTGACTGTTGGTTTCTAATTTCTGATTTAGGTCGTAAATGTCTTATTAAAAATTGGCAAAATCGCGAATTTTCAGAAAACGAAACTATCAAGTTTACAACTCTAACTCAGCAATGAAAAATTCTATCACAATTCTGTGAATTGCACCTAATAGCACATCTTAAGCAGACAAAATTTATATATTAAACATGAATTTTAAAAAAAACGTAATATGGAAATGCAGCCTTTGCATAACCCTTGCACACAACATAACAAATTCACGTAAGATATAAACTGACATATCGAATTTGTCCGCTTTGAATGATTAATGGATTCCGTTTACACAACCACGACATCTGTTCTTGATGCAGAGCTATTAATTTATAAACTTCGTGCTTCTATTTTTCGAAATTTTGAATTTTTGAAATTTCTTTTAACAAACTTCAGGCCCTAAATGGAGATTCTGCTTCCAACAGTCACTAAAATTTAGCTTTCTCTCTCAAATGCAACAAATTTCATTAAAATCGGTCCCGGGGTTATCTCAGAAAAGTATTTCTGCGTTTTATATGCATTTAAATAGGCCGCGTCGGAGTTGGGCCCGAGCTAAAGCTTCCTCTTAAGCCGGTACTTAGAAACTGCCATTGAACAGACAGCCCATCAACCTGAACCTTAAGCTTCGCAGCTCGACTTTCGTTTTACACTGCGAACTTCAAGGACATAGCCATGTGCACGATGTTTGACTGCATCCATGTACGACGTATATATAATGTACAGATATCGCAGATCTTAAAAATTCACAGGGTCTTTTCAGTTTTTCCTAAGACAAATTGAAGGCGAAAGCCCACGTGCCGATGCAATAAAGACGGACACATGACGTGCACAGCCTCCTTATTTCGCTTAGTCTACTTCGCTTAGTCATCCCCGTTAATTCGCTTAGTCTACTTCGCTTTGTGATCCCTGTTAATTCGCTGAGTCATCATCTTAATTCGCTTACTCATCCTCTTAAATCACTTAGTCATCAATCTTTATTACATTGCCTTTAACTGGCGTGAGTCATCTACTTAATTCACTTCGTCATCAATCTTTATCATCCATCTTCCTTGCTTACAGGGGTATGAGTGCTTACGGGGGTATGAGCCACTGATGATGATAGTTTTTGCACATTTCATGTCGTCGACGCGTTTTCGCTCAAGGACTTTGAAGGTCGACCGAACGATGAGACATTAAGGATTTCGCCTTAATAACCCGGAGGAAGCGTGGACCGTCACGACGGTTAGTGCCGTGTCGCGGAACGCAGCTACAAGATCAGCGGGGGCGGGAGCATACGCTCGTCGGTCGGTCGGATGGGAAATAATCGTCTGAAAGTAGGATGCCGCTTTGCAGCTGTTGCTTTATGCATGATCAGTTTTCAGTGGCCGTGTCGCACGCAGGTGGAGCCGATGTCTCGCAAAGGGCGTCCAGCGGCTGCCCCTTCGCCGCCCAGCAGCACGGTCACTCTCGCCGAGCTACGAGGGCGGCGGTGCAGCACGCAGAGGTGGCACGGCTCTTCGAAGAAACCACCAGGCAGCTGCTGAGCAGGTCAGTTCAAGCGCCGCGTACCACAGCAGACTGACAAGCAGCGTAGTGGCGGCTAAATAAACACCACTGAGGACCTTATCTCTGCGCCGGTCTGTGAGCAATAGAGCTATGGCTCAAAAGTAATGGCGTCATGTATGAGCATAGGTTTGAGAACATAGCTTGGCAGCATAGCTGGAGAAGATACGTTCGACAATAAAGACACGTACTATATCAAGTCTCCTAAATTATTTACGTCTATAAAAGAGAGCAATTACGACTGAAATGACAGGTTCAATCATTGATTACTTAGCCAATTTCAATGAAAGCTCGGCTACAGTAAACAGAACTATATGTAAAAACAAGGTCGTTTCTTTGTTGCATTGCTTTGTACCGTGAGTACGCATAATGTCAGACTCACAGTTGCCCTGGTTTAATAACTCTTCAAAACTACTACGAAAAACGAAAAAAGAAGGTTCGGGTTAGTTGGCGTGGAGACACAAGTAGAGGACGATGTGTACCGCACACTTTCCTTCTGCTTGTGTCTGTACCTTGTTATTACATGAATCTTTAGCTGCCAATTAGTTCCACTCTACGTCATTCAGAAAGAATGGTCTATTTCATCACGCAAAACATTAAAGTAGTGATGACGGCCGGTGTGCTTACTACCGTACAAGTCAGCTGTTAAGTTAGGTACAACAGACGTTCTTCAACGTCACGTTACCAATGCCTCCAGCGCGCGCGCGCACGCGCACACGCAGACACACATATGCACATGCACGCACACACGCACGCACGCTTAAATTCTGGGATATATTTAACGGCATCGTCACTAACTCCATCCAGTACACTCATATAGATGACACCTCTGTGTCTCCCAACCAGTGTTGCGCTGTACCTCACTTAAAGAAGAAAGAAAGAGCACGAGGCCCAGAAGTGCAAATCTAACCGTACCTGGTTAGAGCATTGCAACTATTGATTCTTGAGTAGGTTAGCTTTGGTATACCCATTAGTAACGTGAAACCGTCACGTCCCCCGGGTCAGGATTCAATAACTCCAAAAATAATAAGATGTACCGACGTGCATTCATCTATGATCCTATTCAAGCTTTTCACGTAGTTAATAAGGTGCTCACGCTATTCAATACTCCGTTGTTTCCAATACCTTGGCATTCACATCACCACTAACCTTTAATGTTAGGTTAGAACGAGGCGCTGCTTGAACACATTAATAAAGAACGCCGATCGTGCTTTTGACTTTTTGCTGCGAAATTTGAATCTGTTCCACGTAAACTTAATGTAAAACACTCGCTCGTTTAAAGTTTGAATTCGCCTCATTCATTTGGAACCATTCTGACATTCACAAATTCATGCTATCGAAAGTGTTGAAAATCGCACTGTCCGTTTTATTATGTGTAACTATTCCTGATTTTCCAGCATCCCACCCCAAAAACATATGCATTAAATCGTCTTAACTTTCAGTCACATCGTTATTGCGCTGGGTTATGCCTTTTCATAAAATTTGACATTTTAACAACACCTTTATAGACCAGCTCCTAAATCATCCTAACTATACGAAATATAGCTATAGTTCTGACGTTTATCGGAATACTGAACTCTCTGTTCCTCAGTCGCAGCGGTGAGGAGGCCCGGCAAGACGCCAGTTCTCTGGCTGGCGCAAGTGTTTCTGGAACAGCGCTGGCAGATGCCTGCCCGCAACCAAACCTGGCATGCAATGCCAACAAGAAGTACCGCGAAGCTGACGGCAGTTGCAACAACCTTCAGAACCCGGGATGGGGACGGGCGGGCTCTTGCATGACACGCCTGCTGACGCCCGCCTACAGCGACGGTACGCGTTACACGACCAAGCATATCCTCAAGTATATCAATTGACAGCGCCACTCATTTCTTGCATCGCACAACCTCAACAAACTCTTGTTGAAAGCGCTTTATTCAAAATGCGTAGCTCTGGCGCAGGCATCATGTCCATAATCGCCATGGTTCGTCGCGGTCTCGGGTTCAAATCGTGGGTGAAGGCAAACATTTGTTTTTAGATGCGAAACAGCTTATGGTCGGGGCTATGTCACTCCCTCCCTCCCTCCCTTCGTCCCTCCATCCATCCATCCACCGTGCGGCGTCCACACCCCTACTACGCATGCGCATCCTCCTCCCCCTCCTCTCATCTCCTCTCCTCCTTCCTCCCCCTCCTCTTCTCTCCTCTCCTTGTCTCCTCTCCTCTCGGCCTTCCTCCTCTCCTCTCCGACGCTTCTCTGCTCTCCGGATTGCGCAACGAATGGCAACACCTGCGGCTCCGCGCGCGATAATGCGAAGCAGCTTAGGTTAGAGGCGCGACGGTAGGCGCCCCAGAGGCACCGGCAACAGTCACCAACGCCGCGCGCGTTCGGTGCAAACGCGGGCAAAGCGCCGACGACGTCGACAACAGTTCTACGCGTTGCTGGTGCTGCTGCATGTCCAAGTGTATACAGCTGATAAAACTACCTTGAGTTGACCCCATGGCTGCTTCGCATACTACTCAGGGTTCCCCTACGGGAAGATGGTGTAATTTTTTTTAGCAACCAGGAAGCAAGGCAATGATGATGATGATGATGATGATGATGATGATGATCCCTGCGACAGAGCTACGAAATCTACATGAAGCGCAGCATAACTGTGAAGATCTTGCAGTGCAAGAAACTTTTTTTTTTTTTGTAGAATCGCGCTTCATCACAATAGCTGTTGTAAGATCTTAAGTCGTCGACGCGCAGGCTAGCCATCACTGTTCATGTTGGTAATTAAAGCTGTCCTTTCGCCGTTCATTTGTTCTCTTGAACAAATAAAGAGACAAAAATGGCTACGTGATGATTACGTCGCAGGCCGCGCTTTTAAGCAAACGAATGGATAGGCCATCTTCACAATGACGGTTCTGGGTTTTTTATTTGAACACAGAGCCACCGCCAGCACTGGCTTTCGTGTGTGCGCTTACAAGTGCTCCTCCAAATTCTTACGCTAGAATGTCTGGATTATGCATAAACTATCTGTTCAAAATGTCCTTCCCTGTCGATAGACTGCATGCCGGCTTTCTTGTACTATATGTTCCTTTAAACTTCGGCATTTTTTCTGGGTTTCCACAGTGGAAGGCTCAAATGTTTTTTTAGAATGTTTTTAATGGGTTAATACTTGTTCTTTTTACAAGTTTTCTTTTTCTTTCTTACGTGTGGGTCTACCGCGCTGTCTTTTCCAAGTCGGGCTTTTCTATTTATGCAATGATTTTTGCAAAGGTGCAGATACACATGTAATTGTTATTTTATGCAATGAATCATTTCTACAGATTGCTTGTACAATGTTTCGCACAATATTCATTGTGAATAAATGGTCGATTATGTATGCCTAATCTGGCTCGGTATAGGTAGCGCGCGGATAAAAGCGGCAAAAGAATAACGCTGACGAAATCATTAATTGGGCGAGCTAGTGACTCTCTTCCATTGAGAGCTTGCTATCATTATCAACTCATCACCTAGGAGATAAATGGACGGCACAGGAAGAAAGCAAGGTGTCTGTATTTTCCCTAATTCCTATGGTCGACCTTTGGTTACGCCTGTCTGTACTTTGGTCCTCGACGTTCGTCCGCTACCTACACCGAATCATGCGTTGTCCAAAGCATTGTGATTTGCATCCGTCTTCGCATGTGTTCTGCTTGCAGGCGTAGGTAAACCGCGAGTGGCTGCAGACGGAAGTGCGCTGCCCAACGCGCGCAAGATATCCTACACTGTTCACCCCGACGTCAATAACCCGGCCACTGACATCACGCACATGGTGATGCAGTTCGGACAGTTCATTGACCACGACTTGGCCCTGGCACCACAAGAACCGGATCCCCAGGAAATCGTAAACCTCGGAAGTAAGTGGACCAGCGTCTTTTGAGACCGAACCCCTCTCCATCTCCATAGAAGCTAATAAGCCTGACGCACTAGTTCTGTAGCCACACGTACAACAAGCTATGATTTCCGAATGCAAGCGATACTTTAGTGGACCAGGAAGCGGATACCTTCAAAACATCTTTCAATCTACGTATGCCCCTACTTTGGCAATGATGGAACACTGATTTCAACTGTTAACATGCAAAAGAAAGTACAAATATGTAACTTTCACAGTTGATATTGAACATTAAAAACAACTGGCGGAGCAGATTTTGTAAAATATAAGTGGCACGTAGTTTTGTGTATACCTGAGTACAATATGGAGAAGTAGCACTTAAGAAATATATCAGCGTTTGTACCGCGTGCACCTTCCAACTTTCTGAATATATGCACCACCTTCATTTCGAACGTAGTTTATAGCGCTTTTTAACTATGATGACTGTAAACGGAAAGGTGAATTATTTTATAATATACTTATGGATCTTAATCGTTTTGTAGGCTTGTCTCACGAATACGTCTGAACCTACGCAGTTGTCAGTTGCTAAACTTACCATGAATGCTCCAGCGCCGAGGTATAACATTACTGTTCATTTCAGGAAAGCTTGCCGCAATCCTGTGCAGGGAGAGAGGGAGCGGGTTTGCACTGAAGGTTTATCAGAGAGCCTGTTCTTAGTGAACAACAGTAAACAGCATACGATAAAGGTAACTCCACGAAAGCAACTACACCACGTGTTTAAGAACCCGCCAAACCACTTCATTAAATATATATATTTTGCCCCACTGCCAACCAACACTACAAAGCTGTTCTGATTTAAGATGGCTGCAAACAGTACGCCATTGCTCCTATATGTCATCGATGAACCAGCTTCTTCAACGTTTTAGCTGTAGTTACGTGAAACACCCTGTAGATATGGATCTAACCTTAATCCCAGACGCAGTGCAGAGCTGTAACTTTTGTCTAGCAACCAAGTGTGTCAACAAATAAACGGCCTGTAACTGCCTGCTCAGAAAATACACCCAATGCTTTCCATCGCAGATCCCAGCAATGTGATCGACTGCTGCTCCCCCTCCACGATTAACATGGCCGAGTGCTTTTCCATCGCCATCCCAGCCGACGACCCGTTCTTCGCCGCCTTCGGGAAGACGTGCATGAACATGCCCCGCTCAGCGCCTTGCACCCGCTGCACACTGGGTACTGATGGTGAAATACGGCCTTATCCTTTATTGCAGCCTGCGTCAATTTAATATCTGTAATCCAATATATGCACGTTTTAAACATTCTACAGCACAAAAAAGTCTCATCAAACCAATCCAATGGAGGATCGAAACTTGAGAATTTTCTGGGGGACTCCCACACAAACGAAAATGAGGAATCCGGCGGCTCGAGACTATAAATATAAAATACAAGAAACACAGCTTTATATTCGATGAAATTAAAACTGTAAAGACGCCCGTTTTTACATTTTTCTTTGATTTGATTTTTTTTTGCAAAGGATAGCTATTTATCCTAATACGAGGAATGGGAAGAACTTGGAAGGAAGATGCGGTGTAAGATCCCCTGGCGCCAAAAGCGACTCCAGCTTCTAGGACGCCCACAGGTCCACTCCTCGTAGATGAGCACCATGCACTTCCTGGCGGAGTTGCCTTATTCGCGCCATTTTGTGCGCCTAGGTCATGTTTTCGACCACGGGTTGCGTGCAGTCAGGGTAGGCGCGGCTTCTTCGTGGACCTTCTATGCTGCGTGTTGCTGGCCGCCAACCAGCGCAGGTAACGGCGGCCTTTTGGCGGTGCGCCATTTTCAGCCTCAAAATTACTACATTTCGCGGAAAGTACTGCCAAGCAAATTCAGCCCCGTGGTGGCGTGTACTCTTTCAAAGGTTGACACCAGCCTAAAGCAGGGCGTCATTAAGCATGTGTCATAGTTGGAAGGCCGTGCAGCGACGCGAATGTGTTTGCCCGTTTGCTTCTCGTTGGAAGCGTCTGACCTGATCGGCGTCCCAGAAATCGGGCTTGGAGTTGGCCCAGATGATGCAGAATGTGAGATGAAGGGGTTGAAAATGTGATATTACAACGCCTCGTGGGTTTCCGTGAATGCCACTGCTGGGCGGCTGCATTCGCTCGTTCAGTTATCATCACTTGCCGCCTTACGTAACAGCTTCGTCCGGTGTACGGTGAAATACGCGTGGAACTTGCAAGGCCAATATGCGTCTTAGGTGACATTGATGGTAATATCCTTTAAATGATAACTAGAATGGCGGAGTTAACATTTTATGTGTTTTTCTTTTAACCGAAATGCAAATTTCACTGTAGAAAAAGAAAACGCTGTCAATTTATAATTGTGGGCACCGGGTATCACGTTTAACATGTTTGCGCAATTGTTGATATTTAAAAAAAACTTAGCCCTTGTTTATAACGACTTGTAGCAACCACATGCAACGATAATTTCGTACCGTATGCGCTACGAGTATTGTCTGCAGTATCTTATTTTGGCGCATCTTGACCAACTTTATTTGATGTTCTTTGGTCACAAATTCAAATAATTCTCACTCACCTGTTTATAGGCCACACAACCGCTAGATTTATATGTGCTACTACACCCCCGTTTGCTCACGCCGATTTTCATACGCTATAAATACGGAGGAAAAATCTGCGTAGAGATTGAATTCCTGCAATATGGCACGTAACAACTGGCGTTTCTCGCAGGATACCGGGAACAGCAAGATATTCTTACCTCGTACATCGACACCTCACAAATCTACGGCAGCAGTCAGAATGACACAATGCGGCTGCGACTTCTTCAGGGAGGTTCGTATTGCATAACAACGCTCATCTAAAGATACCTGCATTCAGTGCAAAAAAAAGAAAAAAGATCGCAGCTCAGAGTGCATTTGCCATACAAGCAATCCAGCAGCTAAACGTTTTGCAGTAACCTGCTTTAATAACTATACATCAAAACTCATGTCCAGTGAGGTGGGCAGACATCATAATATTACCTACTTGACATTTCCATATCAAGGTATATAGTTGATATAAAAGTATTCGAATGCTATAAATGCAGGTGGTATTTTATTTTATTATAACCTTAATGGGTACGTCTGCAGCGACATCAGCTACAATGAAAAATGCTTGTAGATGACAGTGACGCATCACCTTCCAATCGGCCCACACTGAAGCTCCAACACACACGGAACGTATTTCCAGAGCATTTTCAACCCGCTGTAGGCTCGTCTATTTCGCGCCCCCTGATGTCCACGCAATATGTGTCTGGGCACGTATGCAGTTCTACGAGGTTACGGCGTCAACGAGGCTAAATGAGTTTATCTCTTACAGCTTAGTCATCGCGCCACATCAGATAGACGCGGCGGCAACCTGCTTCAATTACGTCAGAAATACGTACATGTTTAAGTTTACTGAACTTTAGTCACTGCACATACAGGGTGTTTTAGTTAACTTGGGCCAAACATTTAAAATATGCAAATGCTACGTAGCTAGACAGGACCAAGGGAATGGTGTTTGCCGTCGCTTGGAGATACTCAGACTATTTTTTGCATGCCGCCTAATAACATAATTACTCTTCATTAATCAATCAACTTCTAAATTTTTTTATTTAGATGAAAAGTGTAAATGAGAAAGTTGTAGAGCAACATGAGAAAGTACCCATACAGCTTTCTGTTGCTCAGTACTTGCTACGTAAAAGTGTTTTTCTGAGTGTGAAAGAAGCCCGCGAATACACGCAAAGTGTCTTGAGCGACCAGTCGCGCGGCAACTTTGCGTGTATTCGCGGGCTTCTTTCAACGTTAAAGAACCCCAGGTGGTCAAAATTTCCGGAGTCCCCCACTACGGCGTGCCTCATAATCAGATCGTGGTTTTGGCACGTAAAACCCCATACTTTTTTTCTATGCACCGCGCATGTCAGTTCGAAGTGGCCAGACCTGGGAGGGAGGGAGGGGGGGGGGGAGGGATTTTCTGTAGGAGTCCACCTCATGGACCGTCCACTTCGGCTGTCGCCATTGGCTCCCGCTTCACGAGCGCGAAGGTGCCAGCCAGTCTCCTTCGCGCTCGTGAAGCGAGAGCCAATGGCGACAGCCGAAGTGGACGGTCCAGGAGGTGAACTCTTGCAGAATACACCCCCCACCCCCCTCTGGTGAGGGGCCCTTTAAGGCCGGACGCTCGCCGGAAGTTTCGATTCATGGGGCATATATGAATTTCGCTTTAATAATCTGCCTTGTTGACTCAGGACATGAACGCGCAGGAACGCGCCAATTGCTGGCCACTTTCTCGGCGCGGTTGTACAAATAGGACACGACGACTGGACGTTAATGTGTTCATGCTCGGGCGACATGTTCGTGCGTTCCGCAGGACTTAATCTCTTTGACAAGGTTGTTGTGTCTTAGTTGCGCATTTTTTCTCACCGCCTCGAGAAAGTGGTCAGCAATTGGCGCGTTCCTGTGCTGTTTGCCGCACCGGACAAGCTAACACGTATGTGCCGAGCCGTGAATGAGCGACAGGGCGAAAGTGACGCATGTGCGAAAAAACACTCCTTTCTTCTGAACCGGGTGTTTATAAAAATTCCCCTGTCCTGTGGAAAAGGGTTATGTGGGTCATAGGGGGGTGTGTTAATGACAGGCTGACTGAGGCATTATTCATGCTGTGCCAAGTTTTCGGCTCTCCCTATAGACATGCACCAATATATAACCTTTTCTGTAGCCACGTGACTTGCTGTCATTTATTTCATAGGTTAATATAGCTGAGGACCAGTGTTCTACGCACCTTTCCTGGCGTCCTTTTGTCTCCGCGCTTCCTCCCCATTTTTCTTACGTGCTAGAACATGTCTCTATTGAACAAAGGGCATCCCTACGGGCGTCCCTATGGTCCGAAGAGTATGCAGATATCCAGGTATTACAATACAATACGTGTCAGATCGTCCACGTTAGGCTGAAACATTTTTTTAGCCTTCCACAACCGGTGCAGTTCCCGACAATGGTCTGCCTAGAATTTAACAGCACCGCGTGCTCCTTTACTATAAGGTGTTGGAGGGAAGCCAATGAGGAGTGTGGAGACCACATGCGACACTCAAAGAAACGGACAGACGGGCGCTGACGCTTGCATTACCTCGCAGGTCTGCTTAAGTATCAACAAACCACACAAGCCGGCACGCTTCTTCCCCGAAGTTTTTATCCCAACATAGACAGGTGCAGCGACCCAACGAGGAACCGGTACTGCTTCCGAGCTGGTGACTGTCCACTTTTATTCTTACTTGATTTCTATTCCATTCTCGTTATTTAACAGCACGCTACTTTTCCAAGTTATATTTGTAGAGGGAGCGAAGACCCGTCCATTATGCGGGTTGTGTGTGGATGAGGGCTCTGAGTAAGTGAAGACGGGAGCGAGCGTGTGAAACAACGCGATAAACGAGGAAGGGTTGAGTCAACGTGGAGCACTTTGAAGGCGATGTAAGAGTCACAGCGAATCGAGTTCGTAGCAGGCCAGATAAATTGCATTCACGTGCGTAACGCACGTGATTCTTATGGCGATGTTTAGTTATGAAATAAGGAACTACTTTTCAGGACAGCAGCAATGATTCTATAAAGTTCGCTGCTCGTGCCAAGCCACTGCAGTAAAAAATACCTCTAAAAGTAATGATGAAATGCTTATTTTGATCTGATTTATTCTGAAACGATCACATTAAAAAATATAGCAGCGTGCTGTGTATTCAGGTTTTACATTTAGTCCCAACCAAAGCCGGCCAGCCGAGCTTTTTTTACAGTTACAGCGTTGAGTCGTTTTTAACAGTGCAGCTGTTTAAACCGGGGGTAGTGTGTCTGCTTAATCCAAAAATGTGAGCCGATCCTGGCGGTAGTGCAGAAAGGGTCCAAGCGCAATGGCAATTACCCCTGTGAACTATATAGCGAAGCTGAGCCTGGCTAAGTCTAGCTAAGTATGGTTGGGACTACTTAAGCTTAGTCAGTCATCGATAACCAATCGATAGCCAATCAATAGCTAATCCGGAAAATATTGGGGATCACTTGGTAGTGCTTAGCCTAGCCCAAAAGCCAGGACTAGCTAGGTCTCTTTAGCATTGCGCCTCCAGTGCAAGCTACGCAAATTGTTTTTCCGTAGTTTTTACTCTGACCTAATGGCGCTTTCGTCTCTCGAGGGGACGAGAGGGTGAACGAGCACCCTGGCCTGACCTCCGTCCATACCATCTGGCTTCGGCATCACAACTTGCTGGCGCGGTACATTGGCCAGTACGTGAACGCGAACGACGAGACGCTCTTCCAATTGGTCAAGTGAGTATCGGTAACTCTTGCTTCAGTGTGAGCCCTTCTTAATTGAAATGAAACATGCAATCGCGAACTAAGATACTAAAATACCGCATTTTATATATAATTTAGGAACTAGTGCTTGTTTATGTTCCTTCCTTGCCAGGTAGGCTTGCGTCGAACACTGGACTACTAGCTATCCTTTTTTTACCCAGCTAAAACCATATCACAGCAACATCTATCAGACGGTTCAATAGGGTGTTTTCACGACGGATGGAATGATTGAATGTGATAGGCATTATACGTGATTCCGGAACATACGCCCGTACAGCCGAGCTCCTGCAGGAGGGAACAACTTTCGAAGGATCATAAGCACTATCTTTCGAGAGAGGCTACCGGGAAAAAAAAAACACGTGTACCCTGTGGCTTATAGAAGAACATTGCCAGAAACTTACTTAAACGCGTGACCTGACAGTCCGATGCGTATGGCAGTCCGGCAGCAGCTATGACGCACTAATTGTTACCATCTTGCCTTGTCAGATGCAAACGGCGAAAAGGCTATCGCCACGTCAGGCAAACTAACCGCAGACAAAAAAAAAAAAAAAGAACAAGAAATTTAGGGCATCTTCGAATGGTCGCCTCAATCCCCCGAATCGGAGTCGAGCAGATCCGGCGTCTGAGGCAGATGACGCAAGCCAAACATGCGACTCGCTCTCAGATAAGGAAATGGTAGAGGCGAAACCACGTGACTACAGCAAGCGTCCGATTTCACCTAGCCGAAGCTCCGGTGGGACGAGCGTTCGCTGAGACGCCAGCATGGAGTGGAGTAGGTTACGGTGGACCGTCGCCAACAGTGGCGACGCTGAGTTGTGATGGCGCGGCGGAAACGCTCTGAATCTCGGCGACTGCTCCGTCGACAGGGCTCGAAGCACTTCAGAGCGCTCCACAGGGAAGGAGAGCGATCGAAAAGAACCAGCCGAACGCAAGGTGCGCGCGCGCTCGTTCGACCGGTCGACAGTGTCGGAACGGAACGAAAAACGAAAACGAAAAACGAAAAAAAACGATATCTTTGACCGGAACGAAAACGTAACCGGAACGTTATTTATTATTTCGTTCCGGAGCAAAAACGAAATATTTTTTATCGTTGTTCGGTTCACGGGAAAACTTTGCGATCCGGAACAACCGAGGTCATGCAACGTGAGCAATAATGCATAACTCAGGGTTCAACGGCTGCTCGCAGCTCGGGCAGGTATTTCAAAGGAAAGATCAGCACAGAAAACGTGTAGAAGTGTATTCCTGGCAAGTATTTGGTCCTGTTCGAGCAGCCAACTACGCAGCAGTTGTTTCCGGACGCCACTGAAGGCTTACACAATCGTAAAACTGCGATAGAAAAACGCAACAATCACAGAAACTACAGTCGTCGCCTAGACGCTCACAGGAACACCAAAGAACACCCATACAAGCCCGAGCCCACCCCACTTGCGCCTATGGTTTCGTTTTCTGCTGGTGCAACGTTTCCTAACCGAGGCTTACAGCTAGTTCCGATGGGACGCGACAGAACAAACCGCGCTCGACGGCATTTCAAGTATGACAGTGTCTCAAACAGATCGATATGTCAGATTGATAACTGCCAGCACGTTGTGTCGGGCGACCACGGTGGAAACCTGGAGCGGCATTTGCAGCGGCGCCACAAAGAAGTGTACGACATCATTTTGGCCGACAAAGCCAGCTCTACAAAGCGTGTTGTGTCGGACGAGGTGGAGGGCTGTCCGGCGGCAAAGCTCAGGCAAGTGGATATGCAGAGCATGTTTCAACCCACATCCTCAAAGTGTGTTTTGCTGGAAATAACAGAAGACAGCATTATGATAGTTACGTTGAGCTAGTCACGAGAAATGGTCGGCCATTTCGGCTAATTGATGACTCCGGCTTTCGCAAAATAATTGATCCTGTCTTAAAAGCGCTCAGTGCTAAGCGAGCCATCACTGCAGAGACTGTTAAGGACAAGGTCCAGGAACAAGCAAAATGCAAGAGAAGAAATTTCGCAGAGGCTGAGAAAACGGATGTTTTCTTTGAAAATCGACTGCGTGTCGCGACTTGACAGGGCTCTGCTTGGCAGCAACGTACAGTATGCCGAAAATGCAAAGCTGATTCTTCAACCACTGGCCATGAAGGAGCTTTTCGATAGACACTGCTGAGCATCTCACATCACAGGTGAAAAGCACTCTGTCACGCTACGACCTGAGTGTCGCCCAAGTGTACAATGTCACAACTGACAACGGTGCAAATATGCTAAAGGCTGCTCGTCTTCTCGGTGAAACGGACCATGAAACCGACGCTTCTAGTTCAGACGAGGAAGCCGATAGTGGCTACCCGGAATTTGAACATTGCAGCTCTCTGCTAGACAATGCAGAAGATGCGGAGAGCCGTGGTCTTGATGGGGCAGAGTTCAAGTTAGGCGTCAGGTGTGCTGCACACACTCTGCAACTGGCTGTTAGTGACGCTTTGAAGGACTCGGGTTCCAACACTCTCGTTGGACAATGTCGTGCACTTGCGAAGAAACTCCGCGCACAAAGTGCAATGGGTTGCAAGTGCAAAGGAAGCTAGGGCTAAGGAAGCCTATTATTGATTGCCCGACACGTTGGATGTCGACGTTGGTCATGTTGACCAGGTTTGTCGAATTGAAGCACTTTGCTAACGACATTCTCTCCCACAACGAGACCGCCAGTTGGACTGAGAGCATATGGGCAAAAGTAGAAATGCTCATAGAATCCCTTCAGCCGGCACAAAAAGCCACGAAAATGCTTCAGGCCGAACAATCGACAATCGGAGATTTCTACGGTGCATGGTTGACGTGTACCACGAAGACAGCAACGATATCATCGCCACTGGCACAGGCCCTCGTCCAGTCAATGACGAAACGAGAGGGAAATCTCTGCAGTACGGATATCTTTTGTGCTGCACTGTACATAGACCACCGCTATCGCCTTCTTCTGACGCCTGATCAAAAATATCGAGCGAGAATGCATCTGTGAAAAACCTGGAAGCGTATTACAGGCCTTCAGCAGAACCAGTGTAGCAGCTGCATTCCAGAGAGCACCGCTGCACCAACTTCAGAGGAACCAGAAGATGCCCTTGAGGCGTTTCTGAAAACGAAGGAAGCTGAGGCTGGCGCCCAATCGCATTTGACAAGTGAGCCAGGATCAACGGACATCGCCCTCTTACTGGAAATGCTGAACAAGGAGCCGCGCCTTCCAAGAAGCACGAATGTGTTGAAAATTTGGGACGAGCGCCAAGAGCGGCAACCGGAGCTGTACATGTTAGCACAAGTGGCCCTTGGTGTGCCAGCCACACAAGTCAGCGTTGAGAGGGCATTTTCGGCACTCAAGTTAGTTTTGTCAGAGCAGCGGTCTGGCTTATCGGCGAGTACACTTGATGACCTGCTGCTTCTGAAATCGTGTGCCCCCCCTTGATGAAAATTCGGGATTCAAACTTGAGGGAAAATAAATAGCAAGTTTTTGTTGTGTCCTTGCTTCGAAACGTTTTGCGATTTCCCTCATAGTCATATCGTGGCTTTGGGACGTAAAACCCGAACAATTATTATTGCATTTTTATGTATTAGTTCAGTATTTTTTGCTGTTTTGAAAAGATACTTTTAATATTAAGTATCTTGCTCGTTTTTCGTATTGAAAAAAAAAAAACGTTATGAACCGTTACGGAACGTTCTTTTTTTTTTTTTGTTCCGGAACGAAAACGAAACGGAACTTTTTTCTGTGGAACGAAACAAAAACCGGAACGAAAAACATTTCGTTCCGACACCCTGCCGGTCGATGACGTCGCTGCTCGCGAAAGCGGTCTATATAGTGGCGGAACAAGCTGAAGCGGTTGGCCTAGCTTGTTCTCCAACCAAATCTGAACACCTAGTTCTCCATCCCCCCAAATGTCGCACAGACATGAGACCCACACCGAAAATTGAAATCCTCCTCGACAACCACCTCATCCCAGAAGTAGACCAGGTGCGGATTCTGGGACTCATAATCCAAAACAACGGTAAGAACACGTCCACCATAAAGAAGCTCACCAACACGGTGCATCGAACCATGCGCTTGATCAGACGCATCGCCAATCGGCACAGAGGCATGCGAGAACATGACCTCCGCAGGCTGGTCCAGGCGTTCGTCATCAGTCGGGTGGTGTACTCCCTTCCCTACCTCTACCTCACGAAGACCGAGGAAGAAAAAATTAACGTCTTAATCAGGCAAGCATACAAGACAGCACTCAACCTACCACGACATACGTCCAATGCACGCTTACTGCTCATGGGAGTGCACAATACACTGGACGAACTCGTGGAAGCTCACAAGACGGTACAGGTTGAACGCCTCTCTTCCACCGGCACAGGCCGGTACATTCTCACAACCTTGGGGCTCAACCGCACGACATCAGTACGCCATACGTATCCCAGCCCCAGAGAAGTGCAGGATCTTCTCACGATTCATCCGCTCCCTAAAAATGTACACCCGGTCCATCACCAAGCTCGGAGAGAGTCCCGAGCAGAAGCCCTACACAAGCACCATCTACACAACACCGGAGCGGTATATGTAGATGCCGCCCAATACACTCAACACAGAGCCTTCGCGCTAAGCGTCGTCTCTAACATGCTAACTCCAATAGCAGCAGGAACAACGCAAGCTCACGCCTCATTGGAGGCACAAGAAGCTGCCATCGCCTTCGTCGCTACCTCCTCCACAACTGCCACATTAATCTTTAGTGATTCGAAAACAGCGATTCGGAACTTCTCGAAGGGCAGGCTAGTACATGAGCCAGCCCTCCGAATTCTCAATTCTTCGAGGTCCCCTCCTAGACCAATTGAACTCCTCTGGGTACGCACGCGGGCAACCCTGGGAACGAAGCGGCCCATCCTCGAGCGCACGTCAACCGGGCAGGGCCAGCTACAGACCCAGATAGCGCGCAAGACCGCCTGGTCACATACAATGAAATTACCCTACACTATCGGGAGCAGCGCCTCCAATATCCTCATAAGTCGCTGACCAAATTCGAACAAGTGACGACCTGGAGGCAGCTCCAATCCCGCACCCCAGCTCACTTAGCTCTCATAGCTATTCACCGGAATGCACCCTATGCGGTGCCCCCAGAGCAGACTTTCATCATATTCTATATACATTCGCTCTGATCTCCAACCACCATCCGACTGGCAATTAACAGACCTAGAGAGATGGGAGATTGCGGTGTCCAGCTCCGACCCGGCTGCGCAAAAGCAGCTGGTGGGCTGGCCTTTGAGAGTCGCCGAGGGTCACGAGCTCACGGCCACCGTACGAGATCTAGAGCCAACCCATTCGTAGTTTGTATATAAGGCTCAAATATTAAATAAATGTTTTCCACCACCACCACCTAGAGCGCTCTGAAATGACCAGCCCCGCGAAGCCATTAGTGAATTCGCATCTAACCCAGGTACCAAGCGTAGCAATCGGAGATTTTACCTCAACTCTAACGAAACGGCCGACTTGTGATAGTTTCTGTACTTGTGACATGAAACACTTCCTGCAAAGCGTTCAGCTTTCTGCTACATAATTTTTTTTAATATTTCGGCGCTTGTAACAACCAATTATTGCGAGCTTTACCTACGTTCTACTCTAACTTTTAATCTGTAACGTATTAAACACAAACAGCCACTGCATGTTGTGTTAGAAAAGCGAGCGCTTAGCCGCGTCGCCACTGATTACCATGGAAGTGAGCTACTGTGCGCGTATTCTCGATCACATTTGCACAGAACTCCATCTGTACAGCATTACCTACATTAAAGTAGGCGAAGCAGCATGGAATAGAATTGTGTATACTCCACTGACATGGCCAAAAATACTTTTATAGGTATGAACCACGTCGTCTTATACGACACCGTAACACGCGCTACCAACTTTAAAGTTTTTATTAGTGGTCTGCGTAGCGGTATGATTAAATCAGTCTCCCGAATAAGCGTCAAGAAAGAATTGCTTTGTGCGACAAATGAAACGGCACGACAAGGGTCACTCGCAAACGAAAACTGAAGGCGACTAAAAGAGCGGTCAGCTGAGTTACCTGTACGCAAAAAGTTGCGCTTCTCTGATTTCGTTAGTTAACAATTATCTTAATTTGTTGATTGCGGCTTCAATTTGGACCTCTTCCTTATTGTGAAATGCTACAACACGAACGAATTTTCCCTAATCACTTAGCGGATCGGTAGCGAAGAGTAATTGCGGCATTGCTCTATTTGCGATAAGCACACGCTGTCACAGTATCGATCGCGTCGAGCTAGGGCTACCTTTTGGAATGCGTTTTTCTTGCTGTGCATCAACGCTATGCAAGCAGATGCGGCACTTGTCACAGCACACTGATGTGCGCCAAAGCAGAAGGGTTTGGGTGCGAGCTAGTTGGTACGGATCATTAATATTTAAAACAGCGCAAAAAATACGGACAAGAGAGAACACAAGACTGTGCTCTCTCTTGTCCGTGTTCTTTGGCGCTGTTTTAAATATGAACGCCGAAGCAGACGCGCTACACCACAACGCATAATCACTGGGGAAACATGTATGCATGTTAAGCGTGTTCATTCCCGACGTATCCTGACGTGAAACATGGAAAAACCAAACCAGTAACGCCGGACGTACTTGCATAAATACACTGCCGGATCTGTCTAACAGCTGCATGTAAGGAAACTTGGAGGGAGACGGCGGACGTACTTGTAGCCATGGCCTTTTTATTTTAATTTTTTATTTTTTTAGCTGCATGAAATTTTATAAATCATCTGTGGCCGATAGCACAATTCTAACCCTTGAACTAAGTTATTCGGTGAGGCAGACATTACTTCTACGAGCACTCAAATGCGTAATTGACTAATTCACGAAATTTCCCTAATTTCTTACTCATTAATTTACAGTACTTTTGCAATTCACAAATTGTTGCTAGGGAAATTGCAAGGCATATTGACTCGGAACGACTTCTGAGGATGGTACCGTTTTAAGGATGTGCGCGGTCAGAATTGCGGTAAAAATGCAGTGCTGCACCTTTTTTTAAAGAAAATGCCGTTTTATGCATTGCAGCACAAAAGTAACTTGAATGCTAATGCACTTCGTCGCACACTTTGAAAACTAACATCTCGAAACTGGTGCCATCCTGAGAATTCGTTCCAAGTGGATACCCCTTGCGAACTCGCCGGCTATAATTCGTAGAGTGCAATATATGCTGTAAAATTAATTAATTAGAAAGTTCATTAGAACAATTATGTCACTTATTCAATTAAGCATGTTGATTGGTCGTAGAAGTAATGACCGCCTCATCGAGTAATTTAGTTGAAGAGTTACAATTATGCTATCTGCCAAAGGCGATTTTTAAAAATTTGGTGCAGTTAGAAAAACACCTGTTATAGCAAAATGGACGGTTCTATAGGGCACAAAGTGGGCAACTATACATACCATAAAAAGACTAAGTTCATTTTTATAAAGGTTGCCAACAGAAAGGGTCCACACTGACTGGTGGGATTGTACACCCCAAAGCAGTATAACGACCTATGAAGGGTGTCGAAGTCGGAGGCTCCGAATTAATTTTGAATATATTGCCTAAATCTAAGTTGGCGAGCATTCTCAAATTTCGCCTCGATTGCATCATCCTCGAAGAGCACATGTCACCTTGTGACCAGCAGCAGAATTCGATGCCAGTGACCCACTGTGGTAGTTCTACCCGAAACTAAGAGCAGTGCCTGTTTTACTTACTGATCTTTCCTTGTGCCTGATTTTTTTTCCTTTCCTTTGCATTAGAAAAAATGTCATATATCACATGTAGTCATCAGGCCATAAAGCTTCTAGGTATTTAGAGACGCAGCCCAGAGGAGAAAGAGAGATGTAATTACGCTGAAGTGGATGTTATGGGCCGTCACCGTGACGAAGATGTGTCGCGTGGTTGCTAAATCTGCTTCGGCAGTTGTTATATTCCAACTTTTGATCCCGTGGTCGTAATCGAGTGATTTCATGGCATAGTTGGAATGTTCCAAACATTTTTTACTGCAGGCGTATTGTGGAGTCGCAGTTCCAGCACATCGTCTACAGCGAGTGGCTGCCAGTGATAATAGGGCCGGATGCCATGAGCTACTATCAGTTGGTGCCCAAAACGTCCGGATTCACAACCTACGATCCCAGCGTGGACGCCACAATGATCAACGAATTCGCCGCTGCGGCGTTTCGTCTAGGTCACACACTCATCAACGGAAGTTTCCTGCTGTGAGCCACCCTCAATAATTTCAACGAATCCGTCTCTTAATTAGTAATTATCGCCTTGAAAACTGCCCATTTCAAGATATGAAAGCTTACTGAACCTTGTGGCTACTGTAACAGTATCGAGAGAGCTCACGTTCTATAGACATCAATGTGCGCGACCAATTCAAGACAACAATATTACCGGCGAAGATATTGGATGATAAGGACTGATAACATGGATGTGAGAACACAAAGTGCTAAAAAATAATAATCTATAATCAAGAAAGATTAATTGCCAAATTCTGGCACACCACAATCGCGGACTGCCTTCTATACATTTATTCCAAAACCATTTAAAACATAGATACACCATAATCAGAAATGCGTGGTTTACTGTATCACGTTTTTAAGATAGATTTTACGAAAGAGGTTTCCGAGAGATTACTCAATGCAATTCAGTCAGAAAATGAATTATGGTGGCATGCCGCACTTTATTTCCTCCTCGTCTGATTGCGCTGTATCTACTATCGTGTATTTTCCTGCCACAAATAGGAAATTTAGCGACGCTATATAGACATAGATTTGAGGGGAAGTGAAATTTGGATTAAGAATGATGTTTACCTTCGCACAGGGACACGGTCAACGGGCTCTTCACGTTTGATCTCCAAGACAATTACTTCTTCCCGTTCAACTTTTACAACGGCGACCTCGACGACGTCCTCCTCGGGCTTATTAAGCAACGTGCTCAGACATTTGAAAAGTAAGGCCGCCTAGCAAGGCAAGAACGTCTGAACCATTCCCATTCACTCTTGTGCTGGTTTCTCACCACAAGGCCAGACATAAAGGAGTATTGACACTACCTTTAATTCGATTAGCATTCTTAGCCTACTTCTGCCACTTTGTGTCTATATCTATCGAGCTCCTTTACGCCGCTATTCAAGTGAAAAAATCCTGTGTCTCTCCGGTGCTGGGCAGATTCGAACCCGCGTCACGAAAATTCCTCAAGCACAGCAGCCCGACACTTTAGAGCTGCGCTATGCATGAATGACCGCGGGTAGTCAGGGATTAATTCTCAGCGTCATCTCGCGCCGGCGGTGGTCTCGGAGACTGCACAAACGGAGGGGAACTTCGCGGGGGCGCCACTAGAGGGCTTAGCGCGTCCAGGGGGAAGCGCGCGAGAGAAATCCTCTCCTCTTTTTGGCTGCGAAGAAAAGAGTTGAACCGGGCACCGACGTCAACATGATATAGATATATGCTTCCGTAAGTAAATGCATGCTAATCTATTCCTTACGGCGCACACATATTAGCGAGAAACCGGAACAGGCAGGACATCAATTCGGCGAAGTAGCATCTTCATTCGAGCTTTCCGCGCCCGAGCATCTCGATCGGTTACGCCATTATTCCTCGGGCTGAACGACAGATAGCAAGTTCGCAGCACAATTTAAGCCTGCAATCGAAAATCTGCTTTTGCAGTGAATAGAATTTGAGTACTTCGAAATGCGACAAATGTGCTTCAGATTGGTGTGGCTGTTGAGAGCACGTGCGCTTGAATAGAGAAGGTCCGCGTAGAAGCCGCCTCCTAATTATCGTTTGGAGGCTGACACATTCGTGGCGCTCCACTGGCAGGTTTGTGACGACTGGCGTGACTCGACACCTGTACCGGCTTCGCAACGAGAGCTTCGGACTCGACCTGATAGCCATCAACATCCAGAGGGCCCGGGAGCACGGGATCAGGCCCTACGTGGATTATGTCAAGTTTTGCGGCAACATAGACATCACTTCTTTCGACCAGCTGAAACAGTACATCGACAACAACGTAGTCGAATTGTACAAGCAACTTTACAAGTAAGCCTCACTTCGTAAAGTCTGCAGTGTCCCAGTTATCTTCTGTCTGCGTGTATGACCTCCGTTATCTTTCGTCGTCCTAATCAGGCCCGGTTTTGTGAACACCGCAAGAAGCGGTTCATTGACAACGCCGATGCTGCACAGCCTTCCACTTCTCTAACTAACCGCGCGAGCGTCGACAGGCCGGCATATTCCCAGATAAACACTTCTGTTCTATCGGCGTTCACGGAACATGATGTTTTAAACATTGCATGTATTCTATAGAAATCTAGGTTTACCCAAACAACATTACAAATACATGCCATGCATAATCAAAGTCCCATCCAGATCACGTTGCTGTGACGTTGTAAGGATATCGCAACTGGACATATGTGACAACTGGACATATCGCACACATGTGACCTCTAATAGACGCTCACTTTACAGAGGTCTACAGAACATCTAGTGGATATTTTTCAGTTCACGCTAGCGAGCTATACTTGCAGGTGCCACAGCAGTTGTACTATGAAAGAATAAATCAATACAATGTTCGCAGCAGACGCTCTGTGGCAGAACGCCCCCAGACCCAGATCAAATATATCGCGTGCACACACACGCCCGCGACGAGGAAACGCAGCGTATACTCATCTCCTGAACGGGAGCGTCTGGCCATTTAAGTTAACGAAAGCTTTAAAAGTAAATTGTCCATACGGAGTCCGTAACGGTGAAGGGGCAGTTGTTTCTCGTCACTGGGTGGTCCCTGTGACGCATGTATCCCATAAGGTTTGCCGCTTCGCAGTGCGTCTTCTGCTGCACCGTCAGCGACGGGATAGCGTACGTGCCACATAGGCACGCTCTGCGTATGCGCCGCCAATCCATGAACATGAACCTAAGTACAACCTGCAAATTAATATTTTACAATAAAACGAAGTCGCAGTAACAATGTGTCATTACGTATTGGTCTGCGGTCGCTATAAAGCGGCATTTATACCTAACCACTCACCCCCTGCTTCGCACCGGGTGGCTTTACTCTCCGTGGCAAGAACCCTCCGTGTCATGCAAGCAAGGTGGTGAAGCATAGGGGAACAACTACTACTGCAGAATTTTATGGCGGAAATGGCATCATAATGCAAATGTAGAGGGGGGGGGGGATTCACCGACGATTACGATACTCCCTAATGCGAAATTTGAACGCACCCGCTTACATGTTTTCATTTCGCGATATATTTGCTGGCACGGGCTATATGTCTCGTGCGATGAAAACGGAGGGAAGAGTGGCACGACTTCCTCGCTAATCGGGAAATCGCAAGAGGCAGCGCGTGGGTGACGCGTGGGCGCGATTCACAGCAGCCACCGCAGACAGACCTCCGCTATGCAGAGCTTTGTTTCCATATATGGTATCGGTGGCGTCATCTCGCAGTCACCGTCAGCGCAGAGCCCGTCTTGCGTGGCACTACGCTTTTCTTCTCACGCGTTCGCCATACCCTCCGCTCTCCTCGCTATCGCCGTCGTTCATCCGCGCTCCACGTTCAGTCTTTCATCATTCGCGGTGCTCGTTCGATCGGTTACGACAATCGCCGCAGGAACGGGCGCCTAAGAGCTGTGCCCTAAAATAATCTATTGAACATGCGATTTGAACGACGGACCTCCATGTCACGAGCGCAGCGCTGTGACCGCTATGGCACGAAAGACAAATAGGGAGAAGGCTTATTCTGGAGTATTTATCTGCTGTCGCGTAAAGTGTAGCCCGGCTAGGGACAAACGGAGTAAAACGCGACCTCATCCGTGGTACTGTAGTACCTAAGGAGAGGCGAACGTCCCCAGATGTCTCTCTCGCAACTCACGCATGTGCACGGCGCTCGGGCAAATATTCTCAGTTTTCTCGCTCGCGATAGCTCTGTTCTCTGTAGAAGTGTGGCCTTGAAAATCTTGAAACTCGTGGTGCTATTATGGATATTGCCGAATTCTGCCATCTTGTCGGCTCTGATTTCGCCACAGGGCGGCTACGACCTCTCCGATTGGCTCAAAACACGCCAACATGGCGGAATTTACAGTGTTAAGAACAGCACTCAGGTTTGATTGCTTTTCACCTAGCTAGCTATTTTTGGTCACCGTTAGCCACAAAAAGCTTGGCTTGTCTATTTCTTGGCTCCTTTTGTCTAATGTTCAAGTCTGTATGATTTGCTATTTTCTTTACCTTTCTTCTAGCAACATTTCTCTTGCATAAATTATCGAGTTATGTACAATAGCATGCACTAAGCTACACGCCATATCGCAATTTGATACAAACGACATCAGTCGATCTCGCCTCTCAAAGCTTCTTTGAGTATCGCTGAGCGTTGGTTCCTTTGTTAGCCGCTTAGTTAAAGCTTGGCTAATTTCTTACCTTCTCGCACATCTTCCATTGTATAGCTAGTTTCTTGCTACTTCGGAAAATTCGTTGCTACTTTCAGAGTTCAGGAACATCGAGATGGGGACGAAATGCAGAAAACACCCGTGTACTTAGGTTTCGGTGCACGTTAAGAACCCAGGTGGTCCAAAGTAATCCATAGTCCCCCACTACGGCGTGCCTCATAATCAGATGGTCGTTTTGGCATGTAAAACCCCATAATTTATTTAATTTTTTTATTAGTTCGCAGTTAAAAAATTATGGAGTTTTACGTGCCAAAACCAGTTGTGATTATGAGGCACGCCGTAGTGGGGGACTCCGGAAACTTGGACCACCTGGGGTTCTTTAACGTGCACCTAAATCTAAGTACACGGGTGTTTTCGCATTTCGCCCCCATCGAAATGCGGCCGCCGTGGCCGGGATTCGATCCCGCGACCTCGTGCTCAGCAGCCCAACACCATAGCCACTGAGCAACCGCGGCGGGTATAGTTCGCAGTTGCGGCCCCATTAAAACGGCTGGCAAACCGTACAGTCGGCCTGCGGTAACAGAGACGAGCGAGATCGCCGGAAAACTTTAACACCATGGATAAACACAACAGATACACGATCTGGCAGTGGAATTGCAGGGGTTACGCTAAGAAAAGATGTCATTTACAGCAATACCTGATTAACAAAGAAAGTCCAGACATCATAATATTACAAGAAACTAACGGGAAGGGAAAATTATCGGGCTACAAGTCCTACAGTGGCGCCGCGGGGGAGAAATCGGCCGTTACCACGCTGGTCAGACGAAATCTCACGGCCGTCCAACACGACACAGACATTAAGGGAATTGAACACACTTTAATAGAAATAATACCGACTCGGAAAGTACCTAGCAGCCTTTTCGTTCTCAACGTCTACATGCAGTCCGCGATGTAAACACAGATTCCGCACGCTCATTCGGAAAACGATCGCTATCGCGAGCAGGCAGGCGGTACTGATTGCTGGGGACTTCAACGCTCAACACACCGCGTGGGGTTACAAATTCGAAAACGTCAAGGGAAGGAACCTGTGGCTCGACGCGCAGCAAGAGGGGCTCACCCTCGTTACGAATCCCTTCTTGCCAACGCGCAGAGGTAACAGCGTTAGCATAGACACCACACCGGACCTAACTTTTACGAAAAACATTGGCGATTCGCAGTGGACGAACACGCAACAGGACCTCGGTAGTGATCACTTTATATAATAGAGATTAGAGTCACGGCGGGACCGCGCAAGATCAGAGGTAAACAGCTCAAATTGGTCGAGTGGGACAAATTCAGAAACATTAGGCAGACGGAAGATTCGCAGGAAGCAATTCAGGACATCGGGGATTGGACCGATGCGGTGAAGCGGGACATTGCCGCGGCGACACGAACGGTCCCACCAGAGGCGCAACTCGAACTCATAGACAGCAGACTTTTACACATGTGGGAGGCCAAACAAAGTTTGCAGGAAAGATGGAAAAGGCAAAGACACAACAGATCACTTAGGAAAAAGATAGCGAAACTAAACAGGGACATTGAGAGTCACACACAGCAGCTGTGCAAGCAACAGTGGGAAAACACCTGCAGTAACATAGAGAATCAGCTAGGGCTCGCGAAGACGTGGAACTTGCTTAGGTACATGCTTGACCCAGAAGAGACGAAAACCGCGTATAGACAGAACATCAACAGAATCATACATGCGTATGAAGGCTCCGAACAGGAGATCTTACGGGAGATCAGGGAACGGTACATTAGTTCGGTTCCACCGGTAACGCATCCAGAATACGAAGGCGCAATCAACGAAGACCTAGACAGACCGATCGGCGAGTCCGAGATCAGGGCAGTGTTACATAAGCTCAACACTAAATCGGCGCCCGGGCCCGACGGAATCACAAACAAAACGCTCAGGAATTTAGACGATAAATCCATAAAGAAACTGACGGAATACGTCAACGCGTGCTGGGAAACCGGACGCGTACCGCAGCAATGGAAGACAGCGCACGTCGTGCTGATACCGAAGCCGGGCAAGCGACTGCAGCTAGAGAACCTCAGACCGATCTCCCTGACTTCGTGCGTGGGGAAGGTAATGGAGCACGCGGTCCTCACAAGGCTGACCAACTACCTCGAGGACCGCGACCTGCTCCCCCACACTATGTTGGGGTTCAGGAGAAACCTCTCTACGCAGGACGCGATGCTACAAATCAAACACCAGGTCATAAACAGCCCGACCAGGTCCACTAAGGCCATACTCGGCCTGGACCTGAAGAAGGCCTTTGACAACGTAACGCACGCAACCGTACTGGCCAAACTGCAGGAACTCGGCCTTGGCGAACGAACGTACAATTACGTTCGAGACTTTCTGACGAATAGAAAGGCCAAGCTTACTCTTGGGGAGCTTACTACCGAACAAATAGAGTTGGGTAGCGCCGGCACCCCGCAGGGATCGGTGATATCGCCCATGCTTTTCAACCTAGCTCTCGTGGGGTTGCCGCCCAAGCTAAACGAAATCGAAGGGCTCAATCACAGCCTCTACGCCGACGAAATTACGTTGTGGGTTACCGAGGGGTGCGACGGCCAGATAGAACACACGTTGCAACGTGCTATCGAGACGATCGAACAATACTTGGAGAACACCGGACTGACCTGCTCCGCAGAAAAGTCCGAACTGTTAGTTTACAGACCTACGCGAAGAGGCCGCAAGCCGAACGGCGAGACGAACGACGAGGATCCCGGTAGGGACATACGACTAACGACGTCCGACGGGCGCCCCGTACAGGGTAGATAGCATGCGGGTTCTGGGCTTACACATCGCGGCCAACGGACATAATGGTGAGACCATCAGGAGACTGGAAGGCGCGGTTGCACAGACCGTCAGGTTACTCAGACGCATATCCAACAGTCACGGCGGGATGAAAGAAGGTAGCATGATCAGACTAGTTCAGGCCTTCGTAATTAGCCGAATAACGTACGTGGCACCATACCTCAATTGGCACGTTGCGGAGAAGACAAAGATGAAACGCTTAATCAGAAAGGCTTACAAACAGGCAATAGGGCTACTGATCAATACAAGCACGAACAGGTTACTGGATCTAGGTCTACATAATACGCTGGGGGAATTGATAGAGGCACAGAATATAGCGCAATACGAACGTCTTTCCAAGAGCAGGACGGGCAGATACATACTACAAAAGTTAGGCATCGGGTATCACGCTCAACACGGCATCAAAGTCGACGTACCCGGCAGCCTCAGGGACTAGTTGGTCGTCCTTCCGCTACCAAAGAACATGCACCCGGAATACCACAGGGGTAGAAGAGAAAAGAGAGCGCAGGACGTACAGAGGAAGTACGGCAAATGTGAAGACGTGGTGTTCGTGGACGCGGCCAGGTACGCGCGCAGGCGCGCCTTCACGGCCGCGGTGGTAGATCACGAGAACACTTGCAAAACTAGTGTCACGGTACGCACGGTGCACGCGGAAACAGCGGAGGAGGTAGCCATCGCGCTAGCGGTGGCCACCACCGAGGCCGAAGTGATCATCAGCGACTCCCAGACGGCAATTCGCAACTACGCCAACGGCCGCATCTCCCCCGAGGCGTTACGAATACTACTCGCGGGCAAAACCGGGAATAAATAAATTTACATCGTATGGGCACCCGCCCACACCACATCACTCGCCGGCAACGAGGCGGCGCACGGGGCGGCTCGAGGGCTTACGGACCGAGCCGCCAACCACACTACCGCCGCCTCGGCCACGACGTCTGGTGAGGGGTAGGAGTGGAAGGATCGCCTGACGAGTTACAGAGAAATAACGCAACACTACAGACTGGCGAGGTGCAAATTTCCGCCACCCCACCAGAAACTGAACAAGAGACAGGCGGTCGCATGGCGCCAGCTGCAGACAAGAACGTTTGTAAACCCGGTGATCTTGAATCTCTGTTACCCAGAGCTTTATTCGTCCAACCAATGCAAGTTTTGTGAGACCAGGGCAACCCTGGAACACATGTTATGGGAGTGCAAACAAGGGGAGGGGGTTTCCAGACGGGGACGCAGCCTCGAGCCGAACGCGCTGGGAGACTACGCTGCTCAGCTCCGCCCTCGAAGACCAACTCTGGGCCGTCCAGCGGGCCGAGGAAGCCGCCAGAGCTCAAGGGCTCCTGGCCGACACCTAGGCAGGGGTATTCGCCGGATTATAAAGTTATCATTCATTCATTCATTCATTCATTCATTCATTCATTAGTTCGGGACCAGGCAATCACTTTAAGTTGTTAGCACTTTAGATTGTTTTATTGTCCGGTTTTGTTCTCCCTTTACGTTCGATGGCAAGGTTGCGAAGATAGCGTTAGCCACACCCGTTATCCAGTCTGACTCCGTCCACACCTGCCACGCAGGAACGTCCGTGACATCGACCTCTTCACGGCTGGCATCTCGGAATTCTCCGTTAGCGGAGGGGTCGTGGGCCCCACCTTCGCCTGCATCCTGGGAAATTTCTTTAGGAGAGCAAAGTACGGCGACCGCTTCTACTACGAACACGGAGGACAGGCCGGCTCTTTCACGTCAGGTATGCGAACGCGTTTGACGGGAAACAGTAAGCGAGCAATTATGGAGCCACATCATGTACTGTATGCATTGCTGGTGTGGCTGATCGACTGTTCAATTAATAATTATTTGCGTCACAAAGCAATACATGGCCTGTATTGTATAAGCGCTCTCAATGCTCGCTATAAACGCTTTTTATAGTTTGTCTTTCTTAGCAAGTTACCCCCCACCCTTTTTTTTCCGCATCGGGTATGCGTTTCTAGCCTTTTGAATGGGCCGATGCCAAAGATAATGCAGCAAAAAAATTTGAAGTAGTTCGACATCCCTCAGTCTCCCCTCACAATGTGGAGCGTTCCCGCAGGTATGTGCAGTCTAGAAATGTGGGCCGATCCCGAACGCATTGCAGTCGAAAATTTAAGCAGTCCGACACTCCTCCTGCTCCCGTCGAGCAAGGGGTGAAGCGATAGAGTGCCGTGCGCAGTGACTCCGCGCCATTCTCACCCAAAATTCGCTCACAAAGACATCGTCTTTCATTGACTTCAAAGAGAGGTTGAGTCACCTTCCAACTTTTTATTTCCATTCGGCCTCCTCAGAATGCGGCCGCCGCGACAGGGTAGCTCGCGGGATCGAATCCAGGCCACGGCGGGCGCATTTCGATGGGGCGAAATGCAAAAACACGCGTGTCGCGTGCATTGGGGGAACACTAAGGATTCCCCTGCGGTCGAAATTAATCTGGAGTCCCCTACTACCTCATAATCTGATCGTGGTTTCGGAACGTAAAACCGCAGAATCCATTCCTTCAATCGAACCCAAAACATCGGCACTAGAACGCCATCACCTGCAGCGAGCCACCGCGGTTGCAGCGAAGGGCCGCAATTCCGTTTAGCAATGTCGGACAATGTATGCGCTCAAGAAAAAAAAAATATGGCACATCTCTGGACCGAAATAAAGTTACTTCACTCACTGAGACGTGTTAATTGACTGAAATGTCCGAAAGGAAAGCAGAACATACAAAAAGAATAACACCCTGACAGGGAGCTTTGATATATAACGCCTTCTTTTCTATGTCCTAGCTTTATTGCGTATTTTGGCAAGACTGTTTGCTGACGGCAGTATAAGGGCAAAACGCACCGGTCACTGTTAACCATATTTCGAGCCCTCAAAGCTGCTTCGACAATAAGCACGCAAGAGTTCGAAAAACATTCCCTTTAATATATGCACTTCTCGGTAATTCACTATACTTATATCACAATTTTTCTTGACGATGAATTGGCGCTGCTTTCGGCAGTCGCCTAGGACACTTAGGGAAAGGTAATTTGACGAGGAAAATAAACAACTGTTCTGTGCGTTTGCAGCACAGCTGAATGAAATCCGCAAGACTACTTTTGCCAGGATTTTGTGCGACGCTAGCGACAGCATTCAATCGCTACCAAGAAATGTTTTCCGTCCCGTTGGATCAACGTGAGTGTTTAGGCTGTGGGCCACTGCTAATTTTTCTCGCCTTTGCTCTTCCGAGGACTGTTGTAACTACCTATGGAATACAAATCACAAAATATACCAGTCTACGAGTCGCTCCATTCTTCTGGTAATTGTTTTTAATGCGTGGTTACGTTCTCCCGATGAGTTGTGAGACGTTAAACGCTCTTCTGCATGTGATATCGTTTGCATTTTGCGTTAGCGCCTGTGATATATCACACAAATTGTACAAATCTGAGTGCTGCGTCATTCAAACTCTTTCTTTCTTTCCTTCCTTCTTTCTTTCATTCTTTCTTAATTAATTTATTTAAGACAATACTTTGTCTCTGGGACTTCGGCGGAAAAACAAATAACAACCGTATCGAAATTCCGAGTGACACTCGCGATAAACTTAAGCAAACTTTGGGCGAGTTGGTGCTTTAAAGCACTCTTGACCAAGACAATAAAGCAAACTCTGCTTTTATTAGTGAAGCTTAGGATCAATACACTGACAGACTGGCTCCGTGCAAACGATAAATCTTCCTGCTTATTTCACCGCAGCCTTTAGTTTTGTGCTGCCATTACTGAAATTCGCGCAAACATCCTCATGCGCGCAGCTAGTTCTGCCAGCACCGCTGCCATCTACAATCGGAAATTAAGTTTTCTTGCCTCACATTACGAGTGGCAGCCCCTTTCAAAAGCTGACCAGGCATCCAATTTATTATTAATATGTGTCAACTAAGTTAATTAGAAGATATATAAAGCTCCAAGGAAAGCTTTCAGATGCATCACTCGGCTGCTCTCACGAGCGTTCTTCGTTTGCGTTATGTGGACTTCTACGTCTACACTGTTATTATTGCCTAGAAAACTCCCCCATCGTTATAAAAAGCATAATAATAACTCATCAGGACCACAACTGTTAAAATACGGCATCTGAGTTTTCATATGCAAGTCTTCTGCTGCGTTTGCGTACTTTTAGACGTTGCAGCACCCTGTTGGAAATAACGCATACATGGAACGAATATCACACTGGTATGTTTCCAAGTACCATGAAACAAACTTTACCATACTATCTCGATGTAGACCCTTGGGAATCTATTCGTCCACGTTAGGTTTCCGATTTGTAATATTTCAGCAACCCAAGCCAACCTTGCACAGTAATGCCACGAACGGATGCGTTCAAGTGGCTGGTGCCTCGTAGGAGGCGCTACTGAAGATCGAAGACCATGGCTGGACGCCCGCTGGCGTAATTATTTAACAATCTCTGCCCTCGCATCCGCGTCTGAGAATGGACAAGCGCATGTACTCACTCTTGTGTCCCGTGGGCTGTTCGCAGTTGCGATAATAGCATGCTTTTTTCGTGCGGCCTACGTAACAAGCACGTGCATGACGAACTGTTATGTCGCATCAGAAAAAGTGCTCAACCAGAATGACATTCTCCTTTTTATGCATGTATAGACATATTGCACGAGTACATGCATGGTGTGACGTCATGTCCTCACTGAAACGTTCCGAATAATGCTCAATATCCTCAAATGTTTTTTTTTTTTTGCCATGTTTATCAATGGTATCCTTATTATACCGTAAGAATCAAACGTAAGTTATACGGAAAATGTGTTGAATTACTGAAATATATATGGGAGCGTTTCTGTTCTTTTGCCTGCCCTACCGAAGTTTATTTGTGCATGACCGGCATGATATCTGCCTTACAATAGCACTCAAATATTTCGAAAAAGTGCGCATAAGCATGTACACAGTCCAGAACGACAGCATTAAGAATTATCTGTATTGTACGGTACATATTTCCCTTTGAAAATTTTTGTTTTTCAGCAATTCAATATGTTTGGCATTCATCTTATGGAAATGAAAATTATTTGACGCAGGAAAGACACGATTCCTTTATGAACTATGCAGAAACCTTGGAAAAGCAGGCTAGACATCTTTAAAAATAGGGTTATGATTGTTTCGTCGCCTTTAGGCAATTGCAGAAAGTCCTGTATTGTTCCGTGCGTTTTGTCACACCGTCAAATTGACTTTTTCTTTACCTCCCTTCCTACATTGCAGTAACGCCGTCGCCACCTGTCAAAACATTCCGGTGCCCAATTTCTCCCTGTGGTTTTAAACGTCCTATAAAAAAAAACGTCTTTCTAGCGACATAATAAAATAAAATAAAACACGTTGCCTGCTTGCATCTTCTCTTTCACGCTGCTTCACGTCTTCGACGGAACGGCTGTTGTAGATGTTTCAGTGCGCGAGCTATTGCGCGTATTGTGGAATACGAGGCACCTTTATTTTTTGTACATCGATTATCTTCAGCATTTGCAACTCAAGTTCACGTGAGACACAGAAGAGACATGATGGCTTTAATGAAGGCTAGAGAGAGGCTGGCCGCAGGTTTGACACGCTGCTCCACCTAAAAAACTCATGACAGATGACGCGACACTCGCACCGCGTACACTCATTCATAACAGACGAAGACACGCACACACAGGCCAAGCCAACTGCGAGGCATAGTTGAGGCCGTAATCTGGAAAAGTCCCTTCACTGCACTGAGTGCAATACGGAGGCACAGTTTGTCCTAGGACAACCAAACACCTTCGAAAAATGAACGTCGCCGGACGGAGACGGGGCACGCAAAAAAAAAAAAAAAAAAAACAATGATCTCCGATTTTTTCACAGGACGGACATTTCTTGAATTACATCTAGGACGCGCCCTACTGCAATTTTCTGTACCTCTTCCATCACCTGTGCCAATCGTCAATGCTGGTGATTGAAACCTCAATAAATAAATAAAAACATTGCAAAAACGTGTCTACGTACAGCAGCACAAAGCACTTATCGCGATGCTGTTTTAGCGCGGCCTGCAATGACTTCGTGTGAGTGACGTTTGCGACGGCTGTAGGTGCGAACAACATAACTAAGTGCGCCCTCCTGGAATTAAGTAACTACCGTATCGATTCGAATTAAATTTATCGCATTTTGCAGAAACATATTTCAGCTACTGATGTTCGCATAATTTTTATTTAAGTTCCAGGTGTCTTACAACTGCCCTCTAAGATCACGACATCAAAGAAAAAACGGGGCCCCATATAGTTTGAAACTTCGCAACATTTAACTTCACCGCGAGACATGGCTGAGTACAAAAAGCACACGAATTTCCCGCATTTTGTCTAACTTGGTTAGCTGGTGTATTGCGAGCGAATGCTTTTCTAAACCGTTACATGACTGATGTAGAGCATATAGACACGACGAACTAACGTTTATAAGTAAACTGTGTTGCAGCGTCAGTTCACAATACGGCAATGCCGGTCATTTCTGCCTCCAACACATCCTTACGATCATGCAGCGCTGCGGTAGATAATTCGCGTTGCTGTCCATCTGCGCCAAGTTAAAGAGGCAGCCATTACATGCAAAAAATTGAAATGCATAATCGACTAATTATCAAATATCCTCTAATTAAGTTTCTAACTAATTACCTTATGGCCATTATTGCAATTACCTTATGGCCATTATTGCAACTAATTACCTTATGGCCATTATCGCAACGCGGATCCACTTGGAACGAATTCTGAGGATGACGCCAGTTTCGAGATAATAAATCCCGAGCTTTGCGGAGAAATGCTTGGGCGTTCCAGTTACTTTTAAGCTTCAATGCATAAAACGACGTTTTGTTAAGAAAATAACTGGAACGCCAATAGAGTTTTCTGCAAAGTTCGGGAATTCATATCGGGAACAACACTTCTCCACTGCCGCATAGTGGGTATCAGCCATTTTAGACAACAACAGGAACACTTCGGTGCTTTCACACCAGACTATCTCTACTGTCTATCAAGCCTGAATTATTTGTTCCCATATATTACATATAAGAGTGAAATTTAGAAACTCCGTAATTATATGCACACAATATACAAATCTATGATTCAACAAACGTGACGACAAATGAAGCAAATAGTTTTTCATTCCTGAGACTTTGGAAGGTGGACCCTAAAGGCCTTTAAGAATTTTCTTCACCTAATAATCAAAAACAAACCAATGAACACCTCTCACCCGTCAGCAAACCGCTGTCAACATGAAGAGATGGACACCTGAGAGCCTTGGAATCCAGTGACGCCCAACCCACTCTCACAGCCCTGACCAACGAGTGTTTTTAAAGCACACAAAGCGACATCATCGAAATACTGCCGAACTATCATTAACACACACGGCAACTCGAATTCCAAATCCGATATGAAAATGACAAGCACGGCATAAACTTGGGCTACCGAAGTATATGTGTCGCGTCGTAAGAAAAAATAGACAGCCCAAAGAAGAAACAGAGAACATCCAAACGATACCTATTCTCTCAGGCACTGCAGCTTCTTTAAATTCAAAATTAAGGTCTGGGGTTCTTACGTGCCAAAACGAAGATCCGTTTATGAGGCACACCGTAGTGTGGGACTCCAGAATAATATTGACCACCGGGTTTTGTTTGTAACCTTACGTAAATCTCAATACACTAGCGTTTTGGCCCTCAGGGTAAACGTCGAGGAAAGCAGGTCTTTTTGTGAAATAGGAAGACACTTTATTCTTTCTCAGTCCCACTGCGTGAAGGCTCGTAAATTTTGTTCCTGGGTGACAGCAGCTGAAGTTGTCTAAATCAACGTCCTGACAGAAAGCACGGCGCACTTTCCAAAGAGCTTGGCTCGTACATGCTGGAGAATGCTCGCCAGAAAGCTGCCCTTCTATTCCCGCCAAGGCTCCGGCATGTTTACCAATACATATCGAAGGTCCTTTGGCGGCGAAAATGAATATTTCTCGAGGCAAGGTACGAAATCTGGAAAAGCGGCTTCCTTTGCCGATTGCCGCGTGCTCTTCCTCGCTGCCCGTTTACGTTGCGCACCCTTGGTATTCACGTTCCCTTTAGGCGCTGCAGAGCTCCCTGAGGACGTACTTCCGGAGGACATACTTTCAGAGGATGTACTTCCGGCCCCTGGTCGTCCCGTCTTCCCACGAGCCTTACCGGTATTGCTTTTTGACCGGCTCCCCGACTGCCGCTGTTTCTTCGCTTTCGGTGCTGCAGTCGTGCCGCTGCGACCAGTAGACGAGGAACGTGTCGAGTGGCCACGACCTGCGGTCTTTTGCTTGCCGGTGGCAATGCTCCTTTTGGACGAAGTGCTGGCGGTCTTGCGCCCGCGTTTTAGGGAGCTCTCGTAGCCTGCGCTGTTAGTGGTGCCAGAAGTGCCATCGCTGTCGGTCGAGCTGCTCAACCTCGGAAGGCTACGTCGTTTCGTCTTTTTGGACGAAGTGGTCACAGTCTTGGTGCGGCGCCTTACATTGCGCTCGCTGGCTGCGCTGCTAGACGTACTGCTAGACCGACGACGGCCTTGTCGGTTGGGATTTTTGAGCGGAGCGATGGTAAACTTGCGACGGCGCTTCAAGGTGCGCTCGTCTGCCACAGTGCTGGCGCTGTCAGACATATTTCCTGACTGGTGGCTTCGTGTGCCGCGCTTGCTTCCACGCGTTTTGGCTGAAGAGGTCACCTTTGAACTGCACCAGCTCCCTCGCTCACTGGCGCTTTCGTCGGTGGTGTAAGGCGGCGCGGTACCTCCCCGCGCGGTATTGCCTCTCGAAGTACTCACAGTGAATGGCGGGCTGCTCGACCAAGGGCTGCCGTCTGACGACCACTTGCCCCTGGACCGGCGCGTGACCAGGCTGCTGCGGGTCGACGAAGTTGTGCCGGAACTGTCGTGCCTTCCGATGCGGCCCTTTCTGCCGTCTCTGGACGATGACGAGGCACTGCGAGGCTCGCGTTTCTTTCTGGTCCTACGCTTACCGCCGCTGCTGCTACTCCAGGAGGATGTTGACTGGGCCGTGCGACGCGGAGGCTCTCTTTTTGCATTTCTTGCCTTAGTAGGGATGGGCTTCTTGGAAGTCGTCGTTTCTGTCTGTAGCGTCGTCGTTGTCGACGCCGTTTCAGAACTTGCAGATGCCGTAGAGATGGCGGTCATCGGGAGCCGGCCGCGCAGGGTCATCTTCTTGTTCGACGCCTTATCCCCATTTGGTGTAGACTTCCGTTGCCTTGGCGCCATCTCGCTGTTTTTTCCGTTCCTTCTCTTGACTGGTTCAGTCTCGCTGAAGTCTTCTTTTATGGATGCTTGCGGATGGACTCGAACCGCGGCTATGACAGCCCGGCCCCTCGATGAAGCTCACGTAAGGCTGCGGCCGACCGCGCACTTGAGATGGCGGCAGGCGACGGCACCTCGGCCAAGCCTGTCCACGTCTTCGGCAGGGGCACCGGTGCACAGCCGTTCGGGCAGCGCAGCGCGCGTCGCAAGCGTTGCGCGTGGCATGCCCTCGTTCCCACGCTTCTTTTTCCTCTTTCGTCACTCCGCAGTTAAACAGAAAGTGGTCAACAAAACTTCCCTTTCGTAAGCGCTGTTTGCCATCAGCCTTTGCTAATATGTCCAAATAGATCTTGCTTATTAAATGAAACATTAAAAGTATGAAGTGGAGCTGGGCAGGCCATGTAATGCGTAGGATGGATAACCGGTGGACCATTAGGGTTACAGAATGAGTACCAATAGAAGGCAAGCGCAGTCGAGGAGGGCAGAAAACCAGATGGGATGATGAAGTTAGCAAATGTGCAGGCGCAAGTTGGAGTCAGCTAGCGCAAAACAGGGGTAATTGGAGGTCGCAGGGAGAGGTCTTCGTCCTGCAGTGGACATTAAAGAGATAGGCTGATGATGATGATGATGATTCAAAGAAACGTGAAAGGAATAGGAAGAAAGGAACTTGCTGCTGGCGGCACTTATACTGGTTAGTTTCGAGCGGCTGATATCTCAACGGCGGCGAGCAGAGGGCGAGGCATCGCAGGACAGGGAGAAAGTATACCTGAAAGTATAAATGATCGAGTTGTCGAGAATAGGCTATTTGTGTGTTAAGGTTTGTGACAAGGTCGGATGGTTCACCATAGTTGACGTGTTTACCAGAGCACAGTGTTTGTGACACGGCCCTGCACGCCTTCACTGAGATGAATGTTGGTAGAGCAGCCGGGAATGCGATACCTGACTGCTCTGAACAGCCAGCGAGAGCGTTTTATGCGCTACAACCCGTTCGCGCGAGGGGCCATGTGGCCAGTTGAGCGCTTCAGCGCTGTCAGATGGCAGGCCGTGCGCGCGGTAGGAGTTCACTAAATTTCGAATACCGGGAATACCTGCATTGTGCCAAAACCTCCTTGATTATGCCTGAAGGCAGGAAAACCAACAGAAGCGTTTTGTCCAGTGTAGCTCGAAGGAAGACATGCGTATCGGGTATTATACAGCCTCACACGCTCTGCTGATCGAGACGCCTCTTTCCAAAAGGGCAGAAATGCAGATTTAGCGGCTCAAATGTGCATACCGCACTCGGTCAGAAAACGCACTGTTACATCTATGCCTTTCAGAAACACTTATTGTGCTTTAGCCCAATCGTAGCCGTGATGTCCAGACGAAAATATATTTACTCACGTGGACAGAACATTGGCAAATTATACATGCAAGGCTACGTTGAAACGCAAAGGTATTAACACGCTTGTTTCACTCACAAGGCTTGCTGCTGTCGTTTCACGGTCGTCATGAAGGCGATTGATGTGAAAAATCTGAAATCCAAAGAATTTAATTTACGCCGAGATTATTTGTAGGCTGTGCAAAACAAGTACCATGTGAGTAACTACTTTGTAAGACCGCATGATGTCAAAAATAAGCGTATTTTTCATACTTCCTGATGTCTTTTCTTGCCCCACGTACGTGATGAGGTCGAAAACAGTCTATAAATTGACGGAAACCGCACATTTCTTCAGGAAACCTTCACTAACTCCAAGCAGCTATTAAACTCGCTCTTGTGCCATTTTCTCCGTGACCTTGCTGATACAGTTGAATAAGCCCCTCCGTCTAAATTATGATAGTAATCTGTGGCATTAATATGTAGCATTTCTGAGGTTTGCGCTTTGCTACCAATCCCTCACAAGGGAACGTGTCATCATCAAGGCTGCATCCACATGACTTTTGCATACTGTTTCTATCAAGCACTAACAGCAGCGGCGGTGGCAGAAACAACTACTGCAACAATTTTTATGCGCAAGCATTTTTTGGCGAGCACTCCGGAGAAACTGAGACTGTCCGGTAACGCCTTGTAACTGGGAAATAAGTGCGTAATTGGTCAAGTTAATACAATTAATTGTTATAATAGCATACCTGTAGTTGATTGCTAGCTTTAGAATAGATAAAAATAAACTGGTCACGTCACCGTCGCCTCGACATTGTCATTTAATGCAATAAAAAATGTATAAAATGATACTCGCAAAAATTATAGTCGGCAGAAGGAACAACGAGAACAGCGACAGGAACTAGGAGATAATCAACAGCAAGAAGAGGAAAGAAAGTGTACAGAAGGGGATCGTTGTCTCTATATTACGCTCGTTAAATTTCTTTGCAGCCGTCAGCGGAAAAAAAATCGAACCAGCGACGCGTCCGCAGCGAACGCCAAGAGCCAACACCACCTAGAAGACTTCTAGGTGGTGTTGCTCAAATCAGCGAAGAAGTCGCAGCAAAAGCAAGGAACGCGAGCCTCGCTCCACAACCCAAGACGTCGCCTGGCCAGCCCTATCACCAAGCCCTCCTCTCGCCAACTCCTCGCGCAACCCACCCCGGGTAAGCTGGGCTAAGGTAGCCTCTCCCAGCTGCTCCTCAAATGAGACTGCTAACACTGAATCCCTCCGCCTCAAATAAAATGCCATTCTAAAGTCGAAATTCAAAGACTTAAACTCCAATCTGGTCACCCCTCCGCTTCCACCACTCAAACCCCTGCCCCTGAACCCACCGCTTCGATAAATCAACCATCAGACCTACCTGAACCCTCTTCGCACCGCCCTATGGACACTAGCCCCTCCGCTGAACGGGAACCGCTTCACCCTCCACCCAGCAAACGTAAGACTCCGAGTACTCCGCGGTCAGAGGAGGCCGTAGACGAGACAATCTTAAAATATAACTACAGGCTAACCGCTTTGGAGACTAAATTCTATAGTATACTCACCGCAGTTGAAAAAATCAATACAGATTACACAGCCAAGAATGAAAAGCTCGACAAATTTATTGATTTCGTACCAACACATATCCAACAAACTACGAGTTGGATAGCTGGAGTCGCTGCGAATCATCCTAACATAGCTGCACCTGCTCCATCCGCCTCTCCACTTAACAATGGCCAATAACCCGACTCGCTCCGAGTTTGAAGTGTGGCAATGGAACTGTATGGGCTTCGAAAAAAGAAAGCCCACCTCCAACAGTTCGTTGCCACCTCTTGCAATCTTCCAGCTGTCATTGCGCTTCAGGAAACTCATGGACCAGTCAGATTCCCAGGTTATAATATCTATCAGACCATTAAGGTCTCCCGGCCCGACACGGCAATTCTTACGCAAAAACACCTCACCACCAATCACTCCCAATTCGACAGCGCATGATTTCCTAGAAATTAATGATCGCAAGAATAATGCATCTTGTCTTTATATTCTCAATATCTATAGTCGTCCACGAGACAAACATCACCGCTTTGACTCCCTATTTGCACGAGCCATTGCCACTTCCATCCACAAACAACGGCGCGAGCCGCCCTGAAGGCACTGCTGCGTTACTAGAGAAACACCGGACTCAGGGACAATTTGTGACTCTGCACTGTGTTACGTAGGGATGGAACGTTCACACTAATGTTGAATTCCAATGGCGGAGTCAGAGCAAGTTTTTCTGCTCGTTTCGGAGCAAGTTTGTTCCAATGACAGAGTGAGGGCGGGAGTAAAGTGTTCCAATGAGAGAGTCGGAGTGGATTCAGAGCGGGAGTCACTCCGTGGAGCAGGAAAAGATGCTCCGCCAAAATAGGCGGAGTGGACCGGAACTCTGCGTGACGCATTTCCTTTACAACGTTTGTCTGCTGGGGGGCACCACCTGTCGCGACTCGGATAGTTCGGCAAAGCGTGCGGCATTGCTTCTGCTACTCTACAGCGACAGCTCCGAGTCGGAAAGCTCAAGTTCCGACACGAGCGATTTCTCGGAGAGTAACAGCGACGCTGAAACTGCCACTTACGAGCGGGAATTTGAAGGATGTTCCGCATTCCCGCGATGAGGCCCAAAGTAGTCTGCTAGACGCCTACCATGTTTGTCCGCATACTGTGTGCTCACCATAGCAGACAAAATCTGCTGCGCGCTTGGCGAGATATCCATTCCGCACTTTTAAGCAGCAGGTGAACGGCGCGGAATAGACAAGTGACCGGTGCGGTGGTGCTGTGAGCAAACAGCAGAAGGGAATGACAACACGCAAGGTATCCTGGGTAACTCAGCGCCCGAAGGATAGAACTTCCGTTTCCGCCTTGCTCCGGCGGCGCAGGTTGTGTTCCACTCGCGGATTTGGAGGCGTTGCTCTGCGCCAGAGTCGAGTGCTCGCTCGCGGAGTCCGTTGGCTGCTCCGGCTCCGCCATTGGAATTCAACATAAGCAACACGAGAACGCCTTCGCAGACTGCGTGACAGTGCCCGCAGAAACAGTTCTGTTTTGTGTGCATGTGTGATTTTCTTTTCTTTCCTTCCTTTTTTTAATCTTTATTTTTACTTATTTTCTCTCCCTCTCCTTTCGCATCCCTTTACCCCTCCCCCGGTACAGGGTAGCCAACCGGAGATAACCTCTGGTTAACCTCCCTGTCTTTCCTTTACCTTTTTCTCTCTCTTTCTCTCACTTCCACCCACCATCCCCTCCTAATTCTTGGTGATTTAAATGCACCCAACCAGTTGTGAGGTCACTCCATTTCTACTCCTAAGGGCAGAGCCCTATGGATCCACATACAAGACAACAGACTCACATTGCATAACGACATCGATGCACCAACCAGGCTAGGCAACAGCGTAGCCAAGGACACCTCCTCCGATCTTACCCTTACACACAGAATTCAACACCTCACACGGTATAACTCACAAGTTAACCTCGGTAGCGACCACTGCATCATTACCACCACACTACATGTCAAACACAGACCCTTTGCACCCAAACCCCTGAGCCTTACCAACTGGGACAAATTTCGAGAGGACCGCCATATATCAGCTCCCACAAGCATCCAAGCCATCTCAGAACGGGTTCAGCATTTTCACTCAGACGCCCAGACGCACACTACCACGCAATCTAGACGACAACTCCGTCACAGCCACCGCGGCGTACTTCAATCACCGCTTTGACACTGGCACCCTCCCTAGTTCGGGGAAAGATGCCGGGTAATTTTCATCCCAACGCCAAACAAACCATTGAACACTTCTAACATCAGACCTATATCACTAACCTCTTGTCTCGGTAAAACACTTGAACCCATCCTCAATCGCCTGAGTAAATACATGGAAGACAACAATCTTTATCCATCAGAAATTGTGGGTTTTAGAAAATCTCTCTCATTCCAGAAGCATGACATCATTATACCCAATAACAGTTTAGATACGCAAGCAATTCTGAGTCGAGACCTCCACGTAGCATTCAATAACGTTTCACATTCCGCCATCCTCCGAGAGATTAATCTCATTGGGGTTGGCGGAAAGACTTATGACTACATAGGTATACCTTCTTAGCCAACCGTACCCCAACCATACATATAGGCACAGAGCAATCCTCCTCGTACGCTTTGGGCCGCTATGGCACGCCCCAAGGCTCAGTGCTCCCCCTTTTCTTTTTAACCTCTCTATGATGCCGTTGGTGCGAGCATTGAGATCTATTCCTGATCTCAAGATTTCGCTCTACGCCGACGACATCACTCTTTGGACGACTGGCGGCTCTGATGGAGAGATTCAAGACACTCCGCAGGCAGTGGCCAACACGGTCGTGGCTCATGCAGGGGCTATGAATCTCATATGCTCTCCTCAAAAATCAGAGCTGCTTCTCCTGCCATCCCACCTGGGGGCCAAAAAACACATTTAACATACAGGTCATCCTAAACCATACCCCTGTTACTAGAGTGGACAGGCTCCGGGTGATTGGTTGACACATTCAAAGCCCCCAACCGGCTCAACACATACACCCTCAACACAACACATACACGAGCGCCCCTCGGGTAGCGCTCGTGCTCGTGCTCGGCACGCGCTCGTGCCACTGCTCCCGCGTTCGTCATCATCTTCTTCCACAGTTGGCTCCGTTGGCGCTCATCATTCTAGCGTAGAATTTCACTTGCCTTCTGTCGTCGTAATGGGGAGGCTGCGTTTACGGAGCTATGAGCCATTGCTTAAGGGGGCATGAGCCATTGATTGTCTCACCGAGACAGACAGATTTAATTTTTAAGCAATTTAATTTTGAAGAATCGCAAGCGGCAATGGCGGGCGAATGCTGCTGACCACGCCGCCGAGCAAACTCGAGACATCGAACGCAAGCGACAACAGCGACTAGCAGAGAATCGTATACAACGCAACGGAAGGACAACTTGCACGAAAGGGAAGGGAAAGTAGTAGGTCAGGTACACACACGACAAGCTTCGCTTACCCCCATTGTCTCGGCAGGGGAAGGGCTGGTAACTTTTTTTTTTCTTATCCTTATTTCTTATGCGAAGAAAAAACATTTTAGAAGCGGCATTCAGACACATTAGAGCGAACTTTCCAATTCCTTAAATAAATCTTCTAGGGTATTTTTACCTTGCCAATGATGATATCACAAAGATGCCTGCTCAGCTGATGAAGAGTTTATAATTGTTTAAATAAGGTATTTTTAGTTGAATTTCTAATTCTGTATGTTATTTTCTATTCCTTTGATTCTTCCCTAGTTATTTCAGTTCTTTTCTTGGAATTATTAATCGCCTTCTACTTCCATTCGATCTTGGTCAATCCCCCTTAGTGGGCATGAGCCATTAAGATAGGACAAACAAACAAAACAAACATACTGCGCTGGGCGGGACCAGCATTTTGCGGTGGCTGCGAGCCATTGGCGACGCGATACGTCGCTTCTCCGGGGACCATGGACGCCTAGTGGCACTCTGTGCGGATACGAGCCTTACCGCGACTCGTCGTATAGAGAAAGGCAGCGGACCCGAGAGAACGTCCTCGGAGGTGGCGAGCGCGCAAGCGACTGGTTCCACCGACATGCCCCCTGTGACGCCCGGCACAAGCGGAACGGACAAGCGACGCGCCGCCACGGCTAAGAGGCGAGGTCACTCACCGGACACTGTCAGCGGTAGCTCGTCGGACAGTGGGCGCGACGTGAAGACACGCAAGTCCAAACGACAACGACATCGATCCAGTAGCAGCGACACTGACACATCCGGCAGCACGCAAAACCTGCGCAAAAACAGGTATACATTAGCTATATTGACTTTTATGTTTTGTATCGGCACGGCGACAGGTTTCTGTTCGCTAGAATTGGAGCAATACATTTCACGGACACTCGGTTCTCTTCAAAGAGATTAATTTTATCGCTATTCTCCAGTAACCCTTCAGCCTCCTCTCAATTATCTCTCTCTTTTGCAATCAATATTCCATTACCTGATTTTCAATTCTAGCGCTACCGTGGTCTCGGTGCTTGCTTCATCTGCTTGCGTCTCAAGTGCATTATACAGTCTGTTAAAAAAAAAAACTCGTGCATTCGTTCTCCTCGCTGGCATCTAGTAGAGGAATGCAATGTTCACCGTCAGGTTTTTCGTTAAAGATTTCGTCCGTTAGCATCCCACCCTGGTTTCGAAAACACAAGTGAACTTTTGGGGATTGTCAAAAAAATGAATCATCATCTTTAGCCATTTTGCACAACCATGACGCCGGTTTAATTTGTTTTATTTTGCAGAGCTGCGAAGCGCCGCGCGGGAAGTGAATCCTCGTCCAGCCGTCTCAGCAGGGAGACAGGCAAATGCTCGTCGCCAAGCAGCGGCTCCACGACAATGCGCAAGACAAGTGGCAGGAAGACACACAAGTACAGCCACGGCAGCAGAGACTCGCCCAAGCCTGAAATGAAAAGATTGCGGCATCGCTCTGGAAGCCCGCTGGAAGCCAGAAGAAAGAGCGAATGGCGTAAGAGGGACACCGACAGCGATGTTCAGTCGACGAGCTCTGTTATCAGTGACGTGGCAGCCATTAAGCGGAGAGCGGCTAAAAGGCGTCGGCCTAGGTCGTCTAGCGAGGAAAGCAACAGCCCAGAAACGCTCAACGAAGAGGCGAAGACAGCCTCAAAGACTGCCGCAGAAAAAAAGGTTCGCCCCGTGGCCGTGAAGCCGGGCGACGTCCAGACCAGCAAGTGCCGAGCAGCAGAGGAGCGCGATTCGGAAGCAGCTTCGAACGAGGAGACCAGCGCAAACAAGAAGCGGCGGAAAAGGAAAGTGCCGGATACTCCGGTGACTGACCTGTTCAACGCTCTCAACGACCCTGCAGCCACGTCTTCGTCTCGCAGTGCGAACAAAAACGACTCGTCGAAGGCTAGGCGCGAGACCAGCAGGACACCTATGAAAGAGAACAACGACGATCGCTCCGACGACGGACGTGAGAAGAACCAGGCAGCCCCAGATGTGCCACCCATGGAAGCGTTTCCTGACCCGATGGAGTTTCCCGACTTGGGTCAAGACATTGAGGAGCTACTGGAGCTGTTCCTCGGGCTGTTCCTCGAGGTGCTTTTGATCATGCTTGCGGAGTACCTTGTTTCTGAACACCCTCCGGAAAACATGCAGTAGGGCTCTAAGACCCAGCGTCGCCAGAGGGCCACATTGCTCTACAACTGAAATCCTTCTAAAACATAAAGCATGCAAAATGATTAGTATTCTAACTAACCCGAGATTTCTTATAGCTTCAAAATTTATGTGAATTGAAGTTAAAAGTTATGTAAAAGCCTATAATATCGTTACGACAATTGCTCCTGAATCAGGGACTGTGGGCATGCATTCCTAAACTCAGCGATATCGGATTTGTGCCGTACTGGTTCATCTTGGAAGAAATTGAACAAACGTTGACGACACACAAAACTCGATTACAGAAGAGGTGCCACTAATTAAAGCACTGCACGGGCCGAATTTCTCGACCCAGCCCATGCCCGCTGCATGAACCCCGCCCTGGCACGTAGCTCCAAGCCCAGGCCCGACCTACGCCAAGATCGAATGAATGCGCAGCCTGGCCCGGGCTCGCCAGAGCGACTTAGTCTTGCATTCCTTAACACTTTCATCGCTTAGGGGGTGTACTGAATGATATTACAATAAAACCGCATGCAGTGACAATGAAACATTACGGAAAAACTTCTTAACAACGTAGCTGTTTAAGCTCGAGGTTTGGCTACAAATCGGTCGCAGAAACTCCGCCGAGCTATGACGTCACTGCGTTTCCTAGCAACCACTTGGCATAGCAGCGCCTTGCTTCGCGGAGCTTCGCACAGTTGTCGTGACGTCACCGCTCCGACTTCCGCATCGCTTCTCCTATCGCGCCGCGCTGCGCCTAGCTCTGATGTCACTACACGTCGCCTAGCAACCACCTGGCATGTCTGCGCCCGGCCGCGCCACGCTGCACCGCCGCTTACCGTACATCGCCAAGCTTGCACAACCGTGTAGGCGGAGAAAAAAAAGCGCTTAACCTTGCACTCGGCCGCGCAACGCTTGAAACAGCGAAGCATGGGCGATCGTAGCCCAGCCTTTTCCGGAAGTGCGCGCGAACTTTTCATCTTATTACTCATGATGATGATAATATCTTTTCGCGCGTCTCGGACTTACGGTCGTCACTGCGAGTTGCATAGCGCAGCTTGCAACACCGACACCACGTTGCAATGCCGACAACGCGTTCCAGCAGACCCGCTCCGTGAATGCGTCTCTCTCTCTCTCTCTATCGCTCTCATAGCGCGCAAAACCTCTTCACCTCACAGAGCAGGAGCGTGCGGACGTGTCAGCTGTGGACTACGACGACGACGCTCGAACGCAATCATATGGTTCGCGTAAATGCATGTTCTGCAAGCGTGGCGCAGTGACGTCACATCGCGGCGTTCCGTTCGCGGCCTTCGTATAACCGTGACGCCGCGAAGGTGGCACATTGCCAAGTAGTGTCTCTGCGCCGAGCACATCGTTTTCGCCGCCTAAAAAATGAGGGCACCTTGCACTAGTGGTGTAAGGCTGAAGAAACAGCGTACCTGGGGGTCGACCAAGCTTCTCCACCAGCCTTGGACCTCCCTAATTAGAACCGTGATTGGTGTGGGGCACCGACTGGAACGGCCATGTACGGCTTGGCAATACAAGCAAGACTCGGTAAAAAAATTTTGACATAACATAGCATTACATAGCAAAAACTCGGTAAAATCTTAACATAACATAGCAATAAATACCAAAACTTCGTAAACCTTGGCCGACCACCAGCTACGCTGTTTCTTCAGCCTTGCACCACTAGTGCAAGCTGCCGTCATTTTTCTTTCAGGCAGAGCACGTGTCATGCAAACATCAAAAGCTCCACAGAAGCAAAAACTGGTTTAAAAATTCCCGGCAAGGCATTTTCTATAGACCTCTTGCGTACATGTTATGTTGCAAACGTCAAGGATCATAATTGCCAGCGAAGGACCGTTGCGCTCTAGCTCCTCGCGTTGCACTTGGTTGCTGTTCAAGATGAGACCGACGGAAAACTGTTGCTGTTTGGCAGCGCTCGATTTGGCGTTCGCCATAGGCCAGCGTATGCACCAGTGTGTGGTGTGCACACAGCTCCTCAGTAGGAATCCCCATGTGCGTGCGTACAACGCTCGTGACAGCAGTGGAAGCCAGAACACTGCCCCCAGAGCAGACTGAGTCAGGGCAATGCGGCCAGGAAATGGCATGCCGCGCACGTGTCCTCCCTCCGCCAAAATGTCTGCGTTAGTATGCAACCTGCCCAGCAACCCCCCTGCCCAGCGACACCCCTGTCCGGTCAATTGCGCGCCCCCCTCGAAAAAAAAAATTGGCTGTGGTTTAGCTCTGGTTAAACCTAGTCGAGTAGCGATAGCTACAGACCCCCGGCTGCGCTTAGGCTTCGCTTGCAGTTAGACATGTTGTTATTAAACTTAGTGGTTTCCCACTAGACTAAGAAAGGAGGGGCGTTGTGGTCAACCAACGGGTAAAACTGTATATTTTCAAACCAATGAATACGCTTCTATGATCCGTAAGGTAATGGGCTTTTGTGGCCCGCTTGGCGTTCCAGTTAGGTTCTTAACAAAACGTCGCTTTATGCATTGAAGCACAAAATTTACTGGAACGCCATTGCATTTCTCCGCAAAATTCGGGAATTAATATCTCCAAACTGGTGTCATCCTGAGAATTAATTCTAAGTGGATCCGCCTTGCGAACTCCACGGCTACAATTTGTAAATTGCAATATGGGCCATCAGGTAATTAGTTAAAAACTTAATTAGTGAATTTTTGTTCATTAGTAGATTATGCATTTCAATTCATTGTGAAAGTAATGTCCACCTCTTCTAGTAGACCAGCTCATTAACTAGAATGGGGCTATCTGCCACAGGCAACCTTAAATAAATTTTGAAAGTGTTCGCTGAAACACCCTGTATATGCCGATGATATCTGCATATGGGTCTCCGGCTACCAGCATCGCCGCCTCGCACGAATAGCCCAGGGAGCAGTAAATGCCATTCAGGGCCACTTGGCAACGACTGGATTATCACTATCAGCAGATAAATCATCATTCGTACTATTTCCCGGAGTGAAAAGAAAATCTACACGCTTGACGCTGAATTTGGACGAATACCAGATTCGACAGTTCACCAACGTCCGATTTCTTGGCGTTACCTTGGACCACAGGCTACTCGATCTGGCGCCATGGTGTTGACCAGGTTGTGGCGTCATCATAACCGAGGCTACATGTGCTCAAGCGACTCGCTGTCATACGCTGGGGCAACCACCTGACGTCGATGCTACGGCTACATACAGCGTTGGTTACCAGTCGGATCCTGTATCAGCTACCTCTGATGACACCTTCAGATAGGCAATACGAGCGCTTAGAAGCCATCCAAAGAAGAGGTATTCGACTTTGCCTTGGAGTCCCTCAACCAGCATCGAACAAGAAAGTGCTCTACGAAGCTGAGTCACGCCCTCTGCGACTTCAGGCTTCCCAGGCTCTCATGACGCAGCTACTACGATTGAGTGAGTCTACCCCCGGCAAAGCCCTGTTACGACGTATAGGTAACAGACCGCGCTCACATTTTTATGCAGCACTGAACACGCTTGGCGTCTTAGGATTGCGCTGCTCGAGACAGAGGGAAAGGATAGAACCACCCTGGACATTCGAAGACATCACATGCAACTTAAGTGTACCACGATTGCAGTCAAAGAGCTGCATTCCATCTGCAGAAGCCAAGTCACTAGTTCTGGAACATTTGAACACGACTTACCCGAATCACCTACAAGTATACACAGGTGACTCTGTCAAAGCAGACGAAGACCGCTGCGCAGCTGCGTTCTATATTCCCTCTCTGAGATATACGTGATCTGGCCGTCTGGACTGTATAGCCTCGTCGACAGTTGTGGAAGGCGTAGCAATAGCTTCTGCTCTGCGCAAACTAAAGACTCTGCCTCCTCAGAATGTGGTTGTCCTTACGGACTCAAAGGCCGCGTTACAACAACTATACCGAGGTCTGTCATCCCTCAAGTTCCCACGAAAATCCCTAGCCATCGTGAAAAAACTCAACAACAAAGGCTTCACAGTAAAGTTTCAGTGGATTCCCTCCCACATTGGTATTTCTGGCAACGAAAAAGCTGATGCGCTTGCATACGCAGCGCTCGATCATTCTCCCGAAGTCAAGGCTCCCAAGAGTAGAGATGGGCAAAACGGCTGACTTCAGTGCGCGGCTCGGAACGGCTCAGCTCACTGAAATGAACCGGTTCATTTGAACGGCTCACCGGTTCACTTAAATGCATAACCTGTGTTATGCATATTGTATAGTTATTTGGCTTTGAAAAAACAATATATGCGTAATTGAATAACCCTATTATTGGTATTTTCGCTAAGTTTAGAGAATATTTTAACATATATTAAAAGCCATCCAAGTGAATTCTTAGTTGTAATGAAACTTTTCTGATATTGGGGTTAAAGTGCTTAATTATGATACTGTAACAGGCAGAATGCGACGTACTTTTTTCAGAAAAAGATATGTAACTTCATCGTCATTACAGAAGCTTGTCTGTTTTTCTGGTACTTTAAAATCAACTTTGGTGAAAATGAGAACACAAAATTATTGTACAGGCTTGACCACTCTTAGGGTGAACACGGCTCAACGTGGCCGCGCATCGAAGCAACGCGGCGCAGGCGCACAGGGACCTAGGGGAAGTGCTTCGCGTCGTCTGCTACAGCGCGGGAGCGCGCCGCTGTAGCTTTGCTGTGAAGCACATTTCACTGAGCGCAGGCAACCGAGCGCCCGAGGCAGCGTCGGGGGAATGCGCGCTTCACTAATTGGAGCATTTTCCGGCTGGATTTGTCGGCAGATTGTGGACAGCCTGCTTACTCATGCTTGAAGAGGAACGAGCTTCTCAGCACATAACCGACTCAGCTTTATTTTTTTATTTTTTTTTTATTGTAAGTGATGAGGGTAAAGAACAACGTCATTTTTAAGCACTCTTTATTAGGCGCGGGCTATTTTATTTTACTGCGACAGCTGTTGGTGTAGTGCATCCTGAGTAACCCATCAGGCACGATTTTCGTGATTTGGATCCTGACGTCATGGGTTCTGATTATGAGGCACGCCAGTTCTTATGAGGCCAAAACCAGTTCTGATTATGAGGCACGCCGTAGTGAAGGGCTCCGGATAAATTTTGACCACCTGAGGTTCTTTAACGTGCACTACAACGCAAGCACACGAGCGTTTTTGCATTTCGCCTCCATCGAAATACGGCCGCCGCAGCTGCATAAAGGGTGCGTAAAAATGACGTTGTTCTTTTACCTTCATCACTTACAATAACAAAAAATGTCACAGTTTCGCCCTAAGGGCGAAGCAATGAATGCGATAGCAGCACAGCAATGCTATACGAAGTAAGGTGAGCGGCTTTGGTAGCAATATGAATTGTAGTAAACATGAGCTGATTAAGTAAGCAGGTGTGCTGCGCCGTAAGTAGACCGTAAGTAGACCGACTGAAGTATTGCGAAGAGAAGTTGGCCGAATGTGAAAACAAATATGACACCACGAAAGATCAAATCCAGAACCTTGCATTGAAATTGGATGATTTAGAAAACAGGAGTCCACGGAACAACTTGATTATTTATGGTGTAACGGAAAAACCTAACGAAGATATAGTTTCACTCGAAAAGATAGAGAAAACATTTTAAAAGAAACGCTAGGCATTGAAGTGAAAACCCTTGAAAGAATTCACAGGATTGGTACCCATACAAGTAACCGAGACCGCCCGATCATCCTTAGATTGTTTGATTACGCCAAAAAAACCAAAATCTTATCTTGCTGCTACAAACTGAAAGGCACACCACTAACTGTTTCCGAAGATTTTTCTAAGAGAGTAAGGGAAATGCGCACGCACTTGTGGCATTCAGCGGTAAACGAAAGGGCAAACGGAGCAAAAGTTAGGCTAACATTCGACAAACTGAGAATCGATGAGAAAGTGTATACTTGGGACCCAGTGAAGAATATTAGGATTGAATTACCGCAGAAAGCAAGTCTTTCAAAACATTCCCTTTCCACTTCGACTTCGCTGAAATCCTCTAAAAACAAGAAAGTTTCAAAATGACAGCCCAGTACCAAAACTCTACGAATCCTTTCCCTAAATGCCCGAAGTGTGGTAAATAAATTTGATCAATTAGAGAACCTAATCCTGTCTTATCAACCACACATTTTAGTAATAACAGAAACATGGCTTAATCCTGGTGTACGTGATTCTGAAGTTATTCCGCCTTCATACACACTGTTCCGTAAAGACAGAGGATCAAGAGGCGGCGGTGTCGCGATAGCAATTAAAAATAACAAAGTCCTTAGAACTTGATGGCATTGCCGATCATGAAAGTTTATGGTGCAAAATAACGTATTGTAACAAAAACATAACTGTAGGGGGCGTTTATCGGCCCCCAAATGCAGCACCAGACTTCATCGATCAGATTCATGACTACCTTTCAAAACATACTAATTCCTGATCAAAACTTATTATTGCCGGTGATTTTAACCTTCCCGGAATAGACTGGAACAACCGCTCACATGACGGCCGTGACGTCGCAAGCTCAGAATCACTGCTAGACATGGCGTTCACGTTTTCACTGAACCAAATGGTAACTGATAAGACCCGTATCACTTCAACATCATCATCTTTGCTTGACTTAGTTCTTATAAGTAGTACATTAGAAGGATCTTCAGTGTCCATCGAGAAGGGCATCTCAGATAACAAAGCGCTTATTCTAACCTGTCCCATTTCAACCACGCGAAAATACAAAAAGCCACAACCTACTTACTTTAAGGATTATACACGCGCAAATGATCCTGCTGTACTAGGTTTCCTAGAATGCCAGTTTCATACATTCAGTGAACTAACAAATGTACAAGAACTCTGGACGTGTTTTAGAAATATTGTTAAGTATTGCGAAGAAACCTTCATTCCAAATAAAAAGAAACGCACTAACCGAGAATACCCGTGGATAACACGTGAAATAATCCAACTAAAAAGAAAAATAAAACGACGGCGGAAAAAGGGAAGCAAGTGCACGTTAGATGATCTTATCGGTACATTAAAACAAAAAATATCGGAAGCAAAAGCTCGTTTCTTTGACACTACGTTACCTTCGTTTATGGCCCATGACCCTCACAAATTCTGGCGATATTTGTCAGATGAACAAGAAAAAATAACGCAAATCAAAATTTCGAATCATGTTATTCAGGATCCTGAACGCATTGCTAATGAGATGAAAAGTTTCTTTCAGTCAGTTTTTTCAAAACATGCTACTAATGCATTTTTAACACCTTACGATGTCAAAATACCAATGGAAGAATTAACTGTAAGTGAAGAGGGCATACTTTCTCTATTGCATAAGCTTGATCTTAAAAAATCTACCGGCCCCGATCAGATTTCTAACTCATTCTTAAGTCGATACGCAAACTGGACATCAAAGTATCTATTTAAAATATTCACTCTTTCTCTTCAAACATCAGTGTTACCAGACGATTGGCGCACGGCTGCAATCATTCCAATACATAAATCGGGCTCGAAATTAGATTTAAATAACTACCGCCCAGTGTCATTAACAAGCTCATGCTGCAAAATAATGGAACACGTAATATTTAAGGTCATAATAACTCACCTAGAAACAAACGAACTTTTGTGTAAACAACAGCATGGTTTCAGATCACGATTGTCAACGATAACCCAACTAGCTGAGTTAACTCACGACGTAGCTAACGTACTTAATAATGATGGCCAATTAGATGCAATCTTTTTAGACTTTTCTAAAGCATTCGACGTAGTTCCGCACCAGGATTTACTCACAAAATTATCGGCTTTTGGTATTAGTAATAAAATAATATCCTGGATCAACAGTTTTCTAACCAATCGTAAACAGAGCGTTGCAATCGATAATCATCTTTCACAACCACTCGCTGTCTACTCCGGAGTACCTCAGGGATCGGTTCTGGCACCACTCTTGTTCTTGATGTATAATAATGACATCCAATTTGCCATTAAAAACTCAATTCAAATGCGCCTGTTTGCTGACGACTGTGTCGTGTACACAGTCGTACACAACTCAGACGACCAGATAGAACTTCACAATTCACTGCAAACAATTAACTCTTGGTGCAACACATGGGGCATGAAATTGAACACATCAAAAACACATTACATTTCTTTCACAAATAAGAAACTTCCGCTTAACTTTACATATTCGATCGGAAGCTCAATAATCAACAAAAGCGACCAGGTGAAATATCTAGGTATTAAACTCACGCCTAACCTTAACTGGGAGCCCCACATATCGACCATCTGTCAAAAAGCCGAAGGCAAACTATTCTTTTTGAAAAGAAAACTGCGCGCAGCACCACCCCACCTCAAACTAAATGCGTACAAAACACTAATAAGGCCATGCCTAGAATACGCTGACTTAATCTGGAGCCCTCATCAAAAACGCCTTATAAATAAAATAGAACGCATACAAAAATTAGCAGTTAGGTTTGTATATTCGGATTACAAAAGGCAGTCTAGTATCTCAGGTCTGATCGCAAGGGCAAACCTAAAATCGCTCTCGCAGAGAAGAGCAATTTCACGACTAAAATTCATCTATGAATTATACCATGGTCATTTCCAGATAACACGTTCTCATTACCTGCAAGATCCTCCAAAACGCTCAACCAGACTAAATCATTCTAAAACAATCTATTCTGCCCCAAGTCGTGTTAATGTTCACAAGCACTCCCTTTTTCCATCCGCCATTTCCCAGTGGAACAAGTTAACTAACGATATTGTGTGTTGCGATAACATCGACTCTTTTATTAACCGCATTCAGTGTATTGACTTCTCACCATGATTTTTTTTAATTACATTTCTGTATGACTTCTGTATGACATTCTCTGTATCGACTTTTTCCCATGATGTTTTAATCATTACATTTCTGTACCACTCCTGCACGGGCCGTGAAGGGCCTGCAGTATATTCAAATAAAAAATAATAAAAAAAATGAAGAGAGACTCGATGACCACGAGAAGGCGCGTGTGAAACGGTGGTGTTGATGAGAAGCGCTTCCCGTGGGCAGCGCGTGCGAAGGGACACACCTGTAGCGCTGCACTGCCGACCCGGGCAGCATTGCATGTGTAGCGTGCGTTGGAAAATGTGGCCCGACTATTACTAACTGAATGAACAAGTGTGGTGTGAGCACGCACTAACAAACATGAATAGATCACACTGAATGACTGCAGACAACGACTGTCAAAACGCTGGCAGCAAGCAGCGGGCGAAGGTACGTGCGGTCTATCGCTTCAACGGAAACTGAGCGGCGAATGCGCGGCGCATAAAGGTCAGAGCCGTGTGGAGATAAGCGACGGTGCGAGCGAGCGACGAGCGCGGTTGCTGGCAGAGTAGAAGTGCGCCTCCCCCCCCCCCCCCCCCCCCCCCGCTCCCTCCGGCGCTGGCTTCCCGCTTCCTTGCTTGCGCGTGGGAGATTGAGTGCGTTCGCTCTCCGTGATAGCGCGCGTCCAAGCACGCTACCGCTCGGGCATACGGCGCGCGGCGAAGATTTTATCTATAGGGAACCTGACGGCGACGGCGACGACGACGCCGACGGCAGAAATCCGGTTGAAGTGTCCATATAATTGCTATCGCAATAAAATAAAGCTAAGTCGGTTATGTGCTGAGAAGCTTGTTCCTCTTAAAGCATGACTAAGCAGGCTGTCCACAATCTGCCGACAAATCCAGCCGGAAAATGCTCCAATTAGTGAAGCGCGCCTTCCCCCGACGCTGCCTCGGGCGCTCGGTTGCCTGCGCTCAGTGAAATGTGCTTCATAGCAAAGCAACAGCGGCGCGCTCCCTCGCTGTAGCAGACAACGCGAAGCACTTCCCCTAGGTCCCTGTGCGCCTGCGTCGCGTTGCTTCGATGCGCGGCCGCGCCGGCCATGCTGGCGCTGCGCGGAGCGCGGCCACGCTGAGCCGTGTTCACCCTAAGAGTGGTCGAGCCTGTACATTATCTTTGCTGCTGAGCACGAGATCGCGGGATCCAATCCCTGCCGCGGCGGCCGCATTGCGATGGAGGCGAAATGCAAAAACGCCCGTGTGCTTGCGTTGTAGTGCACGTTAAAGAAGCCCAGGTGGTCAAAATTTATCCGGAGCCCTCCACTACGGCGTGCCTCATAATCAGAACTGGTTTTGGCACGTAAAATGCAGAAAGAAGATCTTTCAAGTTTATTCATTTGTTCACATACGCACGCTCACTATAATATGAATGAGCTGTAACGCCATGCAAAATGAATGTCGAAATTATTTCTTGAAGTACAATACAAAAATCACACGAAAGATCCACAAAACTGCCGCAGGAACCTATGTTTTTTTTTTTTTTCTCGAGCGCACGCGCGATACTGGCGATCATGCCATCATGCGCCAGGACAAAATAAAAGAAGAAAAAAAAAAGAAATGAATTTCTATTACAGCACAACAGATCATTGGCCTCGTTTTAATGACAGTGCTATACACGCTCAGAAAATGCACAGAAGTGAAAGTCATGGGCGACATTTTCATGGCTACACTAATTAGCACAAATGAAGACCAGGACATAAACTGTACGTCCACCTGCTGCCTTTAAAGACACGGAAGGCCATCTTCGAAGTGTTCTTGCACCATCGCACGATGTGCGATCGGTGAGAGTAATGAGACTTCGTTTGAACAGCAGCAGGCAACGAACGATACCATCTTTTGCCAATTTAGGCTTCTTTACTTCTCCCTTCGATGGCATCGGGTGTCACACCATAGGACGCACAAAAAACAAAAGAGACTGCTGCTCACACCATACACTGCGAGAAAGTACGAGTAGCGCGAGTCTGCCCACGCCGGCCACCACTCGTCGGTCAGAAAACGAAACATCGAAAACCAGCAGAAGACCCGGCTCTGACAAAACGGTTCGGCACCGCTCACTGAACGAAAGAGAACCGGCTTCCTCTCTCCGAAAGAACCGCCGCTCACTGACTGAACCGCGGCTCACTCGCTCTTCAATATGAGTGGCTCAAAAGATCCGGCTCGCTCCTGAGCGGTCTCTAGGAACGCTTCGTGACGGCTCACTGAACGAGAGAGAACCGGCTTCCTCTCCGAAAGAGCCGCGGCTCACTTGAACCACGACTCACCCGTTCTTCAAAAAGAGCGGCTCAAAAGACAGCCGAAGGCGAAGGGGTGAAGGCGACTCTTGCGAGGAAGGGCGGGAGGGCCTTCTCGCACCGCTAATAGATGGCGCAGAAGTCGCACCCAGCAGAAGACCCGGCTCTGATGGAACGGTTCGGCAGAGCTCACTGAACGAGAGAGAACCGGCTCCGTTTTTCTAAAAGAACCGCCGCTCACTTTTACTGAACCATCGCTCACTCGCTCTTTAAAAAGAGCCGCTCACAAGATCCGGCTCGCTCCTGAGCGACCCATCTCTACCAAAGAGTAATCAAGTGAAAAAATCTGACATTCGAAATCACTTTGGGTTCCACCGCATATGCCTCGCGTAACCAACAGATTTCACCGAGAGGAAGCCTCACTTCTATATCGAATAAGGACAGAATCTGCTAGTACACCAGCCTGGTTATTAGGGGCGAAGCTCCTTATAGCGGCACCCGTTCCGTCCCCATCGTCGTAGTAGTAGTGTGTAACCAGTCTGAGAAAAATGAGAAAAAAAATTCCGAAGTTGTGTCCGTAGCGCGGAATCGAACCAGGGACCCCTCGCTTCCGAGCGCGCGGCGTTAGCCCACTACGCCACGAAGCGGACATGGACACACGCACCACGATGGCAATAAATACCCAACATTAACGAAGGCCGCGTTTCTAGCGCGTTTCTAACGCGTTTGTGCTAGCGCGTTACGGCCCGTGTAAGAAGCTGGTGTAAGACGCTGTGGCCTCTCCGCCTTACCTTCAACGCGTTTCGAACGCGCTGCCCAAAGCGGTGGCAAGTCAAGTTCAAGTCGAGGAGCGTTTATGAATACGGGGGGTATACTCTCTCAGCAGTCATGTGATGGCGTCGGTAAACGCGGTGCACGTTCCGGCATGTGTAAATGGCTGCGTAAGACGCTGTGGCCGCTCCCCCTGCACGTTTCTAACGCGTTTGTGCTAGCGTCCCCTTAAGCGGGAGATCCGATGATTCCCTCCGGAGCTTCGCCCACTCATCATCATTCACCCCGTGGATATGCTGTGATTTTTTTTTAAGACGGGGCGAATCATTCTCCGAACTGTACGGCATGCGACGAGACAGGAGAGATTGAGCACTTTTTGCGGTCTTGCCCGAAATTCCAAGATGAAAGGGACGCTCTCCTCAAGAATCTGCAAAAAAAAAAAAGGACCTGCCGCATTCGTGCCTGCAACGATTTGTATTTCCCGAGGGATCAGTTATAGCCCGAAAAGAAACGTCACGTCTCCTTATCGAATTCTTTAGGGAAACTGGTTTGATGGAGATATGGTGAAACCCTTCAGCAGTATTGTAAGAGACGTTCGGGCGGAGCAATTGCCGGCCTTGATCGCCAGGCTAAACCCGCCTGTTGCTACAATTCATCACCACCACCACCACCACCACATCACAGCTGCGGAGCGCGGGGTGTGATGTCATACTCGCCGCGCCAGCTGTGGCTGTTGCCAGGCAACGGCGGACGCGCGCCTGTAGTAGCGGTGGCCGCGCGGCGACCGCGACGAGTCGAGTCGCAGGTGAATCGAGGCCCGTGGTGTGACGTCACACAGAGGGCGCGGCGAGCGCCCCACGGCTAAAGCCCCTTTTCACAGACAGACGTTTGAATAGCGCCATTGCCCGACACGGGCGACGTCTAGCGTCAGAACATGTAATGCCGCCATTTTGGACTGTGAGCCTTGCGAGAGCAGGCCGGCCGCGCTTTGGTTGTGTGATCTTCACCGAGCATTTTTATTGCGATAGCAATTATATGGACACTCCAAATCGGCCTTCTGCCGTCGGCGTCGCTGTCGCCGTCGTCGTCACCGTGAGGTTCCGTATGACGTCAGCGGCGATGAAATCGTCGCCGCGCTCCGGACGCTGTATGTGCGAGTGAAAGGGCGCGAGGGACACGCGTTTTCACGGGGAGCGAACGCACGTCGGAGAGTGGTGGTGGGTGGGTAAACTTTATTGATTCACGACAGAATCATGCGAGGGGGGGGGGGGAGGGGAGAAAGGGAAGCAGGACGACGATGGGCCCTCAGGCCGCTCTAGATGGCCGGGCACATTTGTGCTTCGGCGACCCCTCTGGCCCAGCCCACTGTCCGAAGCTGTAAGTCCGGTTGCGAGCTGCGCAGAGCAGCCTCCCATCGCTCCTGGTGTTCTGACCCTCGCCACGGGGGCTTGGGCTTGTTCGGGCAATTTAGAAAGATGTGGGCAAAGTCAGCTCTGGTGCTAGGACACAAGTGGCAGTGAGGAGAGGTTTCCCCGTGTGTAATAATCAACAGAATGAAAGGGGAGTAAACGCGCGTTCGGCGCCGTGCTCCCTGAAGGGCTGCAGAATTAAGCGTCTCTTTCCTCCTTTACAATCACCATATATAGAGAGCAAACGCGACTTCTTCCATCGCGCGAGAGGCCGTGGGGGGACGGCAGGGAGGGAGGGGAGGCGACGTTTAGCTGCGGCACCAAATGCGTATTTATATAAATACGTTGCGAGGCGAGAAGGTGGTAAAGACTTAGGACGCTGCTCGACGAGTGTCCCATTCTGATCTCGTCGAAAACCTCCGAGCTACCCCAGAGGCATCGGCAACAGTCACTAACGCCGCGCGCGTTCGGTGCGAACGTGGGCAAAATGCCGACGGCGTCGACAACAGTTCTGCACGTTGCTGGTGCTGCTGCATGTCCAAGTTTATACAGCTGATAAAACTACTATCCTTATTCCGTATAGCTCTCTACTAATTTGCTATCGCAATTAATGCTTCGCCTTACGGGTGAAACTGTTTTATATATTGACTGTCAAGTTGGGGGTGCAGCCCTTACACGGGTGCGATCCTTACACGGATTTACACGGTAAGAATCTTCCTTCGTGTAATTGTCTTCTACTTCGCTATCACTAATACTGCTTCGCCTTCCCGGTCAAACTGCACCCTTTTTTTCGATTGTTTTCTTCCACTTCACTTATCTTGTGCCGCTTGACTTGTTTCATGTTTCACGTGTTCGCGTGAGCGCTCAGTGTGAATTGCGATGGCAACAGCAAGCCCAGCCAGTGGGTGTGGCGTTTCGTCGTCGGTAGCGGCGGCAAACGCGTCCGCTTCGTCGAGATCTGGCGTGCTAATCAGCGGTATTTTAAGTGCGAAGCTCTTTAGGCGCCCGGGCTGTCGGCGTCCGTCGCGCGTGATCACGCCCCGGGCTGTAGCGCTACTTTAGCACCGGCGCATCACTGCCTCGCACTTCACCATGTTTCACGTTAGTGGAGCTGCATTTCTTAAACCGTTCTATGCTTCCTCTCGAATGAAATTTTTTTTTTCATTGTTATTGCTGGGCACAAGCGACTGTAGTCGCCGTTAGAATCTGATCACCATTACGTTTCGCGGCTGAGGGTTACGTCATTTAGCGAAAGCAGGCGCATACGTAGCTGTCGGGCAATTCTTAGAACCAGGTGCTTGTGGCCCGCCGACGCGTGTCAGCGTATGGTAGATATGCGGTGGTTGCTCCATACGCTTCCGACGCAACTCCACAGCTGAATCATGCAACATTTATTGAATCTGGTGCAGCGCAGGGTGCTTATAACCAAATCTAAAAGCAGAAGCGTGGCGCTCGAGCAGCGCGGTACCTGCAGCGAACTGATACAGCCCAGGTGCTAGATTTCGAAATTACCTTCATGTGCAGGGCCGTGCAGGACGTGTGTGAACGCAGAGACAATGTTTTGGTGGACGCAGGGGCTGCAAACATCTTCCATAGGACACGGTTTTTCCAGATCGTTGCGAAGTGTATTGACCGACTAGTGCTCTTGCGGAATGCTTCAGTTTGTCTCATACCAGTGTCGCACTGCCACTTTTGATTGCGATAGAGCCTGATCTGGATCGGAATGTTCGACCACGATTGGCTGCCTTCCGCAGATTGAGCAAAGAAGACAATCGCGACCGAGGAATTCAATCCAGATCGGCCTCGATCACGATCCAAAGGGCACCGTGTAACCCCCGTATTAGACAGTGGAATGAAGTCGTGTTTGAAAGAATAACAAATGTAGCCGCTGCCACTGCATACGAGAAAATATTGCATCGAAGAGCTGACAGTTCTCGTAACATATTGGGAAATGTGCCGAAAAGAGTTTACCGAAATGCACTATTTAACTGATGTGTGCATTGGTTCACATTAGACCGAAATGCTAAGTCCTCAGGTGATGCAGGAAACCGGTGAAGCGTGAACATCGGCAGTGGTCTCGCGCAGTGCTGTGTTGTGGACACACTATAGTCCCCAAAATCGGTATTTTCCGCTGGTTGTCTCTGCACGCATACACTGCACAGTGCTGGCCTGTGGCCTTTTGATGAGTATATGCCGGAGTGTAAGTCATTCGGGACAAAAGTAAACGGAAACATCGAAGGAAAGCTACCACTCCGCAACGCAAGCGCAATGCGAGCGCTCAGTCCAGACCAAACAGGCACTACTGACACATACTCTCCACGCCAGACCGTCGGAAGCGCCCTAGGTTACGGAAGCACCTCAAGGCGCAATTTTGTCTCCGCTCCTATTCAATATTGGAATGCGCAAGCTCGCCCTACAGTTACAGGAAGACGAAGACCTCGGCGTGGCAATTTACGCTGACGACATTATGCTCTAGGCGACCAAAGGCTCATACGGGGACAGACAAAACACACTTCAGCAAGCCTATAGACACGGTCGAATCATACACAAAGCATGCCGGCATGAAATGCGCACCGAGCAAATCAGAATACATACATATTCGACCACCAAGAACTCAAGCCAACAGAGCTCCACCGTTACAACTACTTCTAGACGGAGAACCTATCCGAAAAGTCCAGCAGCTACGATTGCTCGGAATGCGCACTCGTAATGGGCTCGGAATGGGCACAGGAAGCGGGCAGTGCCGGCATCGCCCTGTCCAAACTCAAGCGTACGGTTCGCAGTGTTAGTAGCCTCATTAACAGAATAGCACGTAGCAGAGAGGGAATGACGGAGACAGACACTATGAAATTAGTACAGGCCTTTGTCATAAGCAGAATCACTTACGCTCTTCCTTTCCAAGCGGCCCGACAAACTGACATCGACCAAGCAAATCGACTGCTCCGGATTGCCTGCAAGGCGGCACTCGGCCTGCCCGAAAACACGAGCACTGACCGTCTCAGCGAGCTGGGCATGATGAACACATACGAAGAACTGGCCGCGGCCACACTCATGGCCCAGCGCGAAAAACTAAACGCAACACCCCAGGGGCGCTCCGTGCTAACACGACTACGATACCCCCTAACGCCACAGTTCTGCGGAGACGAGACCATACTTATGCCACCTGATCCATGTGAACCCCATCCCACGTCACATGAACCCTCACTTCCACGTGAAACGGCGACAAGCTCGAGCAGCCATCCTGCGCAAAAGGCAGGAGGACGCAGACACATACTTTACTGACGCGGGATTATACCCCAGAGGTGAGACAGCGACTCCTACTTGTGTGGCTGTAGCGACAAACCGGGGGAGACCGATCGTAGCAGCGTCCGTACGCACGACTTCAAGCGCTGCGGCGGAATCCGCGGCCATAGCCCTAGCCATCCGAGACGCTGACGCCAAGAGCCAGTCGGCTTATACATATACTCACAGACTCGCAAGACGCCTGCCGCCTTTTCCTTCGGGGAGTTCTACCGGCCGCGGTCCTTCGCATATTAGGACCAAGCCTCCAAATGGACCACGGGATAAACTGGTGTCCCGCGCACGCCGGAGTAGAAGGCAACGATCGGGCGGATCGTCTGGCTCGATGTATAACAGGCCGAGCCGCGATACATACCGCTCGAACGGATGCCTCTCCGGCACCCGGCAGCACACCGAGAGACATACTTGAGGCGCAACGACTAGGAAGACGATCCAAAGCTCCACCTCACCCCAAGCTCAACAGGCGACAGGGGAGGGACTGCAGTATTTTGTGCAGTCTATATAAGTGTGGGTAGGTGTTCGTCTGTATTCGGCGCCAGTCCTTCCCCTTTTGCCGAATACAGACGAACACCTACCCACACTTATATAGACTGCACAAAATATTTCCCAACAAACACAGCGACAGATGTCCATGGTGCGACTCCACCCCGACACTAGAACACATCACTTACCAGTCCACGCAGCGTCCGGCAGACGCCGTCTCGCCGCTACTTAACTATACACTAAACAATTGGTCGTGGGAGACGCGACTCTCCGAACTGGACTTGGGAATCCAATTGGCGACCCTTGACCAGGCCCGGCGCGCCGCAATAGCCAGTGGGGCCCTGGAAGAGGGGCTCCACCCACAGTAACCAAGCACGATATTTATTTAAATAAAGTTGTTTCTCTCTCTCGGAAGCGCCCTCGTGAAAACGTCTATAGAAAGCAGCGCCACTCTCCTCCACTCCGGCGTTTTCCTCCTCGATATCCTCTCCTGGCCGGCTGCGCCCTCTGCACACGGCACGCTGAGAAGGCCACCGTGCGGGCGACGGCCCTATGGGTTGGCTGGCGCCCGCGAGCGCACCTAAGTTAACGTTTTTTTTTTTACGTTCTACTATAAAACAAAAACACGAGAAAGTGGTGGGACATGCTTGACCCTACCATGAGGACCCTTAATCATCTTCTAGTTCGCGCAATGAAAGCGTTAAGTGTTGACACCTCGTGGCGTGAACAACTACTGCGTGCTATTATAGCCCACATATATACTTTGGCATTTTAATACCGATCGTATTAATAGTGCACAATTTTAATGTTAGAATATTTACGGTATATATTTCTACATTCCTCAATATTTTTCAGCCCACTAACGTTATGCTAAATGCCGATTTTATATATAGTGCAGGATTTCCGCAGGAATGCTGTTGTTTATGAAGCTTCTCCCGAGTTGTTTTAGAGGCAGGATAGTTTCTTGGTGCCTCGGAGTGATTTCCGTGCAGCTGCTTTATTGCTTGTTGAATAAAAAAATCACAGCTGCTTGAAAAACAATAACATTTTTTCATAACCTCGAGGGAGAAACAATTTTACCAACCATTTGGAGAAGAGGCCAGGCCAAGGGTTTGACTTGAACTCTCTGTATGATTACTGACGCCAACGGATAATTAGATTAAGTTATGGAAATATTACGTTCTCTGGGTGAAGTATCTAGGCTAGTCCCTCGATAGCACTTTAGGAGGCCTTCAGAGACCCGTGTCGAATAAATATTTAGTGCTGTAAAGCCTGGCCATAAGTTTAAGGATGTAGTCATTTTGTGATTGATAGCTGGAAGGAAATAATTCGTACCATTTTATAAATTACCGAGGTCATGAACATGAAAATATTGTTTCAAAATATATTTCAGTGTATATATAACTTAGATCACCTGTTAACGAAACCAACAGTCGGCAATACCAAGGCAAGAATAGGGGAGTGTTTCTACCTTTTTTTTTTTAAAGTTGTGGTGTTGAATACTTCGAAATTGATTGTGTAATCATTTATGAAAAAGAATAATTGATTAGAAAGTTCCATCATGGTCCACGTGACACCCGCAGTAATACAGGACGTACCACGTCCGCCACTATGGAGGAGGATGGCGTTGGTCAATACTCTCGAAAGATATGAATACTCACAAAAGTTGAAGATTGGACAGCCGTCGCAGTAGCTCAGTTGCCAGTGCACCGGACGCGAAATTTGGAGGTCGTGGGTCGGATCCCACCGGCGGCGCATGGTTGTTTTTCTTCTACTTTGTAATCAATTATTTCGTTCATGAATGATTACACAATTAATTTCGAAGTATTTAACACAACTTAAAAAAATAGAAACACTCCTTATGCTTGCCTTGGGTTTCGCCGACTGATGGTTTCCTTCATGTGTATGTCATAACGAGAGCCTCAGTTCCCTCCCCTTGTTTGCAGATCACCTGCAGAGAGTCAAGGCTCGCGTGAAAAGGCATTTCTCCGAGTCCCGTCTTACATGACGCTAGATATCAGAAAAGCGCTAGCGTTGTGGTGTCGCCACGGTGGAGCGCAGGCCGTCATCGGTATAAACAGATGCATATAGCTATGTTAGAAAATGTTTAAATATCTGTTTAGCTATGTTCTGGCCCTCCTTTGCGGATTTATTCGGTTTATTCTTCCAAACCATTGTCTTACTGATTCACCCAAGTGACATTTCTCTTGCAATTTACCCGTAAAATTACTAGTAGGAGCAGAAAAGGCTGACAGCAGCGGCCGAGAGAGAGCTGCAGGGTTTTGACATTTTGCCTGTTTGTTCAGGTACTGGTAGAAAATATACAACGCTACCGAAACGAATCTCGAATCCGGAGTACTCGTCTGGAGCATCGATTACACAACCGCAATAAAACGACAACTCACAACTACTCAGGTGCAATTTTTATTTGAGGTGCCTCCTGGAGCTTTGCACGGGAAACATACGGGAAAATGAAGTAAGGCATAGGGAAATGAAAGGTGTTAGGTAAAACGCAGTTGTCGCAGAAAATTGTGGAACCTTGGCTGGGGATCGACACGCGCTGCTTTACAACCATACGTATCAGCATCAATAGGAAGGATTCGAATATTCTTCCGTATTCCGGATACCGCGGGACGCATCCCAATACTCTTGCTTCCGCACTTACTGCGTGCACCCGGCCATAAAAAAAAAACATAAAAAGAAGACTTTCAAGAGTCAAAGCGTACCCCTCGTACTCCGACCGAGCTTGACTCGCGACCACGGTGTAAGAATAAGCACCGTACTCGCAACAGAAGGAGGCGGCCTGCTAATGGCACCGACGAAAAATGAAAACGCAAGCAAGGCGTCGTTTCGCGGCGCGTTTCCCTGGCGACGGCCCGAAGGGCCAATCATCGCTCGGAAAAGCGCCGATTCGAGAGGCGGCAGAGGAGGGCGTACGAGGGTCTTCGGCCCGGCATCAGAGTTCAATGAATGTCGGTACTTTCAAATCATCAAGGGACTCTACCAACGGCAGAAGCGGTGGCCGCGCGGCGACCGCGACCGCAACGAGCCGAGTTGCTGGAGAATCGAGGGCCGTGGTGCGACATCACAGTGCGGCCACGGCTCAAAGTAAAGTACGGCGACGGCGAAGAGGCGAAAGCCTGGCGTAATGTAACTATCGCTACAAAACAAATGTCTGGCTACGCCAATACGGCAGGGCGATCCATCTTGTTGTGCACAGCACTGAACAATATGGAACACCAGACAGCGCGGCCCTTCGTGAGGGTGACTTGGATTCGACGCTTTTGCAGCTAAACGTAAAACCCCTCAATGAAGAAAAGTAGCGCCATCTCCTCTCTCCTCCTCCTGCGCCGGCGTTCACTCTCTCTTCTGTCGACCGTGGCTCCCCCTACACGGTGCCGAACTAGCAGACGCTCTCCGAATGAAACGCTGTGGCTACGTGTCGCTCGCGCTCTTGAACTCGTATTTTGATCGGAATTTTTCGCGTTATGTTATGACTGGCTGCCGAAACAACGAGATGACGCATAAATACCGTTGCGCTTAGATGGCTGTACTATTAGCGGTGATACAGTGAGCATAAAGCCTCTAAGTCGGGCTTTCACTGAGCCATGCCACGCGCGACCTCGGCGTTGGTTCATCTCCGCGTTTCAGTAGCTCCAGTCCCTCGTTGGCCAGCGGCTAACGTGCACAGCGGGCCTCTAACAATGACTACGCTTCGGGAGTGAATGATCCACCAGCTGTATATATGCAGTTGTCTTACAGGTTTCACTGACTAGTGAGCTACCGATCATTCGGCGGAAGCGGTCCGTCGATAATGAGGCTAGTGGCTTCGTTCGCTTGCAGGAAGCCTTACACTACTCCATACATTTTTTCTTCTTTTTTTTGCGGACTTGAGTAGCGCGGCAGCGGTCATCTTACAGGTGTATGCGAGGCTGCTTTTTGGATCATATTGCCGCTTGCATGTGCTGCGCGCGGGTCCGAGAAATTCTACCCTGCGTATTGTATCTACTATCTTATCAAATGCAGAGCAGAAACGATGAGTTAACATCCAGGTTTGTCCTGGCCACTGACAAAGCGACGCAGGAATGAGTTAACTCTATAATCAAGGGCGTTGCAATGTGGATAGCATTGCTGCCAGCAGACGGTAATGTCTTTGAAGTGCACGGTGTATTCTTACGTTTGGCAGGCGGCTTCCTCGGCTTCAGCTGCATCCGATGAACGAAGAGCGATGGAATGGCTTGACGCTTCAATTTTTTTTTGTGCCACAGCTCTGCAGAATCACCGGCTCAAATTGATCATCCGTGAAGTGATCCTGCGCAAACGTGAAATCAGAAAACAAGGTCACCGTAAAACCTCGCTCCTTCAAGTATAAGGCGTAACACAACATTCCCGGCACAAGTTATCGCCGGGCAGTCTTGTATACCGTGTTCCTTTTTCAGCTCGCCACCAGCACAGGTCCTTATCTCTTGTTCTGCTACGCGATACACGACTAGAATACTGAGCACACTTTTCACGCGCAGCACTTTCTACCATTTTCGAGATAGTTATCGGTCCTCGAGGATCTAGGACGATAGCGACAAGAACATTGATCTTCGCCGACCACCGAGTTGAGTTTTTGATGAAGGCGCAAAGTCGCCCTAACTAAATAGCCCTAATCGTCTTTCCGCAGGTAAGCGCCCATTTTTCCCTACGTACCGTCACCGCTTCGTAACATACTGCGATACACTCAAAACGTGCCGTTCGCATACATTCAGGCCACACAAACACAACGCCATGGATTGTATAACCGAGTCAACAAAAACCACGTGCGTTTGAGGACAAGATGAAATCCGGCCACGAAAGTTGCAAATGCAGCGCGAACATGCAGCGCGAACAGTGCGGCACTTAGGAGGGAGAAAAACTAACGAAGCCTCACACAGCAAGTGACAGCATGTGAGATTAGGGATCATTGAAGAATCGCTCGCTTACCTCACACAGCCGGGACCATTGTGTTGGGTTGAAATCAGCGCGGCTGATTCTTTGAAGCCAGACCTTCCTCTGCGCCGCGTCTCGCTTCGCTGATGGAATCCGGAAGAGTCACTTGCCGTCTGTTTCGCGTGTTCTGCACCCGAATGCCGAGCAACACGGCATCGCGAACACTACGCCTTAAAAGCGCAAAGGAGACGCGAAGCGTGGTGCCTCCATACACGGCTCGCAATGATCTGGCACCGCGATGGCGGCGGGAGCAAAAAACAAGCAAGAAAAAAGCGCGCGAGAGCACGTGACAGCATTCGGCCAATCGGAGGGCCGAGCGCCGAGAGAACGGGCAGGAGAGGAGGAAAGCGGCAATCTTCAAAGGATGTCGCTACTTTTTTTTATTGAGGAGCTTTAGCTAAACGCACTCGTAGTCTCACCCATTCTGACCCTCCACGCGCAGGCCACGCATGCACGTCCATACCGTTACAGCACGATAGCGGTGGCGCGAGCGCCCCATCGGTGTCCTCATTTCTGTCGCAATATAATGACTCTTGTAAATAGTTCTTGCGGCAAGGAAAAGCCTAAAATTAGGTTAGGTACAATTGCAGCGGAAATTTCAAATGCGCATATTCTAATTTGGGCACGAAATTAATGGCGGCGGGAAAACGCTCCAGTAGAAACCGTGCCGAGCGCACGACGAAGCAATTCTTATTTATAAATTTCAGGCCCACGAACAACATTTGGAAGGCTGTTAAGGTGGACGCTATCTATAAGTATTGCAGTGACCATAAAGCAATTGTCAGTGTCGTGCAATAAAAAAGTAGCAGGTTCGCCTGACAGGCGAAGCATGAATTGCGATAGGAAATTATAGGCAGCTAGCTATAGGAACTGAGAATAATAGTTTTATCGGCCGCATGAACTCGTAAACATTCGCTTACTGACTAACAAGCATGGTGCCGCGTGCGCACATGCAAACATAAACACATCTCATTCGATGAGCGCGGACACTCACTGTCAAAACGCTGGCGTGAGGAAGAGCGGCAGCACCAGCGAGCGAATTGACCTTCGTGCTGCCTCTCGCTTCAACACGAACTAAGCGATGACAACACAGCGCACACTATCAGATCTCGGCGCATCTAAAGTCCCTAGATATTTCTTGCTATTTCTTTAGAAAAGCAATAAATATCTAGGATAGGGCCCGCACGACCGCGCTCAACCGCGCCATGCGGAGCCGCCACCGGATTAGAACGCCTCCACGCCCCCCGGCACCTTGCGCGCTAGGGAAGACGGCGAGTTTCGCCCCCGCCTTCTTCCCTTAAGCGCGCGCCAGAGAGAGAAGTGGTTTTTTATGAAGAAGGGAAAGGCTGGCGCTATCTTCTGCAGCCCTTGAGGGAGCATGGCTCAGCGTGCGAGATCAAGCTGCCATCCTCGGCTCACTCTCGCACGCTTTCCCTCGCACCTACAGCATACGGCGCGCGGTCACGGTGTTACCGCACTTGGAATTTATACAGGATATCACGACGCCTCGCATCATACTGTGGCGTTGTGGCGCGTTTTTACAAGGTCGACTTGGCTTTCAACACCATTTTCATGCCGAATAAAACTTCCCCTTGCTCTGCAAATCCACTACGGTGACTGAGAAACGCGTTCGCCACTTAAATCTGCAGCGCCTCTCGCATCGTAATGCGCCGTTTTACCTTGCTGGCTCATAAAAGCTGCGCTTGCACCGATTCCCACAGCGCGTGATATATCTGCTTAATTTCTTCGCAAGCTATTCCCACTTTTAGAGTATCTATCTATCTATCTATCTATCTATCTATCTATCTATCTATCTATCTATCTATCTATCTATCTATCTATCTATCTATCTATCTATCTATCTATCTATCTATCTATCTATCTATCTATCTATCTATCTAGCCGCCTACGTCTTGGTGCTCTCATGGTCGTTTCCGTAACTTGGTATGTACCAAAATTGGCATAGTATGACAAGAATGTATGACGAACATAAATAATAGGTCATGACATGAATATTGTGACATGCATGTCATGTAGGTCATGAAATACATGGCAAGGTGACATCGTGATGCCATGGTGGTCATTTCGTTACATTGATATGTGTATGACGAACATAAATTATAGATCGTGACATGAATATCATGACATGCGTGTCATGTAGGTCATGAAATACATGGCAAGGTGACATCGTGATGCCATGGTGTCGTTTCATTACCTTGATATACACCAGAATGTGCATCACATGACATCCGCTTATGAGAAACATAAAGACAGGTCACGACATGAACGTTCATGACATGCATGTCACATATCATGACATGAATGGCACTAATGACGAGCTATATGTCGACAACCGGCCATGGTTACTTCATTAACAAAGCGTATATCAGAATTCGCATGCATGACAAGCCTGCGGTAATGAATGACATCTCATGAATGACATGACACACATGTGTCGTGACATGAATGACAAACGACAGTATGTCTTAACAGAAAGTGAGAGAGGCATAAAGGAGAGATGCCTCGACCTGCACCACTACTGTATCGCAGCAATCACTTCGTTAGCAGGAGTATATTACAGCGTAAGCTGTAATAGACTCATTGAAATAGTCGATTGTGGTGGCGATGTTCGCCACCGCCGGTGTGTGGTACTGAACTCTCGAGGCAAGTGATGCGGCATAGCCCCGCGCACTGCTTCGCATAACATCGATTCCCACCTGGGATCTGCCGGTTTTTTTTTTTTTTTTTTTTTTTTTTTTTTTTTTTTTTTTACTATGGCTGCTCTTAGGCAGTGCCCAGTAGTGTTCCATTATTTGAGAACTGAAAAATCCGCTTTTTCGACTGAGCAGCTATCGTCTCTGCATAATGTAGCATCCTCAATATCTCTTGATGTTTCCACTATCTGGCACAGTTCACAAGAATGCTTAAGGTATGAGGATGCTTTGAAATGCCAATTTACATAAAAAATAAATCTTTTTTTTTTTTTACTTTTCATTCTTTATGCAACCCCACACACTCCTCTACCTATTGCAAAAGTAATCATACTTGTATACTTTGCACGGTTCAAAATTAACAGGCTAATTTATAGGGTACACGGTGCTTGGCGAAACCAAAACATATTCCTTATTCTTATTTTTCTCGAAATGCCGATTTGCTTATTTTTGTGCTACGCCATTACAAATAAAATTTACCCATTGAGGATTATTTATTTTAACTTAGCAGGCTGTTTTATTATATATTGGGAAGTGCAATGAACTAGGCATATTAAATTATACTCGTAGCGGTATTGTATTTTATGGCCTGTTATATGTGGCTTACAAAAAAGCCAGTTTTTATCTATGGTTTTAGTTTTTGAGTGATAATTCAACAAGCACTCATCACATATTTTCGTATTCTAGTTCATTGCACAGCTCATAGGTATCCCTGCATAAATGCCAAAATATTATGGAATTCAGTAATTGGTTTCAAACGTAGAAGTGTTAGTTGTACTGGCCAAATTTGGCACTCTTTAAAGAAAAAGAAAACGAATCAAAAACTACAAAATACTTTCCGAAGCTTAACCGCAAGAATAGCATTGAAACGGTCTTCCCGAGAAGGGACAGAAGTCCCATACGTTTGCCCTCACAAATAAAAATTTTACTCTACGAATTAAGTGTCATCATACCTTAAATGGGCATGAAAAATTTAACCCTAGCATGCCGCCACCTTTCGTACTATCGTTTTTTTTTATTCTCCATTTTTCCTCGTATTATGACTGTCTTTATTGTATCCGGCTCATGCCAGTCTGCGTCTCTCTAGACGCCTCGCACGTGCTCCCATCAGCCGTAGTGGGCAGGTGCTACGCTCACCGAATTCAAGCACAAGAAGAAGAGCTGCGAAGAGGGCACGAATGGCAGCGTCGACCGCGATCATGGAGGGCGCGAAGCTCAACCGCGGTCGCTCCTCGAACTGGGGCTACGTGCATCGCTGCGTCGGCATGGTGATGGGCATGGGAAGCCTCTGGCGCTTCCCGACGCTCGCCTACGAACAGGGCCGCGGTGAGTGGCTGCTGTAAAGCCTGTTTACGCGGAAACAGTGCTCTCATGACTTACAGACGGCGTTAAAGCCGCATATTTCAGACACGACAAAAATAACGCCTCTTGCTTCTAGATACATTCCATTGTCGTACTCAGCGTTACCTGTTCGCATTTTAACGCGACCGCGTTAAGGGCCCCGTGTCGCAGAAAATCCGGCGTCGGCGTAAGCATCGGCGTCCATGGCATCCGTGGCGGGGAAATTCATCTCGAACCATTCCGACCACACAAGCCCTCCGCGTGGCGCAAGGGGTTAGTTATAGTAAACAAAAATTGAATTTCTCAAAGTAAAATGCGTCAGAAAAATCGTAAAGTACGACTTAACTAAAACCTACAGACGTGATAGCGTCGCATTGTAATTTGAATATACGACAAAAAAAAGCCTTATTAGCAGCCAGGGATCTTCGAATGATATCGCGCTCCACTCTTAAAGGCGAAGCTTAAGCGTCCTCCAATTCTGATTGTGCGCGACTCAGGTCAAGCAAGCAACGCTCACGCAACAATTTTGGACACGCGCGCGCCTCGGGGCAACAGCAAACAATTTGTAAAATAATAAAAAAAGGTCCCAGGGCCTTCACATTTTGATATCATATGGTTTATATTGCCCCCGTAAAAATGTTTTCTCAGCAATGCGTTTGTATTTAAAAGTGAAGCCGACTCGGCGTAAGCTTGGCCTTTGTAAGCTGGCTTTCCCACGTTGTGTGTTGCAGCAAAGCCTACTCACAAATAAAAGTGCGATGCGAACGGGGTCCGACAACGCTATCGCGTTCCACTCTCAAAGGCGAAGCTTAAGCGTCCTCCAATTTTACATATAATGTTGTACTTGAATCCTTAATCACTACTGCTATTTCCTACTATCGAACCTCCCCGAATACACCCCTCCGAACTGCACCACCCTGGTGTGACCTAGCGGCATAATTGCACAAGCCCATCTTTCCGGCCAAGGGCCATGCTCAACGGGCTGCGCACCTCAACTAACTTGATTTACAATCTACAAAACGCAGGAGAGAGCCTGCACACTGACACGAATGGCGCTACTTCAGTTCTTTTCCAGGGGATTTACGACGGCGTGCATCCATAGCACCACTGCGCCGTAACCACGAAGCTGTAACCTTTGAAATGCGTCACATGTATGCTGCCGCTTGAATGTGTTACCACAGCACAGAGACAGCACTAAGTTCTAGCCGCGAAGAGAAACCTGATGGTACAGTAAATATTTCCATTTATGTAAAACTTAGCAAGGCAGCCGATAACCGTATCAGGCTGGCACGGCAATGTGGTATAGGGTTTAAAATATCTTTTGTCTGCAGGTTCCGTTATAACTACGGCTTGATTGCAAGGCCAATGTGCAAAGTTTGTTTGCAATAGGAAGTCACTTCCTTCGCTCCTAAAAGCTACAGTATTCAATGAGAGATTGTAATAAATTGAGCCGGCAAGCATGTTTTTGTCTGTCGTGAACATGAGCTGAAAGAGAGTGCATTTTTTTCTTCTGGTGTAGCATGTTATGCTCGACGGTAAGCTTTCCAGTTACCATTATGAAAATGCCTTAGGTCCGTGCCTACTCTGATTTCCCTCTGCATGGAAAACGCAAAAATGATCTCATCAGACAACCGCCATTCAGAATAAAGTGAAATTTGTTGCATTCAAGAGAGAAGGCCAGGTTCTATTCTGACTGGGAGTAAAAGCTGTGATATATATCGTGAAAGATTTTACAACATATTCTAAATTATTTTTATTAAGGTGTACAACTAATTGAAGCAAAAGAGAGAACACACGTAAAAACTGAGCACAATGTCGCTTCACCGGCATCTCTGAAGCACACCGATCTTTTAACAAAACGGGCTCATTGATTTACCTCCTTATCTTTGATTCAGCCAATCAGTGTGTGGCCGTTCTAAACCAATCCTCCAGAATGTCCCCCTACAACTCCTACAGAAAACCTTGCATGCGCACCTCTATTCTGCGTAACAAAAAATACCTTCCCACAGAAAAGCATAAAACAGACCTTCCATTTTCTCAGTCGCAATGAACGCTGGGTGCAACCAGCGCTGAAACTTCCTCGCGTGCCAATGCCAGCACCGCGACACGCATCGTCGTAGCGAGCGGAGGAATCTGTTTTCCGTCACACACGTGCTGCGATTGCGGATCAGAAATTTCACCGCTCTGGTAGAGGCACATGAGCCTCTGTTGCAATTAAAAATTGAATGTCCAACGTATTGTTGCAGTTGGAAATTTCAGAAGCTCGCAGTAGATTCAGCCATGTTTCGTGAATATAGATCCCGTTAATATGGACACTCCGCCACGTGGACGAAATTCTCAGCGACCGACCGGTGGCCATGTGTTTCGGCCCGGTTAATTTAGAAACTCGCAGTGCGGACTATAGACGGCATTTACGGTGCCGAAAGTCAAAGATGCGTGCATAACGTTATTATGCACATTCCTTCGCATTGGAATAAAAATCTGCAGCACAAAATGAGGAGGGGGGGGGGGGTGCATGAAATACGTATCGGCATGTTGATACTAGTAACACCATGATCAGGAATAACTGTGATTACAAAACCCTTCCCACTGGCACTTCGCCCCCTAGCCCAATATTTGCACCTCTGTTGTGTGATCTAATATTATCACGACGCTTATTATATACGCCATCGTCTGACATGGCGGAACCCGGCCTGCCTAAAGTCCCTATATAAGAAAAGTACCGCGATCCTTTGATCAACGCCGCTTCGCTCTCTCCTGTATCTCCGATTGGACGATGATAGCGCGCGCTTTGACTTCTTTATATTTTGTTTTTTTTCCGCCTCAGAGCCACTTTGAATGTACCTCTGCGCAGCCGCAGTCTCCGGCGTCGGCGGCGGCGCGCGCCCGGCCTGAAAGTTTCAACGTGGACTTTCTAGGGCCGCCACCGTCGACTTGCTTTCGCAAGCAAAAAATAAAGAGAAAAGCAAGCGCTTTAAGAAAGGAGACGACGGAGGAAGGAGTAGATGGCGGTACTTTTCTTATATAGGGACTTTAGGCCTGCCTAGGCCTGCTCGCTTCAGGCCGAACGGGAAGCCGTTTCTAACCCGTTCGTACCCTTCACGGGAAGTGAATGCCGTCGTAGACTTTCGCTACGCTTCATCCCACCTAGGCAGCAAAGTTCGGGCGTTATCACGGCAGTGATCTTCAGGTTGTTTCTCGATATCGAGGGGCGAAGGCCTGTGGTCGCACACAGGCTGCTTGAGATGTCACTGCAACTAAAGTCACTGGAACGTGGAAAGTACCGCAACCCTTTTCTCTTCGCCACCGCGCCGCCGATTGGTCAGCTGCCGTCAGGTGATCCCTTTCCGCCATATATATGGTCCACGCCGCGTCGGAGCAGGCAAGCAGACAAAGGCCTCGCTGGCACACGCCGCGCGTATGAGCAATCGATGAGGTCGGAGTTTTCGTTTTGTGTAATTTAGGGCATATGTAACTTTAGCAACTTTAAATAAAACGACAGGAAATGCCCGGGTGTTACGCTTTCGGGTGCAGCAACCAGCCAGTAGTCCAAGAATGCGCCTTTCGCGATACCAATTAAGCGGGAAGAGCGACAGCAAGCGCCGTGCTATCTGGCTGCACCGAATCAAGCACGACAACTACACACTCCCACTAGGTGAACTTGATGATACCGCAAAGCCTTTGCGGTATCATCGAACTGCGTAAATGCCATAATGTGATCGAAAAGCTTCTTGACGTGGCGCGTTTGCTTTGTAGACTGTGGTTTGCCTTGCGCTAACAAGGCGAGGAGATGCTCAGAAATACGCAGAATCGAGCAAAATGCCAGTCGAAGAGCGTCGGAATGCAGGCGGCTGTGTAAAAAATAACATAATGTAGTTAGAAAACCGCTGCAATAAAGATCTATCGACCTGTCAATGTCGACTATTAAAATATACATTTTCTCGTGTGTTGTTTATTACTGCTAAAAACAACGAGAATGTGACTTGGATAACTCTTTTTTAACATCCCTTTCCTTGTACGGCAGTCAGCGACAGTTTATCTTCGTCGGAGTCGATGTGTATTAATCGTTTCGAGCACGGGTAAATCTCTAGCCACGTTCGAAAGCTATTGCATCCTTGCTTATAAACGATGCGTGGCAACTATAGTCAGCCTAAAAAATTCTGTGACACACAACCATCTGGTTCGCTTTAAATTTAGAACGGGGGGCGCGCAGTTGAATGTTTCACTTTCCGAGTAGATGTAATTTATATCACATCTAGCTAAGCGAAACGCGTTTTGTTTGTTTGTGTGTGTGCGCGTGTGTGTGCGTGTGTGTGCGTGTGTGCGTGTGTGTGTGCGTGTGCGTGTGCTTCACAGGGCCCACTGGGACAACCATCGTGCCGGTCTTCACTGTAGCAAGCCTAGAAAAAACAAGGAAGAGCTGCTCGCGTTTTTCGCAGAGCGTCGAATAGCTACGAGTTAGCTACGAGGGTAAAACAGTCAATGTAAACAAACCCGACATTCACGTAGGCCTGCGACGTATAAAATGCTTAAAACACGAGTAATGTTGCTTAATAATGCAATGAAGCAATTTAGTATATTCCTTGGGTAGCTTCCCAACGAGCACAAAACTTATCGGGAAGGAGAACAAACGAAAGGCCGGCCGCTCGAGCGCCCGTCCTGCGGCTGGTCTCGCTGCATGCAATTAGGCGCCTGTAAAAATATTCCGATCGTACTTATCTGCACTGCTTCGCACACATAGAAGATGCACCATCTCATCTTTCATCTAAAGGACGATGAAATGCGTTTCGATTTGCGATAATATAAACCGCTCAAAGCGAAGCTACATAGCTGCGTTGCTGCCGCCCGAGAGACGCGTTGGACCAAATCTGACAACAGCGCAGTGTTGCCTGCGCGCGCTCCCGCGGTAGCGGTACTTTCCAGCATGGAGGAAAGGAAAATATAGGAGGGAGCATTACGTCACGCAGCCAGCCATGGCCAGCGAACGCTTCGTGTAGCCAGCAGTGGTGGCCCAACACGTGACCTCTTGCGTCAAGATCACGGAGAATCGAGATTTTCCGAGACGTTTGGTTACCGGTAGTTTTTATTCGGTGCGCTCACAACTGCTCATAGCTGCTCACATGCCGGAAAGAAAAATATTTTTCCTTGCTTTGTTTTTCCTTCCCTTGTTTTTATTGCGATAGCAATTATATGGACACTTCAACCGGATTTCTGCCGTCGCCGTCGCCGTCGCCGTCGCCGTGAGGTTCCGTATAGATAAAATCTTCGCCGCGCGCCGTATGCCCCAGCGGAAGCGTGCGGGGACGCGCGCTATCACGGAGAGCGAACGCACTCAATCCCCCACGCGCAAGCAAGGAAGCGGAAAGCCAGCGCCGGAGGGAGCAGGGGGGCACTTCTCTGCCAACAACCGCGCTCGTCGCTCGTCCGCACAGTCTCTTATCTCTCCCACGCGCAAGCAAGGAAGCGGGAAGCCAGCGCCGGAGGGAGCGGGGGGGGGGGGGGGGGGGCGCACTTCTACGCTGCCAACAACCGCGGTCGTCGTTCGTTCGACCGCACCGTCTCTTATCTCCACACGGCTCTGACCTTTATGAGCCCTCAGTTTCCGTTGAAGCGATAGACCGCACGTACCTGCGCGGGCGAAGGTACGTTGCGCTGCCAGCGTTAGGCAGTCGTTGGCGGCAGTCATTCAGTGTGATCTATTCATGTCTGTTTGTGCGCGCTCACACCACGCTTGTTCATTCAGTTAGTAATAGTCGGGCCACATTTTCCAACGCACGCTACACATGCAATGCTGCCCAGATCGGCAGTGCAGCACTACAGGTGTGTCCCTTCGCACGCGCTGCCCACGGTAAGCGCTTCTCATCAACACCACCGTTTCACACGCGCCTTCTCGTGGTCATCGAGTCTCTCTTCATGTCGGTCTACTTACGCCGCAGCACACCTGCTTACTTAATCAGCTCATGTTTACTACAATTCATATTGCTACCAAGGCCGCTCACCTTACTTCGTATGACATTGCTGTGTTGCTATCGCATTCATTGCTTCGCCCTTAGGGCGAAACTGTGACACTTTTTTTTATTTTTTATTTAAAGAGTGTCAAATGGTTTCGAATGGGTATTTGAAAAAATCAACCGGGAGTACTAAAACCTAACGCGCGCTTTGACGTATCCTCCGTGCACTGACGTATCCATCACGTGTTGGGCCACCACAGTCAGCGACAATTACGTTGCGGTATGCTCCCTCCTATATTTTTCCTTCCTCCATGCTTTCCAGGTTCCAGTGACTTTAACTAAAACGATCATCTGGCGCCATCTATTACCGCTACGGCAAAGCATGGTGACAGATTACGCCACTTCTCCGTTGCACATACATGGACATCATTTGAGCCGCGTCGCACATATCGTTGCACTGTGTTGGCGTTGCTTCAGGCACCACACGCCAGCATATACACTCGGTCTTGCATCAATGTTCGGACGCGTCAAATTGATTTTACCGCAGAAGCGGTTTTTCTCGAATTCTCTCGCAGACTTCCGCATCACAAAGCTACGTCATTGCCCGACATGGCTCAACACAAGACAGCACGCATATATTGCGTCGTAGTTCACGTATACCACTCTGCACTACGACTCCACATTGGCCTGTCACCGGCACTGTTCTCTACGGAATTAGGCAACGAAACAGCAAGCGCTACCTAAACACCCTCACCACTAAAAAGCGCTTCGTCAAGCGCATAATTCCTTCATAATACGAATTGATTTATATTACCCTTTCTCCTATTGCAAAGCGACTAGGTTTTTTTGGCTCTTTCTGCCGTACTCGGATTTTCCTCGATAAGGACACTTGCTCTCGGGGAACTCAGTCGACGAGGCGCTTTCGTCAACGAACACCCAACTGGCTCTTCGAGACGCACGTGGTGCCGCGCAGACCTTTAGGCCGTCGTCTGATGGTTGAGACTGCTCCGTCGTGTTCTACCGCCGCCTGGGCTCACGGTTACAGCGCACGTTCGTCGCCGAAATCTGCTGCGTGTGCGTTGTCGAGATGCGCCGAAATGTACACTTCTTATATCATATGGCCTTTCAATGCCATGCAATTGTAACCTATTTGTGACCAATTTCACTACACAGATGGCGCCGCTTCTACGGTAACCCAGTTTGTTTCAGAAATTAAATATTCTTATTTGCACCTTGGTTTCATTTACAGGCGCCTTTCTGATTTGCTACCTCATCATGACCTTCCTTCTGGCCATGCCTCTATGCCAGATAGAGATAGCTCTCGCTCAGTTCTCCGGCTCCAGCATCAAGGCTCTGTGGAAGTGCATGCCTCTGGGAAGGGGTGAGCATTGCCCATTCACGCATCACATCATTTGCGTTCAAGAGCGCAGCAGATGTGCAATGATTTCACTGTATGCTACAAATAACCTACACTGAAACGTGAAACGGCATATTAACTATCGCTACTTTTCTCAGTGCCAACAGCAAGTATATTCATGGCTGAAGAAACAATGTACGCTCGCCAACTGAAAAAACACACAACAAACGATTGACGTTTCTGCGCCCAATACGGGTGGGTGCCTTGTTCACAATGAACGAATACATGATGGTCTTTATTATATATGCGTTGGAAGACTTAATGAGCTTGCGTACAACATACATTCATACACTGTCATGCAGCGCCTGTGCGCACGCATGGTCCTCTGATTGCGTAGTATGGATGCTCATAAATACTACAATTTTACTTCTTTATTTACGTTTTAATGCGATATCATTACAAGCGTCAAAGCGGGGGAAAAGAATGTGTTTCAAGTGTCGTAAGCCGGTCACGTGGTAGAGTAGAGAGGGGATGGGAGAGGTTAGAAGAATGTTTGTGTATGTAATTTCAGACAGAATGTTCCGTAGGTCCCGTATGCACGTAATTTAGAAAGAAGGAGCAGGCATACGAAAAAGGCGTAATCGTTCATATGCCTACCCAACGAGGAAACCCGTCCGTCCGTCACCTAAGACGATCGCTTTCAGGATAGGGCCCGCAGAAACGAGCAAATTCACCTTCGTGCTGCCTCTCGCTTCAACGCGAAGTAAGCGGCGAGAACACATAGAGCGCACACGAAGCTATCAGCACTCGGCGGTCTGTCCCCATCGCAGATATATCTTTCAAGATAGCGGCGGCGCCTTACATAGCGGCCGCCGCCGGAGTACGGTTGATCACGGTTCGTAATAGTTCGACGCGGATGGATGAGGTGCTGGAGAGCCGTAACGGCATATAATGATCGGAGCGTCATCAGCGCACCTGTCGCCGCCACCTGCAGTAGTTTGATTGCGTCATCGATTGCCGTTGAGCTGCCGTCCGCAGCAGTTCGTATCGCCGCAGTGCTGTCGTCTTTACTGGTTGGGTCAAGTTTCATAACATTGATAATGACACCGAGCTGCGTGGAGATGAGCAAGTGGCACAATGCTTACGCATAATTAGACAGCTTCCAGAGGAGTTTCTGCGTGAATTTTTGTCGTATATGCGTGTGCTCCTTGCTTCTAAACTATAAGGGGCGATCATTTTTCTGGAATATTCAAAAATCACCTGTGGCGGCTGGTAGCATAATTATTGTCCTTGAGCTGGATTATTCAAGGAGGCGGACACTGCTAGCCCGAGGAACCTAAACACACATTAACCTAATTGGCAAACATTCACTAAATAACTTGTTCATTAATAACTTTACGGCACATATTGCAATTTACGAATTGTAGCCGCTGAAAGTGCGAGACGTATCCACATAAAATGAATCACCAGGATGAGACCAGTTTCGAGATATTATTTTCGGAGGTGTGGGACAAAATACAGGGTTCTTCCAGTTACTTTTGTGCTTCATTGCATAGAAGAACGTTTTGTTAAAAAAGTAAATAGAACAACAGCGCATTTTTACGGCGAGTTTCGTGGCCCATATCTGCCAACTGGTGTCCTTCTGGAAATTCATTGCAAGCTCACCGCCTTGCAAGCCCACCGCCTACAATTCGTAAATAGCCTTATGTGTCGTAAAGTTAGTAATCAAGAAGTTAATTATTGGATGTTTTAATTAATTCAATGCGTTTCAATTTCTCGTCGAAGTATTGTCCGCCTTTCTGAATAATACAGCTCAAGGACAAGAATTATCTGCACCAGGCGATTTCTAAACATTCCGGAAAGATTCCGGTCTGCATCAGGAAGGGAGCACGATCATGTGCGGCAATGCCACTCTGAGTACGAGCGGTCGCGTCGGAGACTCGGAGGAGTACCGTCCTCGAGCGAGCCAAGGGATTTCGCTGAACCAAGTCTTCCCCCGGGTTACATAGCTATTCGTGCTTAATCGCAGCAGCCGAGGTTGTCACGCGCAGTGTGCTGAACGCGACGTCCTTCACGTGAGAGTCGGCGCCTCGAAAGCGGGGCAAGAAACAGCGCACCATCGCTGAACGAGATTCGAAACGACCTGCGGTAATCCGCCCGCCCAGGCAAAGCACTATTTTCCGCGGTGAAACAATTACTTGCTTTATATCCGCCACGATTATCATTAAAAAAAGAGGGAGGGGAGGGGATGGGCAGCCTGACTACATCTTGGTAATTCTGACATGGGGCAGGCATCGGCGTCGCCGGCTGCTACTGCGCCGCCTTGGTGAGCGTGTACAACGCGTTGGTGCTCGCCTACGC